>NC_137054.1:60703478-61303478 GCF_032717465.1 Coenobita brevimanus
ATCTCGGGGGAAAAGCAAATCAGCAAATGCCAATGCGTTTTTCTTCCTAACGGACCAACTCTAACTTGTGCCACATAAATTCATCTTAGAACGCATATGTGCTGGCAAAGATTTAAAAAAAAAAAATGTTAAAAGGAATGAAGGTTTATTTTGTTGGAAGAAAAAAAAATAATATGCTTGCCCTTCATATCTACATCATTTATTTTGTCCAAAAGAGCTGATTGGCAGGTGAAGGGTGGAATGGTGGCGGTCAGGTGGGGAAAAAATATAGTCAGGGCCGGGACCATAAACAAAGCTCATGTAGGGGCACAGGTGTCGTGATAATTTTACATTGCAGTCTTAACATAACATCAGTTCACCAATCAATGTTCAAGATTTTATTTCTTTATTTTTCCATTTTTATCAGTGCAGTACATACAACAAATAATTCGGTAAACAGAATGGACTTGTGCATCTTGCAGTACTGCTAGACATCGCATGCACGTGCGTTATGAGCATGGTGTGTGTTTACGAGGCAATTTTTCAGGTGGAATCTCATAATGTGGCCCCTGATGTGAGTGGTGAGTACCTGAATTATATTTACTGTTGTGATAATTATAGCCTTTGTATAGATTTGATCTGAATATCAGAAATATGGAAAAAAATCTGTAACTGTGAAGTTAAATTCCCCAACCATCCTGATTAAATGGGACTGCACTGTTTATATATACAGTACAATACCCTCGCGTCCAACACGGTAATATTGTCATGCACAGGTCCCGTGTTGGACCAAAAACGTGTTGGACAAACACCAGAGCTTATGGGGAAAAATGAATTATGTCAGCAACCCTAGGAAAAGTCACCCTAAATACCTACTATATACCTTTACATATACTGGTACTACTGTAATTATAATAAATGGTGCTGTACTATGAATGATAAATAACCTTTTAGGACAGTATTGGTGGGCTTGCTGGGAATGGAAGGTGATATCCGAGGTTGTAGGTAGTCCTACTGGGTCCCTGGAGGATGGCTGCTGGCATCACTAGCGGATAATGGCTGCTGCTCCTCCTCAACCTCCCTCATAAATCCTTTGAAATTTCTCTCCCCTTTCTTCTGCCTCTCGATGAATTCTAGCTTGGTGGCCTGAGGGAGGTGCCACTGCTTCTTGGGGTTCTCGGAAGGCTTCCTAGGCATCGTAAGCAGGGTAAAATGCAGTAGCAAGGGCAGAAAATGCAGTGAGAAAAAAGCACCTTCCAATGTGAATTATGCGACTGAATGGCACTGTGGAGGGAGAAATTTAAACAAAACATCACGTGAGAGCAGAAGTGTTTTTCATTGGGCGACATCACGATCACGTCATGATAGCGGGTGGGGGATTCTACTTGATCGGAAGTTTTGATTGGCTATCAGCGTCACGGGAATGTCCAGTATGACCGTGTTGGACCAGGGGTGATCGTGCTAGAGGCGAACTCTGCGGATTTCGCCCACTTCTCGGAGCTCCATTAGTGTTATGCTTACGCACCCGTTTTACAGTACTTAAATCGTATTAAATCGTACTAATTTTTTGCTCTCCATGCTGGACGCGAATCGTGCTGGACAAACGCATGTTGGACGCGAGGGTACTGTATACTGTACATAAAAATATATATATATATATCCATCCATCCATCCGACATCTAACCCTACGTTGCCCCATGAGAAGAGTAGGAGCCCGGGGCTAGGAAAGTTGGTCCTGGCATTTAAGATGAGAGTGACCAGCCTCACTCATCCCTGAGAGGCATCACGTGAGCAATAAACCCCAACCATCCTTTGGATATAAAGCTTCACCGGCTCAATCAGATTGGAGCACCTTTATTACCCACTAAACCTTCAGGAGCCAAAATTTGGTTATATGGTTACCACCCAGCATAGTAAATGGTTTCCTGGTGTACAGGAAACCATTTGGCTTGTCACTCTGTGTAGAGTCACCCACAGGCAGAAGGAAGAGGAAAGAATGAAGGAAAGAAAGACACAAGAGGGAGTGTAAAGTCACCTGCAGGCAGAAGAAAGAGGAAAGAATGAAGGAACGAAAGACAGAAGAGCATGGATGGAAAGAAGGATATATATATATATATATATATATATAGCCAGTACACGAGCATATGGGCGGCAAAGGAGGTCGCTTACAAGGAATTCGCTTACTCAGAATACATAAACTTATGGGAAAAATTACATACAGGCGGCACCCCTCTTCAAGGGCAACCCTTGAGACTCCTTTCAAACCTAAGTATTGTACTGTACAGGGAACCTATCTAAGACATATTACAAACCAACAAGATTATAGCTTTACTAAGTCAGCAAGGATATGGCTTAACTATACCAACAAGAATATGGCTGCTCACCTTAACCCAAGAGGACAACAGGCAAATTGTCTCCTGCACCATGCAGTTTCGGGACAATTCAGCATCAAGTCAATTCGCCGTCATTAGTGAAGACAGCTATGGGTAATGCTAGAATAATTCAAAGGCGACTACACCGAGGAAGAAACAAGTTAATTAAACCACCAGTGATGGAGAGTGGTGACTTATCTGTGACCCATTTCCTGGGGAGGATCAAGAGGATGATGCAGTGTCTGAGGTGTCAGAAATAGACTTTGAAGGGTTAATGAATGAAGTGAATGCATTAGCTAGTGAAAGTGTCGAAAGTGCTGGTGACGACAGTGGTGAGGAAGGTGGTGTGTCGAGTGGTGCTGGAGAGAATTTGCCGTCAAGTCAATTCGCCGTCAGACAATTCCCCGTCAAAACATGGACGATTCCCCATCAGGACAATTCGCACCCTGGACAATTCCCCGTCATTCTATAAATACAGTACACTTATTATTAATTAATCAAAACTTTAATAACCGTCAAAGTCTATGTTCAATTGAGTAGGCTTTGGATATTATTTATTTGTTGCACTTTTAGTAAATACTGACTAAAGGTGCAACTAATAGATAATATCCAAAGCCTACACTATTGAACACTGACTTTTACGAATCCCCCTGAAATATAGTTATTAAAGTATTGATTAATTAATAATAAGTATACTGACAGTGAATCGTCCATATTTTGACGGGGAATTGTCTGACGGCAAATTGACTTGACAGCAAATTGTCTCGGAACCCTAGAGTGCAACCCCTGCCTCATTTGACACACCACCTTCCTCACCACTCTAGTCACCAGCACTTTCAACACTTTCACTAGATAATGCACTCACTTCGTTCATAAACCCTTCAAAGTCTATTTCTGACACCTCAGATATCGCATCATCCTCTTGATCCTTCCCAGGAAATGGCTCATCGACAAGTCTCTACTCTCCATCACTGGTGGTTGACGATTCTTGGGGTGGCAGTGTCGCGTGCTCGTGGCAAACCCAGGATTTGGGCCACTCTTCACTGCCATCTCGCCTACTACGAGTTCAATTTACGTCACTCATAAAAAATACACTAAAATTTGGTAAAAAAATAGGTCCTCGTGTACAATGAGGCTCGCATACTCTGAACTCATGGTCTATGCATACCTACTATATATATATATATATATATATATATATATATATACATTGGATTCTTGAATTTCGACAGTTTAGAATTCAATTAATCGGATTTTGATGCATTTTGGAGTGGTCTGCCTACCTCACTTTTTGATGCAAAGTCGTGTATTTTGATGCTCTCAGGGCCAGACTCCAACCAAAACAGCCAAAGATAATATTTTTGATGCGAACCAAAATGCTAGAAGTGATGGAAAATTATAAGAAAAAGTATGAGCCTAACCTAATATCGTATGTGACATGTGCTCTCAGGGCCAGACTCCAACCACAACAAGCAAAAGATAATATTTTTGATGCAAAGCAAGATGCTAGAAGTGAAGGAAAATTATAAGAAAAAGTATGAGCCTAACCTAATATCGTATGTGACGTGTCAAGAAGAGAATGAAAATGAACATTATTTATTCATGTGTAGAGCACACGATGATATGGTTCCGAGACAATTCACAGTCAAGTCAATTCGCCATCAGATAATTCCCCGTCAAAACATGAACGATTTCCCGTCAGGACAATTGGCACCCTGGACTATTCCCCGTCATTCTATAAATATACTTATTATTAATTAATCAATACTTTAATAACTTGAAGATATAACAAGAGAAATTAAAAGAAAAGAATCAATAATAGAAATGCTAAAACAAAATGAATTGCAGGTGGTAGCCAATACAGTAGGCAGAATACTGAAACGAAGAGAAGTACCGTAATTATGAATATAAGGAGCAACACAGAAATGAACAATAGAGACTGAGAAAAAAAAAAAGTCATGTTGTTTAAGGACAAGAGCTTCTTCTTCTTCTTCTGGGTGTAGAGGGCAACGGTCAAGGACACGACCCACTGCCCTTCCTCAGCCGATGGTACAGAGTCTTAGGTCACAGACGGGTGAGCTGCCCCGACGATCGCAGGAATCTACACAGCAGGCGCATGACTTGCAGACATGTATCAGGGTCACCGGAGCCACCAAGTAGTAGAGGGAGGGAGAGGCGGGGGTATCCAAGGGTAGCCAAGTGTTCTTGGAGGGCCACCCAGTAGGAGTGAAATCTGGGACACCACAAGAGGAAGTGTTCAACAGTCTCCTTGGCACAGGGACACCAGGGACACCACGGGGAATCTACCAAACCTAGACGGTGTAGGTGGCCATTCAGGCACGTATAGCCAATACGCAGGCGGGTGAGTGCCACGTCCAGTTGGCGGCAGGGATGGCGGGGCGGATTGCAGAATCAGCATGGACGAGTCCTAGAGAGGTTGCGTCTAGCTCAAGAGAAAGGAACTGCTCCCAAAGAGATGTACAGGCTTGTCGGATATGAGAGCAGAGAGCAGCGGCATCCAGATCAAGGTAAGTGAGATGTTGGGAGTGGTGGGCTTGCTGAGCTGCATGATCCATGATTTCGTTGCCAAATGCCTACATGCGAAGGAACCCACTGAAGGTGTACAGTCCAGGGGGGAGGGAGGCAAAATATATAAGGAGGGAGTGAATCGCACGAACTAGTCGCACATGAGAGGATGGCCGACTGGAGAGGAGGAGGTGTAAAGATGACTGGGAATCAGTGTAAAGCACTATTGGCTGAGGTGGCAAGTGGCGTTTGACAAAAGTCAGGGCTTGGAGGATGGCATATAATTCTGCAGTGAGGACAGAATGTGGTCCTGATAGGGTCCAGGTCTGGCAGAGAGAGAGGTCTTCAAAGTAAACTGCTGAGGCAGGAGGGGAGTATGAACCGTCAGTAAAGATTCTGAAGATGCCTCCATAGAGAGAGGTATCCATAAGGTGGAAAATTTGGTTGGCCAACAAAGCATCAGAGGACTTCCGAAATGGGACAGGGAGGTCTGGGGACACCATGAGGGAGAGGTCAAACCAAGGAGGGACAGGTGAGATGGAGGGAGTGGGGGAGGAAGACGGGGGTGGGATAGATAAGGTATACCAGGCCTGTAGGCCACGAAAGATGAAGGGTGGGTTTGCACGAGGCCATCGAGGGGGAGGACTGACTAGAGGGATTCGAGAATATAGAATAGAGAGCGGGTGCTGGGAGGGATGTCCAAGAAGACGGTGGAGGAGATGACAGTCAAGGCCAATACACAATGTGGAAAGGGGGAGCATTCCTGATTCGGCATGGAGGGATACAACTGAGGATGACTTAAAGGCCCCTAGGGCTATACGGAGGGCAGTGTTTTGGATTACATCCAGCCTCTACAGGTGTGAAGAGGAGACAGATCCATAAACTGATGAGCCATAAGTGAGTCGGCTTAAGATGAATGCGGAGTACAGATGGAGCAATGTCTCCCTAGTTGCACCCCAACGCACTCCTGCTATGCTATGCATGATGTCTAGTCGTCAGAGGCAGGAGGATCGGAGGTAGTCTATGTGGTGTTTCCAAGTCAGTCTGGGGCCGTCTAATCGCAGTCCAAGAAAGGTGTGCCTAGACTGTAAGGGTACAAGAGAGCCGTTTATCCGAATATGCGGAAGGGTGGGGAGTTTGCGCAGGGTGAAGCACATGAGAGAACTCTTGCCGGCTCTCACTGTCAGACCCCATGCCGCCGCCCAGGCGACAAAGACGTCTACTGCCTGCTGGAGGCCTGACTGGGCATCGTGTAGTTGATCTGCACTACAGAGGAGAGAAACGTCGTCCGCATAGATAAGGAAGGAGACTCCCGGAACTCGGGGGGATGTCTGATAGTAAGACATTAAAAAGGAGGGGGCTGAGAACAGAGCCCTGTGGGACGCCCCTGTGGATCACAGAACAAGATGACTTTATATTCCCTAGGGAAACGGCAAATGTGCGGTCTGTGAGAAAGCTTCGTACCCAGGCCAGGGCTGGACCTCTCACCCCCTTTGTGCTGAGCTTATATAGTATACCAGCATGAGGGGCTGAGTCAAATGCGCTCTGAATGTCTACAAAAGCTGCCAGGAGATATCGACGGTGGCAATATGCGGAGCGGATGTGGTGTTTGATCTGGAGGAGGATGTCCGCAGTGCTCCTTCCTGATCGGAAGCCACACTGGTCCTCCCGGAAGAGACCATGGTGTTCTAGCCACCATGTAAGGCGCCTGGTAACCATGCGTTCAAGCACCTTGCCGACATTTGATAATAGGGCAATAGGTCGATGGGAGGAAGGCAGGGAGTGGTCCAGTCCTGGTTTGGGAAAGGGGAGAAGAAGGGATTCCTTCCATGAGGAAGGGAATGTGCCTGACAGCCAACTGTCATTGAACAGGCCTAGTAGGGAGGTAGGGAGGAGGGGTGGGAGGTGTTTTAGGAATTCATTAGGGACCAAGTCGGGGCCACAAGCTTTTCCACTCCTGGTAGAATGCAGTGCGTGTTGGAGTTCAGGGGGGGAGAATGGGGAGGCAAGTCCCTCCGGTGAGGGGGATGAGATTCCATCCTGGATGACCTGCTGGAGGCAGTCTAATATCGCCAGCGGGCGGGAACACCAACCTGTGACTGGAAGAACTGTGCCAGGAACTCTGCTTTGTCATGAGGGGTGAAGAGGGTAGCACCGTCCTTGACCAGAGGATATGAGTGTACGTTGGGGAGTCCCTTCATGGATCGGACGAATTTCCATGTTCTGGATGTAGAGCTGGAGAAGGACAATGAGGAGCAGAAGGCTGACCAGGCTGTACGTTGTGCCAGTGATATGATGCGTTTGCATTCTGCCTCTCGGCGACAATGTTGAATCTTGAGGCAGAGACAGGGGTTATGTCTCCTAGCATTTCAGGCTGAGCGACGAGCTTGGACGGCACGGGTGCAGTCATCCGTCCACCATCCACCATGGCACTGGTGGGCGGTTCGCACCCCGACATGATGATAATTTGAAAACAAAACGTCCTGCCTCCACGAGGGATGAAGAGAACTTTGCCGCCCGTTCGTCAAGGGGCAAGTCTGACTGGAGGGGAGGGATGCTAAGGGCTGCGCAGAACTGTGGCCACCGATCTGGGGCCAACCGCCATCGGGGGCGTGGGGCATACTCAGGTGGGGGCGACAGGCCGGCAATATCAAGGAGAACCGGAAGGTGGTCACTCCCGAGGTAAGGGCCAGTTGTCACAGCCGCGTGCTGAAAAAGCGGATCACCAACACAGAGATCTAGGGTGGAGGGACGACTAGTCTGTGGGTCGAAACGAGTCTGGAGGCCCATAGGTGTGAGGAGGGCGAAGCGCGAACTCTCAAGAAGGAAACTAAAGATGGATCTGCCTGATCGATTTGTAGAGCCACTTGTTACATACGGGTCCCAGTGTGGATGGCGGGCATTAAAGTCTCCCACAAGGAGGCATGGTGGCTGGGGGTGGTCTTAATAGTATCGGAGCTCTTCCAGGATCAAGTCCTGGCAGGGGTTGTATGCGATAGCTACTGTGATCCAGCCCATTGAGAGGCAAAGACAGACGGCAAGGAATTCCATGACACCCTGGGTTGGCCTAGGGATTGTGAGTTCTGAGCAGGGGATGGAGTCATGGACCATAATTGCCACGCCCCCTCCCACTCTTTGGCGATCCGCGCGGACAACGTGATAGCCCCGGACAGACAGATGGAGGTTAGGGCAAAGCCAGGTCTCACAAATGCCAACGACCCCAGGGGAAAGAGTTGACACTGTCATCTTCAGGTCGTGCGTCTTACGCAGGAGGGAACAGGCATTCCAGAGGATGAAACGGTTGATATGTGGGGGCACCATTATTGTCGGGTGAGGAGGGAAACACACACGGTAAGAGTCTGGTGATGATATCCAGTAATGACAGACCACTTTGGTACAATGATAAAGCATCCGTAATTATGTTGATGAAGGAATCAGTTATTGGTGTTTCATGGAGGCCTGAGGGTGGCAGCGAGTCATCCTGATGAGGAGGTAGTACAGATGGGCGAGAGCATGAGCGATGTGCAGTAGCAGGACGGGGTGCTGAGGAAAAGGGGAGCGGCTGGGAGGGACTGGTCGGGGGGACCACAGGGGGGGTGGCGGGATCAGAAACTGGCTTCTCACTATGGGTGGGACGAGGACGATAACGTTGGGACTTCAGATCTGGAATAGGATGGGACACGATCTCGGGGGGTCGGAAGGGATGGATGTCCGTGTCTGATTCCTTGTCGGTGATGTCCGCCTCTGGTGGTTGCAGGTCCTGTAGGGCAGAGAAACGGTTGGAGGTGACTGCAGCAAAACTGAGGCCCTTCTGCACGGTGCGGCTGGGTGGATGAGAGGACACGGACGGTGCTGACTGAACGGGGAGAGGGGGTGTGGCAGTGCGTGGTGCCAGGTTGAGGAAGCGTAGCTTGGTGTTCACAGATTGGAGGGAGGATGGGTTGTTTCAGGCTGTCTCATGAATGGCAAGGGCTTGCTGATATATTGGGCATGTTCGTGATGTGACAGTGTGGGTGTCGCCACAGAAAAAGCAGTAAGGGTCCTCTGTGTACGGCTCCCCAGTGGTGGAGCGGTAGGGGTGAGAGTGGCTACAGCGTGCACATCGGACCTTGTTGCGACATGAGAGGGATCCATGCCCAAACTGATGGCATGTAAAGCAGCGTAGCAAAGGAAAGGTGTAAGTACCTACCGCATAACAGGAATGTCCTAGTAAGACCTTCTCTGGCAGGGGGCCCTTGAACTTGAGTCGGACAACCCGAGACTGTACCTGTGTGCCGTCCTGTCCAGATCGGGAGGTGAGACGTGAAACCTCTACAAGGCGACCTCCTGACCCTAGGCAACGAAGCTGAGAAAGTATGTCCTCAGTGGAGAGGTCTAGTGACACAGGGCTGATTTTACCAAAAGAGTAAGCACTATCAGTAGGGGAGGTAGCCCTCCAGCACTTAACCTTCCATTCTCCCAGGGAAGTTAGAGATTCGGGAGGGGCAGGCAACTTGGCTATATTCGTCTCTGCTATGCAGAAGCGAAAGGCAGCTCTTCATCCCAGTACCTGAAGCTCGTCCTCCACACTGTACTTACTCCAGGAGCAAGCATTAATGGCCTTGGACAACGCCCTGGGATTAGAAAAGACCGCACTACCATCCAGAGTGCGCACTAGGAAAGTAATCAAGCGCTCACCTGTGGTGTTGTCTGTAAATACTGTGGGCTTGAAATACTTCCCTGAGTGGAATGTGCCATCCAGTCCACCATCCTCCTCTTCCTCCTGGGGTTGCTGTCGTCCACGCTTGCCTTGGGGTAGTCCGACCTCTATCATAGCCTCATTGTCATTTTCCAGGACTTGAACCGGCTGGGCAGCCGGCTGTGTCTTCGCCATACCGATCACTCACCTCGACCGCGCCTAAACACGGCCGGATAGTAGCGGTAGCAATACCAAAAGAACCACAAATTTGCATACAACTATTAGAATGAGTGATCAAGAAGCAGTTGGTGGGTAGGGGACAGAAAAGGTCGTCAGCAAGGCAGAGCACCACGACTAAGGCAGAGCACCACGACTAACATCTCCAAGGCTTCCTTCGCACGACCACGAAACCAGGACAAGAGCTCCTGGATGAGAGTAGGCACCAACAACAACAAGCCATGTGCAAGGCGATGCTCTGTTGTCGGCGGCCATCTTGCTACTGTCCTGCCAGCAGCCAGCCCTCTACAGCCAAGTGCTGCACTTTCAGCCTGTACCTTCCATATGTGGACATGCATTTCACTGCAATTTAGTTGTCTGTATTTTCTTTGTATTTTCCTCGCAACTTACCTGCTTCACGATGGCAAGCAAGAGTAGTTCTTCAGGTGGCAGTAGTAATGGACAAGAGCAGCCTGGCACCTCTAAATCTTTGCAGCCAAAGGAGAAATGGCAATACAGGAAAGGGCAGAAATACACCAAGTATACGCTTGCTGACAGTATGGCAATACCATGCAGAACTACAGTTACTTAACCACAATTATAGTTCATAAAGTTTACAGGGGGTGTGGGCAAAAAAAATCATGATTTTACGTAGTTAGGTTCGGCGGCCCCAGACCCAAACTAATTTTTCCCATGACAAGTTCAGTTCAAATTTTGATTATTTGAATTTCAAGGTGAGTTTTAGGTACCCATGCCCATCGAAATTCGAGAACCCACTGTGTGTATATATATATATATATATATATATATATATATATATATATATATATCATCATCATCATCATCATCATCATCCGGACCTCCTTTCCCACCCAAGGGCAGGGTGAGGAGTAGCAATGTCCAGACAGCCCAAAATTGCCCAATCCAATGGGCCACGCTTCCATTCACTCATCATTCAAGCCCCTGGAATCCTGGCTCAATCGGATACGCCAAACACATTCACCACATTCTGTAGCTTCACATATCATATCCGACAGAGTCAATCCAGGCGCTGCCACGTTAAAAAGGGGTGCCCAAAATCCCTGATCATGCATATCTCCTCACAAAATTCATCCAACCAGCTCGATCTCCTGTCAGTTCCCTAGCCTCACTGACTTCCAAATCTCTCTTCCTCACACATTCATCCACCATATCTCTCCACCTTCTCCTTGGCCTACCTCGCCTCCTCCCTCCTTCGAATTCGCTCAGATATACCTTCTCCACCACTCTATTGTTATCCATTCTCTCCACATGACCATACCGTCTCAGTACACTCTCTTCAATTCTGGTGTCCACTGACTTCCTCACTCCACATCTTTCACGAATCACATTATTTCATATCCTATCCACCCACTGTACTCCACATACATTCCTCAGCAGTCCCATCTCCATTGCTCTTACTCCTGACTTTTCATTTTCATGCCACACCATAGTCTCACATCCATCATATGTTAAAGTTGGCACTAACACTCCTTCACGTAAGCCTCGTGCAGCTGCAACACTCAAGCCTCTGTTTCTTATAAGGCCTTCATTACACCAGCTACTTTTCTTCCTTGTGTCACTCTACTTTCAACTTCTTTTGCACATTTTCCTCTCTCTTCTATCACTGTACCCAGGTATTTGAACTCTCTCACCAATTCCAGTCTCTCTCCATTCACTGTTACATTGCACTCGGAGTCACCGTCTCTCTCAATGACCATCACTTTACTCTTTTCTACATTTACTTTCAAGGAACGACGCTTACAGACATCAGCAAAACTCTGCACTAGCCTACCAAGTTCTTGTCCGGTACTTGCAAGCAGTACTGCATCATCAGCATACAACAAATTTGAGATATTCCATCCATCACCATTCATTATCAATGCCATCCCTCTCTCACTACTCGTGTTTTCACTTCTCCCATCACCCCATCCATATATACATTGAACAACCATGGGGACATCACACAACCTTGTCGCATGCCTACACTGATTGTGAACCATTCACTTAGATGCCCATTAACCCTGACACATGTTTCACTACCATCATAAAAACTCTTGATGGCACCTAACAGCTTACCCTCTACACCGTACATCCGCAAATCTTTCCACAATCCTTCTCTGTCCACTTTGTCATATGCTTTTTCCAGACCCATGAATGCCATAAACACCTTATGGTCCTTCTCACAAGCCTTCTCTACTATCTGTCTCACTGCAAATATTTGGTCCACACATCCTCTGCCACTCCTAAAGCCACCCTGCTCATCACTCACTAGGACTTCTGATATCTCTCTTACTTTCTCTATAATAATTCTTCCGTATACCTTCCCTACCACACTCAGTAAGCTTATGCCACGATAATTCTTGCACTCACTTCGTCCACCTTTATTTTTCTACAAGGGTACAATCACAGCCTTTTTCCACTCTGCAGGCACAGTTTCACTCATCCATGCCTTCGTACATATCTCCAACAAACACTTCATTCCATTTTCTCCACTACATTTAAGCATTTCTGCATACACCTCATCAACCCCAGCTGCTTTCCCATTTTTAGCCGCTTCACAGCACTCTTCACCTGTCCAAGTGTCACGTCTCCTGGCATTGCATTCCTTCTCTGCACCCCCCCAAAACCAATCATGTTTACAGCTGCTCTGCTCTCTCTATTCCCATTCATCAGGCTTTCAAAATATTCTTTCCATCTGGTCCTTACTTCATCTTCATGGGTTAATAATCTACCACCTGCATCTTTCACACCATCCCATTTCTTACTGCTTTCACTTCTACATTTCTGCACCTCTTTCCAGAATAACTTTCTATTTTCAGAGTAGTTTGCATTCATTTTTCTTCCTAGATCCTCATTTGCATACTTCTTTTTCCTCTTCACTAGTCTCCTTACGTGCTTCTTGCTCTCAACATATTCAGTTCTTATTTCAACTGAACCCCTATCCTGTAACCACTTTAGCCACTTCTTCCTCTTTTCCTCCACTGCTCTCTTTACCTCCTCATCCCACTATGCCGTACCTTTCTTCTTTGTTGTTACTCTTGCCACACCACATACCACTTTAGCATTCCTAACTAAGCAATCCCTAAATGCATTCCACAGTCTGTCCAGATCCAATTCATTCCAATTCAGTAATTCTAACTCGTCCTCTACTTTGGTCCTGTATTCATCTGCCATTTCTTTATTCCTCAGCTTCTCAACTTTCAGTCTTTCTCCCTGACTGCTTCTCTCTCTCCTGATCCACCTTACTCCTTTCAGCTTGATCTTGCATACCACAATCATATGATCTGACAGACCTCCACATCGTCCTCTCACAGCCCTCGTATCAGCAACCATTCCCATCATCGCCCTCTCTACGAGCACATAATCAATCAGGCTTCTTTCAACACAATCCCCATTCCCTCTATACCATGTATATTTATGTGCATCTCTGTTTGAAATACGAGTTACAAACGCACAACCTCCTCTCCTGACACATATCCTTTAGTATCTTCCCATTATCATTTTCTCCTGGTACTCCATAGCAACCCATTATGTCATCCTCAGGACCATATATATATATATATATATATATATATATATATATATATATATATATATATATGTATATAGTATATATATATATCTATCTATATATCTATCTATATATATGTATACAGTATATCTATCTATCTATCTATCTATATATATATATACACAAACATACCCATGTCCCTTACTACTATCTGGACATGTACAGTAGTGGTCAATATTCATGCAAACTTAAAGTGAGTGACTGATCCAAGAACTGGATAATGTTAAGCTACTACAAGAGAAAAGCAATGTGACAGAGTCGTGAGTCACTCATGTTGCCTGGTTTGATGGTAGAGATGTCTCAATGGCAGCAGGTGCCTGATGGGGGAACTATTGTGAATATCATCCCCTGGGAAGTGGTGGATGGTCCTTGGAACAGCACACCTTAGGATATGTGAGAAATCAGAGGCAAGGATATGCCATACAGTGGGATGCCTTTTGGATGTTATGTGGGCCACTTATAGTATGGCCAAATGCCTCAAGGTGGGACACTTAAAGCACCAGGATGGACAGCAAGAGAAGCAGGTCACATGACAAACTCTTACAGGTGGGACAGTACCCAGAATCTCTGATGGATGCAGAGAGCACAGAGGTCAAGGACGAAGCATTACAGTGTGTCCTGCCCAAAGTGCGACGGAACAAGGCTACACAACTGGCCAGCCAAGACTAACCAGCAGTCAGGCTCTGCTAAGACAGGGATGTCCTCTCCAAGACAGGAGAAAAAGATGTCCCCAACCTGGGGCTGTCAATGCTCCTGGGCTTACCAAGAGGAATGTCCTGTGGCAAAATGATGAAACAATAGGAACAAAGAGTATGCTGCAAAGAAGAATGCTATAGCAGACATATGGCATAGGAAGGAAGGAAGAAATAATGAGGAACTAACAAGTCATAATATGGCTAAATGGCACTAAGGTGGAAGGGAGAAGGGAAAATAATTATATTAAATGTGCAATGAGAAGAGCAGTAGAAAAAGTGATAATACTGGAAACAGAAACAATGGGAAAGTCGCCTATGAAATCTGAAAAGAGTGGGGATCGATGTAGTGGGGACAGGAAGGGGAAAGCTGAGAGCCGGTGCTGGAGTGTAGATGAGCAATCACGAAAAAGTTGACAGCTAGTCATGGGGCATTTATAGTGTGAACAAAAGGGCTGAGGGTCATAACCATGAGTGAGGCGGGTATGACCCAAGCCAAACTGAGCAAAGACAGTCTCTGGTCAACAACTAGGATGGGCTGATGTATAACAAGGAAGAACAGAGGATTTAATACTATGAAGTTTGCTGTGGTAGGTGGTGATGACCATCATCCTCTCACTAGAGGTAGTGATGCCTACTTCTTCCTTAACCTTTATCATTCTTTTTTTGTGCCTGCCCTCCTCTCTTCCTATTTCTCCCATCTTTCCTGTCATTTCTTATTGCCCTTCTTTCCATTTCAGGTGGTTTTACACTCAGTGACAAGCCAAATTGTTTCCTGTACCATTTACAATGCTGGGTGGTAACCATATAACCAACCCATGCATGCTCCCTATGGGTCAACAAGTGGGTTGGTGGAGGGTCTGTGCCCCTTCCCGTAAAACAACTAAATCAAAGTCAGAAGGCCACCCCTTATGGGATTATGGCATCTGGCTGTAGATAAATAGATTAAAGTTTGCTGTATGCCACAGGAAGAAAACAGAGGTATGCTCCTTCACCAGGCTTGATGCTCATAGTCATAAGGTCACAGGGAGGGCAGATCACCACACTGGACTAGCCATGTTAAGAGTAACATGCTGCACTGGAGAAGACAACCTGATGAACTACAACACATGTGTGCAGGTAAGGACTGCACTGATGAACACACTGAAGCATTAACTACAACAAAACAGAAGGGGTGCAAAGAAGATTGAAAGAAGCCTCTGAGAACTGGAGAGAACAAGGAAAAGAAAGGGGAAAAAAAAAGAAGAAAACAGAATAGCCCAAAGGCTTCCACAGGGAAAGCAACTACACAAAAGCCATCCCAAAACTTACAAGAAAATATGACTGATATAACTCACTGTAGAACTGGAGCATCTCTAAGTCTTTAAAAAGTTGTGGTCTAATCCAGGAAGGCAAAAGCCTTAGGGAAAAAAAAAAAAAAATGCCAAATGGCTTTAGTATAGTGCTCGGCTTACAATGACAAACAGGTACCAAAGTCAGTACATCTGAGTGCCCTGGCTGGCCATGCTACTTTAGCCAATACCAGAAAAGGCCCATGACATGTACAGTAGGTGCCCTAGTTCATGATTTTTCATCAAAGTTTGCCTTATCTACTTTGCAAAGTGGAGTACACAAGATGAAAGACTAGCTCAGAAAGGTAACTGTAACTTACAGGGCACAGCATCAATACATATTTAAAAAAAAAAAGAAAAAAAAAAATCAGAATTGCCAAAATTACCAACTAACAGGCTATACTGAATCTCTGAAACTCAACTGAATCCAGTCTTACTGTACACTGCTGAGAAGACTGAAATGACATCTGTTGATATATGAGCAGCCAAGAGATGGGGCATGCAACAGTATTCAAATGAAGCAGGATAGACCAAGGCACGTCATCCTTAGCTGTACTGGCCAACAGAATCTCAATACTCTTGTTGCTCCTTATGGGTTACTATACTATTATAACATTTTCTTCCTATATGACAAGTGGTGGTCAAGTGGACAGAGAAACAATCTGCTGTCCAAAAGGATGTCAGTTCAAACACAGGGTGGGACAGGGAACAGTATGATTACTGCATATAATTAAAACATATACAGATGGTCCCTGTTTTATGACAGACTTACAAATTTTTGAAGAACAGTTGACTTACAAATTTTCGACTTTATTATGGTAGAAACCATACTTTGAAATATGAATTTAGAGGGCTAGCGATATATTCTCTCATGCTACTGGGCAGCAGCAGCAAGCCGAGTCCCAGTCTGCCCAGGCGGTCAATACTGTAAACAATTGATGCTCCAATGTTCTACAGTGTTCTGTATTGCCAGCACTTTCTGGATGTCCCCCTGTATCTACATTGTGCTTTGTGCAACCTTCATTTCTACAAAATGCCTATCTGTCTCTCCTGCTACTGGTGAAAAGAAGAGGAAGGCAATTACTCTTGAGATGAAACTCAAGATAACTGCCCAGGATTAAGGCGGCATGCCTGTTGGGTCCTGATCATTTTGGCTGTAAGTCATTTAGACTATAACGTCCGCACTGGCAAATGGCTGAATCGCCTAACGGCCTAAATAACATAACATAACCTATTTGGACATTGTGGCCTAAATGACTTACAGAGGAAATGACCAGGACCGACCTGTAATGGCCATCACACGTGAACGTGGACTTTCACAATCGACTATGCGAGTACAGTATTTAAAAAATTACATAAGATTTTCAACACTTTATTATAAAATGGCTTTGTGTTAATGATTTTGTCCAACTGTAGGCTAATGTAAGCGTTCTAAGTATGTTTGAGGTAGGCTTGGCTAGGCTATGATGTTCAGTTGGTTAGGTGTATTAAATGCATTTTCGACACGATAAACTCCACTTACAGTCAGTTTCTTGGAACGTAACCCGATTGTAAGTAGGGGGCCACCTATATACTGTATTACTGTATATAAGAGAGTATGGATCAGCTGGTTCAAGAACTGTGTGGGAATGATTGAAAGTACGAATACAAACACGGGCAATCATGTGTGTGTGTATGCATCAATGCAAGATCATGCAAGCACAATGAAAGAAAAGTTCTGGGCAAATGTAAAAGTATGCATGGAAAAATATGAGAGGACTGAGAGTGTTTTTGACTGGAAATGTGAATGGAAAAGTAGGGAATGTTAAGGTGCATGGAGTAGCTGGTGAGTGGGGTGTGCCTAGATGTGGATGAGAATGGCAGTTCTCTAGTGGACATTTGTGCAGGGAGGGGGTAGTGATTGCCAATACCCTCTTTAGGCATGAAATGATCCACAAGTATACATGGCAAATGATGAGAAGAGTGGGTAGCAAATTGAATGAATGGAAGGCAATGACTGATTATGTGTGTATGAATGATAGAATGACACAGTGTGTAATGGATGCAAGAGCAAATAGAGGCTGAGGGAGTGGACTTTCTCACCACCACTTGGTGATAATGCGAGTCAAGGTATAAATGCATTGAATGAACAGAGGGAAGAACAGGAGGAAGTAGTCCATACAAGGAGGAAAAAAAAAAAAGGGGGGGGGGAGACAAGAAGCGGTATCAAGGCACAGCAAACCCATCCCTGGCAGTCATTTTAGTGATGACATACAAAACCAACAGAATATCTAGTCAAAGGTGTCACATATCAAATTTGGAGTAAATTAGGTGAAAACTGACGATTTTATGCCCATTTGAAATTTTAGGCCCAGCCCATCTTATACTGACCCCCTAACAGCTAACTGGGGGGAGGTGACCCCCCTGATGTAATGAAGCATATAACAGGATGTAGATTTGAAAGATGCAACTTTTGGATTTGGTTTCATGTTGATGTGGCGAATTTGAAAGGAGTTATGGTGAAAAAACAATTCTTGTTTACATTTTTCTTTTACATTTTTTGGGCCTACGGGCTGGGCATTGGCCAAATTTGGCCCAAAATTTTACCAGGCGATCAGAAAGTCATAGCCCATCGTCCCTGTAATTTCAGTCAAAACTGCACCAGTAGTTTTTGCTTAAAGCTGTTAATAGACAGACACACAGACAGACAAAACAAGTGAAAACAATACCTGTCCCAGAGCCCCTCCAGGGTGAGGACAGGTAAATATAAGAGAGCAGTGGAGCAGCAACTGGGTAAATATGACTTGGAGCAGATGGGGGAGGTGTAAGGCATGTGCAAGATATTCACAGAAATCTGTGCAGCATATGAGTTGATGTGTGGGGTGAAGACAGGACAAAAGGGGGTGCAAGGAACGACACGGTGGAAAGAAGAGCTGTGACACGAAACAAAAAAGCATACAGTGCGTGGATGGGAACCAGAAGCATGGAGGTAGTTGAGAGACAGAAGAGAGAGTTGTATGTAGTGAGGAAGTGAGAGGTGAAAAGATTAGTAAGAGAAAGTACGAAGAGAATGGATGAAGAATTCAGAAGGAATTTGAGTGTAAAGTGAAGGGAATGTTAGAAAATGTTCTGGAAGGAGGAAAAGACAGCCAGACAGGGTGATATATAAGTTAGTAAAGAAGTGAAAGATAAAAATGGTAGATTGATAGTGGAGAAGGGAGAAAAAGTGAGCAGACAGAGAAAACAATTTAAGGAACTGTTAAACATAAAGAATGAAAGTAATGCGAGTACAGTATAAATGGCTGAGGAATGGCTGGGAGAAGGAGGGAGGTGAGAAAGGAGGAAGAATTCATTAGGATGGAGGTAGTGGAAGCAATGAAGAAAGTCAAAATGGGGAAAGCCCCAGGAACTGATGGAGTGTGTGGTGAAATGATGAAGCACAGTGGATAGATAGTAGTAGAATGGAAGTGGATGATGTGCAGATTGGCCTGGGAGGAGGGGAGAACCCTGGAAGATAAGAAGTCAGGTAAAATTATTCCTCTGTACAAAGGAAAAGGGAAAAAAGAAGTATGTTATAATCATAGGGGCATTTGTCTTCTTAGTGTAATAGGAAACGTATGTAGTAGGATACTTACTGACAGAGTTAGGGAAATTACAGAGGAATCAGTTAGAGAAGTACAGGGAGGTTTTAGGAAGGGAAGTGGTTCCATAGATTTGATATTCATCCATAGGTCTTTAGTGGAAAAATTTTTAGAGATGGGAAAGAAGTTGTAAGTGGACTTGGAGAAAACACATGATAGGGTTGATAGACAGGGAAAGTGGAAACTATTACGAATATACGGAGTAAATGGGAAGCTCTTGAATGCCATGAAGCGTACATATGGGAGATCCAAGGTTGCAGCATGTGTGGATGGTGAACTGAGTGAATTTTCCTTTCTGAATGTTGGATTGAAACAGAGATGTGTCACGTCACCATGGCCGTTCAATCTGTGTATGGACATGGTTATAGAAAAGATACAAGGTAGGGCAGTGGATGTCGGAATGGCCCTAATGAGAGAGAGCAGCATTTGGAAACTTCCTCTATTGTTGTCTGCAGATGATACTGTACTGTTAAGCGAAGATGAAAGGGAACTGCAAGGCTTGGTGAATGAATCTGGGAGAGTGAAAGAAATGGAATCTTAAGGTGACTGTAGAGAAGAGTAAAGTTATGGTCTTTGAGAGAAATGAAGTCACTGAATGAACAATAATGTTGGATGATGAGGAAATGGAAAATGTGAGTGCATTTAAATACTTGGGTAGTATGATGAGTATGGATGGAAGTCTGGAGGAGGAAGTAAATGAATGGGTAAAACAAGTATGAATGGTTGCTGGTTCTTTGAAAGCAGTGATAAGAAATAAGGAATGGGCATGAATGTACAAAATCGATGCATGATAGTATTGTGATACCAATTCTAATGTATAGAAGTGAAAACTGGACCTCATTGGAAGGGCACACATCAAGAGCGAGAGCAATGGAAATGAGTTATGAGTGGTGCATGTGGAGTTACATGGAGAGACTGACATATGAGGAAGTGAAGGAGCATTGTGGTGTGGATGTGGATGTGATAGAAAGTGTTAGGAGAAATACACTGAGGAGGTCTGGCCATGTGGAGAGGATGAAGAGCAAGAAACTAACAAGGAGAGTGTATGAGAGCGAGGTGGAGGGGACAAGAGGGAGGGGGAAGCCGAGGATAAGATGGAGGGATGGGGTGAAGAGGTATATAAGAGAGGGGGTTGTGAGCTGGGGGGAGGGCAGTGAAATGCTGGGGGACAGGACAACAAGGAGGCAAATTGTTTGGGGCCACCCCTTATGGGATTAAGGCATCTGGCAATAGACAGAAATAGATGACAATGGCTTGGCACTTTCTTTTTTTTTCCATTATCTTCATAGTCATCTGATTTATGCAATCTGATAGGTGACATGAAGTGACTATATGTGAATGGTTATGCTTATGTGGTAGAATCGGATTTCTAGGGGACTGAAAGGTAAGTTAACGGATGTGTGACCCATTTAATTAGGCATGCTGTAGGTCAACTTTCTCTCTGCTGCTTTTTTCTTGCTATCTAGACCCTACTTCAGCACATATGTACATGGGAGAAAAGGAGGCTGGATGATTGATGATGATGATGACGACAGACAACAACAACTATGATTAAAACAAAATTGATTGAGGTGCTGTTAGACCCCCTGCCATGCCATAAAAACATCCCTGCAAATACCAGTACACCATACGAGACTGAGACAGCCCTAGTCTGTATTCAATAAAAAGACTGGGTATGAGCAGTGACTATATGAAAAGTGTATGGCATGCAGACTGCTGGGCCTCAGGGAATGAATTGTTATGCCTATACCTGGGGCTGGACACATAAATAAATAAATGACCCTTACACGAGAGAGTAGTCAAAGTATAGTTGGTGACATTTTCCTCGAATACGTTGGGCAAAGGATGCATCAGGAGCTACAAATGCCCCACGTGTGGCTGAGCGTGCCATGAGCCGGTAGCGGTCCACCAAATCACCATGCTCTCGCATGATGGCACGGATGGTGTTCACATTCCTGAAAAATAAATAAAGCTTAGTCAATTAAAATAAATTTATCATTAAACAGTACAGTAGTCATGTAATTATTAGAAATCATATGCTAACATTTCCCATGCTTTCAACCATATCATAGTACAGGTCTTCCTTGTTATCAACGGGCATTCTTCCTACAACAATGTCGATACGCACATCCCGTCGATACCAGTTTTCTGATGGACAGCTTTATTTAATCATTATATAATTCTTATGCAACCACTCATATGTTATGCTGATGTGATCTTTAATTACTAAAAATAAGTGTCCTTTACACATACCATTCCATTACAGGCCTGTATCATCTGCATTCAATACTTATTCAGCTACAGGCACAAAGAATAGTTACTGATTAAAAATAAGAGTGAAACACGAAGATGGAAATAAGTAGAAGTGAAAGCAGGTGACCAGCTTCGTAATTATGTAACATAAAGAAGACAGGCTGGCACCGCCAGCATGCATATTTACATATCCACCCTCTAACTTACAAACGTAATCCAATTTGTGCTCTTACCCACAGAATGGAAGAGTTATGCTCAAATTATTTTCATTTTGATAATGAACTTATATATCTTAAAGATTTTTATTTACAATTAGTTCTCCTAAAAGGTCAACAAATGTACAATGGAAAGGCTCTTAATAAATTGTTTTCACTGCTTCAAAAGTCCATGTCACTACTGTTCTGAAAAACACCATATGCTGTACTTTCCCCTTGCATACAATGGACTCTTTAGCTTTAAACTAAATAATAAACTACAGAAACTTCTTGCTGAACACTTTTCACAAGTGTCACTTAGGGTTGTACTGTATTTCCATCCATCCATCCATCCATCATCCAATCCTTTGTTGCCCCATGAGAAGCATAGGAGCCTGGGGCTAGGCAGTTGGTCCTGACATTTATGATGAGAGTGACCAGCCTCACTCATCCCTGAGTGGTATTACGTGAGCAATAAACCCCAATCACCCCTTGGATATAAACCTTCATCGGCTCAATCCAATTGAAGCACAATAATTACCCACCAAACCACCAGGTGCCAAAATTTGGTTATGTGGTTACCATCCAGCATAGTAAATAGTTTCCTGGTGTACAGGAAACCATTTGGCTTGTCACTCAGTGTAGAGTTACTCATAGGCAGAAGGAAGAGGAAAGAATGAAGGAATGAAAGACAGAAGAGGGAGTGTAAAGTCACCCATGAGCAGAAGGACGAGGAAGGAATGAAGGAAAGAAAGATAGAAGATGGAAGGAAAGAAGGATGGAGGAGAGGACAGGGCAGACACCCGAGAGCAGCACTACATTGAGTGAATGGATGGTGAGCGCCCCCACCTACCACACAGGGTTGTATTTGCAAGTATATAAACATTCTATTACATTCCACAGAAAGAACTACAGGCACTGAGAATATTTTATTACTGTATTTGTTGAAAGTGATAGTGAGATGCATTGATGGCAACAAGTAGAGCTGAAAGCCAGTGACTAACCACATATATAACAGTGGAGACAGGCTGGCACTACCAGCTTGCATTTTTATGTAAAATTTTATTGTTTTCCACAGGAGTTACAGACGTTAACAATATTTTGTTATCGAATTTATTAACAGTGGGAGTGAAATGTGTATGTTAGATGGAAATCAGTACAGCCAAAAGTAGCCGACTAGCTACCCTATATATGTGACAAAGGGGACAGACCAGCACAACTGGTGTACATATTTACATAAACATTTTACTATGTTCTACAGAAGTAGCTTCAGATACAAGGAATATTTTGTTATGTATTAAAGTGAGAGTGAAATGTGTAGATGGATAATGGTACAGCCAAAAGCAGGTGACTGACATGCTGGTATGAAGATGCTGCAAGTACCTGCCTTGCAAATAATTATGAAATAACTCCCTGCTATAAAAATAAATATAAAAACAAATAAAGTTTAAACCATAGAAAAAAAATCCCATCATTAATGAGGGAGTATCCAATTGTATGTCTCTTAGAAGCAGCAAAAACTGAAGCACCACAATGCACAAAACTTGACAGAGAATCTACACACAACTTTTATATACAGTATATCTATATATCTACAGCCAAATGCCATAACACTGTAAGATGTGGCCATTTGTCTTTGAGTTTGTTATTTTATGGGGAGGGGCACTAACCCTCTGCCAACCTAGTTGCTGATGTAGGGAACAAACATGGGTTGTTTGTATGGTTACCACCCAGCAATGTAAATGGTTTCCTGGCTTACAGGAACCTATTAGGCTTGTCACTTGATGTACAGCCACCAAAAGAAGAGTAACAAAAAGTGACAGGAAAGATGGGAGAAACAGGAAGAGAGGAGGGAAGACATAGAAAAAGAATGATAAAGGTGAAGGAAGAAATAGGCAGCACTACATCAAGTGAGTGGATGATGGTCACCACCTCCTATCACATTATTTTGAATCATCGTCATCAAAAAAAAATAAATAAAAAAAAATAAAAAATAAAAAGCATCATGCATACAATTTTCAACAATTCTGGTGGTATATTGCCAGAAGACCTTACAGGTTATTACTGAGGGAGACCATTATGACCCTCACTCTCATCAGCAACTATTAAACTGAATCAACTGTAAACTGAAGCCAAGCTGATCTCATTCTTTTTTTTACTCAGAATTAGCTTAAGTGTCACATCCTTAGGACAGTGAGGCAATTCCTGAAAACCTCTGTTTATGTCCCTGGTGTAGTGGGGCAATTGTGGAGAGAGAGAGAGAGAGAGAGAGAGAGAGAGAGAGAGAGAGGGGAAAGGGGGACAGAAATGGAGGAGATGGCAGGAGGTAAACTGAGGAGGGGTGAGTTGAACAGGAGTGAGATTTGATTTCTAAAAAACAAAATTCACTTTGTGAACATGCCGTGGTTATCGGTCATATCATAAGATAAAAAGGAAAAGATTAAAATCCTTTACAGCAGGTGAAAGCAATACTGAATGATATGATAGGAAATAACTAATCATCATACCCCTGGCAAAAGAGTCTGGGACCAAATGGCATGTTAATGCTTTTCTGACACCAAAATCGCATTTTCAGTAACATCTTACAACACACCTTCCTCCAGCACCATGTACACTGCTCCCCTTCCCCCACAGACATCATATTTTTTTCACCCATACTTTCACTTACCACCACCTGGTGGACAAAGTTCATATCACCTTCTTATCATTATCACCAAAGGAATGCACTCTAAACCACAGCAATCACACATCCTTTACACAAAGAATAAGAAAGCAACTGTACAAAATTCACCAAAGAAACAGAACAACACTTCAGCACGGTAAACTATCAGACTTGTAACTGATTATATCGTAGTTGTAGCCGAGCTGTAGGTAACCGTGAGTTAATATGTAAGAGATAACCTCAGTTCACTTGTAGTCGGTGACAGGAGAAGATAAAGATCAGTCTGGGGTTGACTGTAGTTTTATTTTCTTTAAGGGGATATCTCAAAATTTACATTAAGTCAACTTCGTGAGCATGACCCTTTTTTAACCCCACCGTGCTTCTCTCTCGAGTCTAGACTCCCTTCTCCCTCTCTCTCCTAATTCCTTCTTGCTTCTTTCTCCTCCAGCCTCCTAACTCCTTCTGACTTCTTCTCCTCTTTCCTTCCATATATGAGAACTTCCGTCATGTGGGCTACACTGTTGTCTAGAAGCCTGTATATGTGTGTATTGTAGCTTTCTGGTCATACCTTGCTGTCTGGCATTCTTGAGAGAGAATTTTGCTAATACAGTTCCTTCGGCCTCTAGCATATGACTTTCACTTAACCTCTAGCTTACATCCATGCTACCAGCTACTGTTTATGATATTTCAGAGTCATGACAAAACAACAAATCCATCACCAACAGCAACAAGAACATTATGAAACACAGCAAGATCACATTTTACAAAGACATTCTCCATATTCCACAATGCAACAGAAAACACTACAACCTAAACTTTACACTGAGATAGTCTGCCTCATAAAACAGCATGGCTCACTCAAACACCACTCTCCTGTCCCCCACACACAAGCCAACATCACAAGGTTTCAGCAATTAAACAACAAATTCATCAAAGGGAAAACAAAAATCTGGAAAGTTTTCACAACAACAATAATTCATTCCACATGGCCTTCTCAGCTCAACAAAATACTTAACCATATTACTAAATCACAGTGCTGGGCAGGTGCACAAACACTTGCGCAAAGCGCAATTGCGCACCCTTGCACTCCGGTGATATTGTTTGCGCATTGCGCACTGCACGTGACCATGCGCAATTTTGCACTTGCGCACATGAAAAGGCAGGTGCGCAAGTGCAAACTTAGTTGCGCTTGAACAACTAAATTTGCGCTTGCACACCTGCCCTGTGGATTGCGCACTGCGCAATCCAAGGGACACGTGGTCTTCCAGGGGACACGTGGTGGGAGCTTCCCGCATGGCTGGACAAGGGATGGGGGAGGCTGGGGCGGGTCGCGAGGGTGGGTTAGTGCTTGGTGGGGGGAGGCGGGAGGGAAGGGGGTAGTAGCATTAATATGCTTCAACAGATAATGTATTTTTAATATTTTTAAATTATTATTATTAGTAAATGATAATAAATATACATTATTTATTAAGATTAGCATATGCAATTCCTAACAAAAACCATTAAAACATATTATTTAAATCAAATATCCACAGCCTAATAATTTATTAGGCTGTGGATATTTGATTTAAATACTGTTTTCATGATTTTTTTATTTTTTGTAATGAATTACATATGCTATTGTATATCTATATCGAATTATTAAATAAACTGTCTTCACAAGACAAGAGACAGAGGGAGATACAGAGCATTATTCTGAGAGAGAGAGAGAGAGAGAGAGAGAGAGAGAGAGAGAGAGAATAAATACGTTTCATGATTTTTTATTTTTTGTACGAATTACATATGCTATTGTATATCTATATTGAATTATTAAATAAATTGTCTTGGCAAGACAAGAGAGAGAGAGAGAGATAAAGAGCATTATTCTGAGAGAGAGAGAGAGAGAGAATAAATACGCGGGAATGGCAATGAAGCGTCCCTTTGAGTGAGGAGATAAGGCATAAACTTCATCCCTCTTTCCTCTCTTATTCTCCATTCCTTCCCTCCTCTCTCTCTTATTCTCCATTCCCTCTCTCCTCTGTCGGAGAGAGAGAGAGAGGGAGAGTTGATAATACAGTAATCGCGTGATCTTTGCCAATGCCTTGGTAAATAAAGGCTGTTTTTCCCGGACAATGACCTACTGTACCTCAGTCACCGCGGGTGGTGGGCAGGTTGCTACTTTAGTAAGTTATTTGATTATACCAATATATATTTTACAGTAATGCCCACAAATATATGCAAATGATTTGTACTGGTGCTTTGCGACATGCACAAGCTAAATATTAGATTGCGCACTTGCGCAAATTACAAATAATAGAAAATAATAATAAAAAAAAATAAAAGTAAGTAGGTCTATCTATCTATCTATTGCCAGACGCCTCAATCCCGTTTGGGGTGGCCACAAACAAATCGCCTCCAAGTCGCCCTGTCCCCCGCCATTTCACTGCCCTGCTCCCAACTCACACCCCCCTCTCTCATATACCTCTCCACCCCATCCCTCCATCTCATCCTCGGCCTCCCCCTCCCTCTTCCCCCCTCCACCTCACTCACATACACTCTCTTCGTCAGTCTTTCACCCTCCATCCTCTCCACATGGCCAAACCACCTCAGTGTGTTCCTCATAACGCTTCCTATCACATCCACATCCACACCACAACGCTCCTTTATATCCTCATTCGTCAGCCTGTCTCTCCACGTGACTCCACAGGCTCCTCTTAAATAACTCATCTCCACTGCTCTCACTCTTGACTTGTGTCCTTCCAACAATGTCCAAGCTTCACTTCCGTACGTTAGAGTTGGTATCACAATACTGTCATGTAGTAACTTTTTCACTTCCATGCTCACTTCCCTGTTTCTTATCACTGCTTTCAAAGAACCAGCAACCTTTCTTCCCTGCTGCATCCTTTCAAGCACTTCACCCTCCAAACCTCCATCCTTACTCATCACACTACCCAAGTACTTAAACGTACTCACATTTTCCAATTCCTCACCATCCAACCTCGCTGTACATTCACTAACTTCACCTCTCTCAAAGACCATCACTTTACTCTTCCCTACATTCACCTTTAGATTCCGTTTCTTACACACTCTCTCAAACTCATCCACCAAGCCCTGCAGCTCCCCTTCGTCTTCACTCAACAACACGGTATCATCTGCAAACAACAGTACAGGGAGTTTCCAAACACTATCCTCTCTCACCAGGGCCACTCCAACATCCACTACCCTACCTTGTACCTCTTTTATTACCCCATCCATGTACAGATTGAACAACCATGGAGACATGACACATCCCTGTTTCAAACCAACTTTCAAAGAGAAAAATTCACTTAGTTCACCATCCACACGCACTGCAGCCTTCGCACCATCGTACATACTCTTCACAGCATTCAACAACTTCCCATCTACTCCATATATTCTTAACACTTTCCACAATCCTTGTCTATCCACCCTGTCATATGCTTTCTCCAAATCCATGAAAGCCGCATACAACTTCTTTCCCTTCTCTAGAAACTTTTCCACTAAGGATCTAAGAACGAATATCTGATCTACACAACCTCTTCCCTTCCTAAAGCCTCCCTGTTCTTCTCCAACTAATTTCTCTGTTCTTTCTCTACCTCTGTCTATAAGTATCCTACCATACACTTTTCCTATTATACTAAGAAGACAAATGCCCCTATGATTACCACACACTTCTTTTTCCCCTTTTCCTTTGAACAAGGGAATAATTATACCTGACTTCCAATCCTCCAGGACTCTACCTTCCTCCCAGGCCAATCTGCACATCTTCCACATCCATTCTACTACTATCTCTCCCCCATGCTTCAGCATTTCACCACACACTCCATCAATTCCTGGGGCTTTCCCCGATTTAACTTTCTTCATTGCTTCCACAACTTCTATCCTACTGATTTCTTCCTGTCTTCTCACCTCCCTCCTTCTCCCAGCCATTCCCCAGCCACTTATACTCGCATTACTTCCATCCTCTACGTTCAACAATTCCTTAAAGTGTTCTCTCCATCTACTCACTTTTTCTCCCTTCTCCACTAGTAATCTACCATTTTTATCTTTCACTTTCAGTAAGTAGGTACCGTAAAACGCCATACCTTCGGACGGCGTCCAAACTTCGGACATTTCGCAAAAAAATGTAATAATTCAAGTTTATTGGAAGAGAGTGCGATATTTGCAAAAAATAATGATGTGGGTAGGTAGGGTAATCCTCTAAGACTATTATGTATTAATCCTATTAAACTAGCTTGAATATGTGTGGGTGAAAAAAATTCGTGAATCCATTGGAAAAAATAACTGAATTTTCTTACCCTGCAAAACTTTGTCCACACAGAACAAACAGTTTCAATTGTAAAAAAGTGAACAGTACGATTATATGCAGAAAAGCGCTGTAAGTACTGGGAAGTAAACTGTTTCAAAATATATGCATGGATAATCTTGCTATGCCTGTTTTAATGAATACTTCTTTAATTTGCAGAAAAAATTCCAAACTTCGGACAGACAAATTATTTGAGCCAAATAAAGTCCAAACTTCGGACAGACAATAATATTAATGGTAAAGTAATGCTAATTATATAAACAGAAAAACATGCCTAAAACAGCGAAATCTCCTATAAAGAGGAAAAGAGCCTACACAAGTAAAGTGTCCAAAAGTGCCCTGGAAAAGGCTAAAGATGACATAAATAACAAGAACATGAGTGTGCACAAAGCAGCTGAAAAATATAAATTAAAAAAGAGCACATTACATGATTACCTGTTACAAAAACATTGCAAACAAGTGGGACGTAATACTTCATTGAGCCATGATGAAGAGTTACTGGTGTGTCAGAGAATCCTCACATTGGCAGAATGGGGATTCCCACTCGACAATTTGGACTTGAGGATGTTAGTGAAAGCATATTTAGACAAACGAGGGGTTGTTGTGTCACGATTCAGTAACAATGTACCTGGTGTTAAATGGGCCCATTCCTTCTTCAAGCGCCACAAACAAACCCTTAGTAGACGATTGTCCCAGAATATAAAGACTGACAGAGCCAGAGTGACAAGAGCCATGCTAGCCGAGTTCTACAGTAACCTGAAAAAATCACTAGAAGGTGTGCCTCCAAAGAACATAATAAATTTTGATGAGACCAATCTTACTGATGATCCAGGTAAAAAGAAAGTCATAGTGAGGCGGGGCACTAAATATCCAGAGAGAATCATGAACTCAACAAAATCCTCAATATCTATTATGTTCTCTGGAACTGCATCTGGTGTGTTACTCCCTCAATATGTGGTGTATAAAGCTATCCATCTTTACGATACCTGGACTGAAGGGGGCCCTCCTGGAACACTATACAATAGATCCCCCAGTGGATGGTTCGACTCGTGTTCATTCGATGACTGGTTCCACAAAATTATCCTCCCCTATGCTAAACGCAAGACAGGTAGAGTTGTTATTATAGGAGACAACTTGGCAAGCCATGTATCACCCAGTGTTATTGAGTCATGTGAGAAACATAATATCTCCTTTCTTCTCTTACCACCTAACTCCACGCACTTGACACAACCTCTCGATGTTGCTGCGTTCCGGCCTCTAAAAGTGCACTGGCGTAAGATCCTCGAGAACTTCATGAAAACTACTGTTGGTAGGCTGAGTGCTTCATTACCTAAAGACTGCTTCCCAGCACTACTGACCGAACTGGTGGATAAAGTTAAAGGGACCATTGCTGACAACCTACGTAGTGGGTTTAGGAAGTGCGGCATTTATCCTCTTGATCCACAGAAATCCATCTCAAGACTTCCAGAAGATTCAATCCAAGATACAGCTGATACTGGTACACCAGGACCATCTACCAGTACTGCCCTAGACAGCTCAGTGTTGGAATTGTTGAAGGACATGAGGCATGGAACCAGTCAGTCAAGCTCAATTCCAGCTATAGCGAAACCAAGGCGAAAGAAAAGGTTGAATATGTCACCGGGCATGAGTATTACTACAAGGGCACTACAAAATGAAACAGAGAGCCAGCATGAAGAGTGTGAAGTTGATGATCCACAACCCCAGCCACTGCAGCCACAAGAGGATACAGCAGAGATAGCAGCACAGCCTTCCACTTCCACATCTGCACCCAACCATGAAGCACAAGCATCTCCCCTGACAGTCACCTCTACCCAGATTATTGGGGATAAAATTGTTCCCTCAGATTGGGTAGTTGTGAGGGTTCCTTTTGATACCAAAGACAGATATAGGCATTATATTGCTATCATTGTTAAGGTAAAACCAGAAATACATGTCAGGTTTCTCAAACACGTTCAGGGTACACCTCACACATTTGTATACCCAATGGTTGATGACAGCAGTGACATAGACAAAGAGGATATACTGAAGGTGTTACCAGAACCAACACTTGACCAAAAGCAAAGGATGATTTTTGATGTAGATGTGAACCTTTGGCCTAAGTAATGATAATAATTTTGATATAGATCTGTAAGATACCATAGTCAGTACTACCAGTACCAAAGTTATTACCAATAAGGTGCCTTAACCAGTAATGAGGTTTATTTTAAAGAAAAAAGTGATACTATATATTTAGTTACAGTATTTTATACTGGTAGTTAAGGAATAGTTTTTTGTACTGATGTACTACAGTTAATATGTTCCATGGTGCCTTCATAACATGTGCCAGTGTGTGCGTGTGTCTGTTGATTTGTGTGTGTGTGTGTGTGTGTGTGTGTGTGTGTGTGTGTGTCTTTAGAACCTGTAAGAAATGTTCAACATCATATTATATTATTTCGGTATGCATTTGTTGAGTCAATGAGGTAGATACTTGATAATTAAGTGAAGTTTTGTTTAGGAAAATGAGGACAGTTCCTCTTACAGTTTTGGGTATATGCAGTGCATTTTTATTTTATTTTTTCATCTCAAAAAGTTCGTGAATAGTTCTTAGTTCTATTTACGGCCAGAATACCTCACTACAAAGTGATATGATGCAATTTAATGTGATATGAAATTATGAGCTCCAAAAAGAAGATATTTTGGGATACTTCTCTATATATATGTATAACTCTGGTCACGAGTGCCCAATATTTTTTTTTACATTTTTTAAAAACTTCTCAAGTGTCCGAAGTTTGGCCAGTGTGTCCAGAGATAGATCCCATTAACCATTCTCATGTTTAAAGGGAAAATACATGGATGTCCAAAGTTTGGAAGAGCTGTCCGAAGTTAGAAAATTTGTTCCTAACTTCGGACACTTGAAAATGAAAAAAAAAAAGCACAAGTTTAGCTTGGCTAATTTTTTAAATATATGGATTTAGTAGGTACTCTCCCTGGCTACCACATGACACCAACAGGAATAAAATTGCACCATTTTACAAGGAGTTATTCATTAAAACACATAAAAAATGTCCGAAGTTATGGCGTTTTACGGTATGCTGTTTATTTAAATATCTCAATATTTTTCGGTAATTCACAAAAATATATGCAAATTGTTTGCGCTTGCGCTTTGCGCCATTGCGCAAGCTAAATATATGTCAGATTGCGCATTTGCGCTTGCGCAAGGTAGTGAACTGTGGATTGCGCTTTGCGCTTGCACAAGGTACTTCTTCGTTTGCGTTGCCCACCAATGCTAAATCACAATGGTGGTACGTGGTGGCGACCTTCATTCACTCACCTGATGTAGTGGTGCCTACTTCTTTCTTCATCTTTATCACTGTATCTCAGTGTCTGCTCTCCTCTCTTCCTTCTTCACCATATCCCTCCAAACATGTGTCTGCTTCCCTCTCCTCTTTCACCCTATCCTTCCTGTCACATTTTATTACTCTTCTATCCACTTCAGGTGGCTCTACACTGACTAACAAGTCAAAGGGTTTCCTGTTACCCAGAAAACCTTTTACAATGCTTGGTGGTAACCATATAACTAGATAATAGGGCAATGTGGAGACTGTTACGGTGCCCTTGTTAATTGGATGGAGGCACAAATGCGGCAGCCATCCACAAACCAAACTTTCACACTTTTCTTCATGTCTTTCAACAACAAGATGCTATCAACCACAACAAAAAATCAGTTCACTGCATGGGATGGCCCTGCATGAGGGCGGCTTCCCTGGAGTTGATGGGTCTGCTCAGCCAGGCAGACCTAGGTTATTCAGCAACAACAACAACTATATCACAAACAAGCATCTCCAAGACCCATGCTTCCATTATCTTCAACACATCCCTTCTTACAAGGATCAAGCAGACATACTTATGCACCATCAAGCAGACATACTTATGCACCACTACACAACATAAGTCACCTTACACCATCATGTACTGAGTACACCCATACCCCGATTTCCGATGCATCGATAACCGACGATTCGCTAGACCAAACAAAAGAAATGGGGGAACATTCTTACAATTCGTACAGCCATCAATTCACTAGTCAGAACACTTCATCCCTCCATAGGTTTGAAACGAGCATGTCTGAATGGGATGTGATGGTGCACATGGCTCTTCCTGTCCTCCCTCCATCCCCTCTCTTCTCCCCCATCTCTCCTCCATCCCCTACCATACTCAGCACTGACAGGCATGTCTCCCTCTCCATCCCCCCCCCTCGCCCCTGGTTGTCTAACTCCCCGCCCCCCACCTTCCACCACCCCAGCTTGTCTCCTGTGTGTGTGTGTGTGTGTGTGTGAGAGAGAGAGAGAGAGAGAGACAGACAGACAGACAGACAGACAGACAGAGTGAGTGAGTGAGGAAGTCTGTGAGTGAGTGAGAGTGAGTCAGTGAAAGTGAGTGAGAGAGTGAGTCAGTGAAAGTGAGTGAGAGAGTGAGTCAGTGAAAGTGAGTGAGAGAGTGAGTCAGTGAAAGTGAGTGAGAGAGTGAGTCAGTGAGAGTGAGTGAGAGAGTGAGTCAGTGAGAGTGAGTGAGAGAGTGAGTCAGTGAGAGTGAGTGGGAGAGTGAGTCAGTGAAAGTGAGTGAGAGAGTGAGTCAGTGAAAGTGAGTGAGAGAGTGAGTCAGTGAAAGTGAGTGAGAGAGTGAGTCAGTGAAAGTGAGTGAGAGAGTGAGTCAGTGAAAGTGAGTGAGAGAGTGAGTCAGTGAAAGTGAGTGAGAGAGTGAGTCAGTGAGAGTGAGTGAGAGAGTGACTCAATGAGTGAATGAGAATGAGTCAGTGAGAGAGTGAGTCTGAGTGGGTGAGAGGGTGAGTCAGTAAGAGTGAGAGTGGGTGAGAGCGTGTCAGTGAGTAAGTCAGTGAGGGTGAGTGGGAGAGTGAGTCAGTGAATGAGACTGGGTGGAGAGGGGGTAGTAGGGCAGTTAGGCTTTCTTGTTTCCCTCCCTGTCCCTCCACCCTCCTCCAACCCTGCTTGTCTCCCTCCCCATCCCCCCACCCTCCTGCACCCCCACTTGTCTCCCTCCCCCACTCCAGCTTGTCTTCCTCCAGTCCCCCCACCCTCCTCCACTCCTGCTTGTCTCCCTCCCCATCCCCCCACCCGCCCTCACCCCCGCTTGGCACATTGCCAGCTGCCTGCCTGTCAGTTGTCCAGAAACATCTCACACCGCACATCCCACCCTATGTTTGATGTCTCATTACCTACGGTGTTTCTGTGTCAGTCTCTATTGACTGAGTAAGGTATATGAGAGTTTGGGTTTCGGCCTGGAATGCATCTCTGGGATTCCTTCAGTATCTTAGGTGGAAAACTGCTTTGATATCTGACATACTGATATACTTGCTGACCGGACACTCCCACTGGTACACAACACTGCCAGAAATTGAAGTATGGGTGTCTTCTCTATATACCCAGTCATTTTCACCTGACCACAAAGTAATCCCACTCCACTTCAGAACACATGAAATATCACGAAAGAAAAGTACTTTACAATGTCAAGGCTGGATGGTATCAGAAATCAACAGCTAAAATATTTAGGATCACATGGCAACCAGACCCTAATGAACATTAGAAGCTACTCATACGCACACTGTAACATTCCAAACATTTGGTAACAAGGAACTTTTGGCACCATTCTTAAAACCAATCAAGGATCCAACACACCCTTCTACAGATTCATAATACTACTTAGCATAGTACTGAAAGATAACTGAACACCTAATGCTTAACATAATCACACCATGCCCCCCTTATTCCCTCACAACCAAGCTTTAGAAATTTACACTCCACAAATGCCTTACGTACCAACCTCAAACAACACGCATCTGCTGGCCACAACTCCATGCAACCAGCACAACATACACAGCTTATAACAACAGACAGTGGCCTTCCTAAGGGACTCGGGGCTGTTCGGCCAGACTGCCTATGGAACATCTACTACTACTACTACAACAGACATAATTACAGCATTTTATGCCACCTCCTAATACAAACTATTCCCCAAAACCTACAACACAAACACGGAGAACACCACCAAATGCTGACTTGCCAACTACTTATCTGGCAGACAAGCACATGTTACACTCCAAGGCAAGTCAGTATAAACATGAAACTTCCCAAACAGTGTTTCACAGGACTCTGTTCTTTCACATGCACTACTCAACCCATACATGCATGAAATTCCTGCACTCCAACCACCCACAAACAGCTTCACTGCTCCCTGAACTTCTTCCAACCACTCCTCACCCTAGCCACAGGTCTAGCTCCTACCCCACCTCCAGCACATAAAATGTCTCCCAAATAACAAAACTCTCCCACGCACTCAAGAGACTCACCAGCAAGATCAATCCTCTCGCACATGTCAATCTCCACATGCTCTCCTCGACACACTGCACATATGAAATTAGCATTAGCTCACAGTCTACCTCTAATACCATTACATCTCTTATGCACCCACTTATCTCAAACACTGCACAAGGTGGAATTATTTCCCACGCCCTTGTGACATATTGCACAAGGCCACTCTCCCTCTTCTTTGACAGTACTGCCCCCAGCCCTAGATACCATCACATTTGTTTTATCTACATTTACTCTTAAACCCTTGTGCCCCAAACCATCTCTTTACTTCCTAAATCTCTCCTCCACCTCCCTTTCATTCTCTGCAACCAAAACCAAATCATCAGCATACAGTATTTCCCACTGGAGTCCATTTCAGAAGTTATATGAGAGGGCTTCAAGTACCAGGATAAACAACAAGGGGCTCAAGACTGACACCTGATGCACACCAACATTCACGGAAAACTCATCACTCAAATCTCCAATCACCCTTACCTGGGTGCAAGCACCCACATACATTACCATGACGACCCTAACCAGCCACTCCTCAGCCCCAAGCTTTCGCAGTGCCGGCCCACCGCCTCTCTAGGGATTCTGTCAAAGGCCTTCTTCAAATCAACAAAAACAAAGTACAGTTCTCTTTTCTTTCCTATATATTTTTCCTGAAGCCGTTGAAAAATGAAAATGGCATCAGCGGTCCCTTTGCCTGGCATAAACCCAAACAGCATCTCATCAATATTCACTCTTTCCCTAATCACACCATCTAGAACTCTCTCCATTACCTTCATTATCTGATCTAAAGGCTTTATGCCTCTATAATTTCCTCTTTCCAGGCAATCACCCTATTACCCTTCACCTTGTACACATTCACAATTACATTCTTCAGCCAATCATCGGGGAGAGCACACTCATAATCATATTTATCAGGTCAGTGACTACTCTAACATCACTCCTATATCTCCTGAGGCTTTCAACATTTCAGCAGTCAACCCAGACACACCTGCTGCCTTCCCCACCTGCATCCTGCCTACTGCACTGCTCACAGTAACTGCGTCAAACAAAGGCTAAGGGCCAAACACTGGATCTGCTGGCTCCAAACCTTCCATGTCCCAGTCCCTCCAATGTACTGTATTTTTCCTGAAGTTGTTGGACAGTTAGTATTGCATCAGTGGACCCTTTGCCTGGCATAAACCCAAACTGCTTCTCATCAATATTCGCTCCTTCCTTTAACATACCTTCCATGGCTTCCTCCATTTCCTTCATTATTCAGTTCAAAAGCTTTATGACTACAATACCCTATTTCCAAGGCATCCCCCTTCCCTTTATAAATACAGTATTTACAACCATGCCCTTCAGTCACCAGGAACAACACACTCATACTGCATGTACTGAAATTTATTAAATTAGTAACTGAACCCACTCCTGTATCTACAAAGGCCTCCCAACATTTCAGCAGTCAACATTGATACACCCACAGCCTTCCTCAAATGTACTGTGCAAAAAAAAATATTGGGGAATATGGAGACATCTGGCAGTTCCCTGTAGTATGCCCAAGTATCTTCATGAATGAATTGCTCAGAACCCAGAGCATGTGTCAAGTGAAATGTGATTGGCTGAACTTTTGAGTGACAGTGAAGCAGATATTCTCATCATATTTTACGTAAATGAAGGTAATAAGTACAGTATTTGGAATTTTTTTTTTTAAATGCTACAGTATTTAATAAACAAACACTGAGTATAATAAAAAGCATCAGCAATATGTAAAACCTAAATGGTAACAGCAGAGAAGCAGCACATCAGCTAGTAGTTTCGTTTATTCATGACCTCTGAAGCTGCTGTAACAAAGTCTAGTGAATCAGACTCACAGAGGTAGACCTCTAACGAAGAGAACAGGCAATGATTTCTTTAACAAATCTAATAATGATATTATGTTCCATCCATTTCTAAGGTTATTATGCTCTATGACACATGATGTCTATTAAAATGCATACAGTATGCAGTAAATGAATACCATATCATTTGTTGCCTTATGACCTATACTTCTTAATACAATATATTGAAATAACAAAAGAAATGCGTTAGGCCGGAAAGACCTTGTAGCAGAAGGGAGTAGACAGAGAGGAGGGACAGCAAGTACGAGTGAAAAAGAAGGAAAAGGGGGACAGTTGAGGAGTATTATTCATCTGTTTGTCATATACAGATCACACATATTATTTTGGAAAGAACATTATAATGTTATAAGGAATGAATATTTTGTCAGAGGAAAAAAAAAAACTTACTGTGAATTATGATTTTGTTCTATGCCTACTGATGACAAGATAAATTGGAGCTGCAACATTGTCAACATTAGTGACATATATAGGTTAGGCAAAAACAAACCCTTATAACTGATTTCCATGCTGTCCCTGTATTCATTTTCACCACATTAAAAACCATGTCCTATTGAATGATCGCTCTGAATTTTCTTGGAAAAAATAAAAGGAGGTAAAACCATTGTGAGATATGTGTTGGAATCAGCACTGTGCTCATCTTGCAGCTATGTCACACACTTTAAACTTCCTGGCAATCAATACTTACTGTATGCCTTTAAACTATACACAAATAAACTATGCAACATGTCAAAGCAACCACATAATCTTAAAGCCCTGTCCACACTATCAGGCAGTGCCTGGCAAGCACGAGTGATTAGTCCGTCACCAAACACTTTGTGGCAACTCTGACAGGCAAACCAGTGAACAACCAGTGCATTTTGTTGAGCGAGATCACCAGACACTTCCTGGTGGTTTGGTGCCGGACATGGGCCGACGACCCTGCCATTCTCAAAAAGTTGACTCTTTAACCCCTTAACTGCGGGGCGTCACTTTCGTGACACTTGGGAGCAAGGGATCATACCACGGGGCGTCGCTTTTGTGATTCTGTGTTATTTTGAATTCACCTGGGCTTCCAAGTGGGGGCTTGTATCATCTATCAGTACTGCCAATGTCCAACACTAGTCGGCACTCCTAATCTCATCTGTACTCCCATCCATTGTTGACAATTTAGCCATTTCTCCCCGTTCTTGACTCCCCTCCCTACCCCCCCTCCATTACCCTATCCTCTCGCCTGCCCGGTAGAGCTACACTAAGTAAATCTTCCCTGGAATTTTCCACTGATTTCATCCATTGAAATAAGCCCTATGCCCTATTCTTATACCAAATACAAGAAAGAAATAAGGTAAGTGAGAGTGCCATACACCTGGAATTGGCTAAATATCACCTGACAACACCTCACGTGCACTCGTTCGCTAATTTTCGCTGTTTATTTCCCCTTGAAATATGCCGTATAATCTATTTTCGTAATAAATATACAGATAAGGAGGGAAGGGAGAAGCCTAAGTGATATTTACATTCACCTGGAACTACCTAATTTATAATGTATTGTCTAGATTTCCTGCCAATCATTTCACTGTTATATATTAGCTGTGTCAAGAGGCTAACATTGGCATTAATGAATTTCCCTAGGTAGGCCACCACCCCGGCCCACCCTTATCAGTTCACTCTCATCTTCTAAAGTGGAGGTACGTCTGTTCGCTCTTGCTAGCTTCAGGGACTTTTCACCCCCATGCAATGGGCCCTGTGACCTTTACCCCCTACTCGTGTGGAAAGAGGTAAAGGGCTGACAATTGATAAAAGAGTGACTACGATCTTTCTATTGAGTAAAACAGTGCAAGTGGAATTGTAAACAATGTGTAAATAATGTGTAAACAGCAAGTGAAAGTAATGAATGTAAATATACGTCAACAGTGGAAAATAGTTTTATAAGTTACCTCAAGTGACAGTGCATAACACAGTGTAAATAAAATAGAAATGTAAATAACGTAAATAAAACAGAGAACGTAAATAGAAATGTAAATGAGTAGTATTATAAGAATACGGGTATATACCCTAGGAGTAATGAAAGTGAAAGTTTCACTCTAGCATGTCTGAATACTATGAGTTATGAGAGTGAAGGTGAAAGTGACATTCACTCTCAATGCTAGTATACAGGACGAGAAAGTGAATGCTACGTATTTTACTGAAAGAAATTGAATCCCTACAGTGACAATAAACTAATACTACTGAAGGAAACTTATGGATAAAGACTGTAGATATATATATGTGTTATATAGTAATAGAAATATAAAGTGTGAGGGGTTTTATGAATAATAAATGACAGAGTACCAAGAGTGAACTAGCGCAAGTGTGATGGTCGGACGCACTCATAATTTTCATTGCTTTCACAGTGGGTTTTTTTTTGGAGTATGGATCCCAAACTACTTGAAAATCATAGAGTAGTGTTTATAGTGTTAATATCTGGCTGTGGTAATCATATTATGGGTTGTCGGGAAGTGTAAAGTGGAGACTTCATTACCCAACTTCAGAGGTCTCCACAAGTCCTACGGTACCCGACGAAGGCTCAACAAACATTCCAGTAGAAAGCTGAAGGTATGTGCCATAAGCATATGTAATTTTAATATTCTAGGGCTAATAAATTATTTTTGACAAATATTTTTTGAGAGTCTGTCGGAGCCCGAATAACCCCGCGGCACACGCAAAACATTGGTAAACATGCCCGCGGTGTAGGGGTTAACCAGATTGTTTTCTGCACTCTCTCCTTCACTTAATACTCACAGGTTGGGTCTGGGTAAGGTAGGGGAATAGTGTTCATTATCCAGATGTTGCTCTATTATGTCCAGATATATGAGGGACTACTGTATATAAACATTATATATACATATATATATATATACACTCAACCCCCTGCTATCGCGCGTTCAGCTTTCGCGTTTATCTGCTATCGCTCATACATGAAATGCACAACCATACATGCTATCACGCACCCCAAGACCGCTATCACGCGTCGAGTTTGAAGACAGGCTAAACGAAACTTATTCACACGGCACTTCATACGAGGTTTGCAGAGGATACGATGGTTAATCGGAATGGTAACATGGTAAAATTGCCAACAATACCACGGGCATTTGGAATGCATCTGAACGGATTCCTGCCGAGGATACGACGGGCAAAACAGTGTGAACAAAACCCATTCGACTCGAAAGAATATATCGTACTACAGCACTGAAATTTAGCCTAACACTGAATACTTATTAACACTGTATTTTAGAATAAATATCAATCGTTTTGAAACCGTTATAAAGAGTTAATATTTCCTATGCCGAGAAAACTGTGATGTCGATAAAGTAATCACGTGTTTACAACTGAGACGGGGCTCTGGCAACAGTATGTGGAACGTGTGTGATAGCGTGGAAGTTTTGTTCCACTTAAATCTTCCTCGGCTGTTCCTGTTACGATGTACCGTGTGATACCCCCTTTAGCTGTGGATACTAAGAAATCATGGAGACAGCTAAAGAGATCTGGTGGCAATTAAGCCACTCCCAAGCCTTGTAACCCATCAAACCACCCAAGCCTTAATCCTTATAAAAGTTTGATGGCCTTTTATGTTGTTTATTTATTCATTATACTATTATTAATATAATAATGCTTTATTTCATGTTGGAGGAGAGATTGGCAGGAAATCGCAGGCATAAAGTGGTTAAAAGTTAGAAAAATGGGCCACCGAAAAACCAATTAGAAATTCTCCCACTGATTGTTCAGTTCAGCTATCGCATATTCAGCTATCACGCGCGTTTGCTATGACCAATTAGGCACGATAGCAGGGGGTTGAGTGTATATATATATATATATATATATATATATATATATATATATATACCGTATATGTATATATAAATATATATATATATATATATATATATATATATATATATACTGTATATATATGTATATATAATATATATATATATATATATATATATATATATATATATATATATATATATACAGTAATCACTCTAATATCCGGACGCCCAATAACCGAACATCCCCACTACCCGGACCTTATCGTCCTGGGATCTAACATTCCCAAAATGGTCCGAAAACCCCCCAAATTTTTTTTTTAAATCGATTTTTTGCCATCCGTAATTTGAACTTGCCGCGCGCGTCGCGGGAGAGCATTGTTTTGGTTCGTCATTCCTCTGACATCCGATAGAGCGCCGATGCATCCTCCCCACTTCCCGCCTGTCTCTCACCGCGACTGGACCTACGCTCTTCGCAATGGCTGCCCACGTGCTCGCTTTTGTGGTGGTGCCGTACTTGCTGCAAGGCCTCCTGCTGCTCTCCGGCCTCCTCTTAGTGTGTGTGATGATGGCCCCGCCACCTGAGAAAAGGAAGAGAGTGGTGTTGACTCTGGAAAAGAAGAGGGAGATAATGGAGAAAGTGGATGCGGGTTGGTCTTCTTCCCGCATTCTCCGCGAGTATAACCTGGCCCGGTCGACTTTGTTCGATATCAAACGTTCCCGAGACAAACTCATGCAGTACACGGCTGACTTCTCGTCGAGAAGCAAACGCAACGTGGAAAGGAAGGTTATGTTTACCCCCAAGTTTGCAGAGATCGACCGATCCACGTTGATTTGGTACCGACAGCAACGTGCAGCTGGTGTGATGGTACGTGGAACGGAGCTGAAGGCTGCTGCTGAGAAGTTTGCAAGGCTTCACGACGCCCTAGACTTCAAGTCATCCGAGGGTTGGCTCTTCGCGTTCAGGTTGCGACATAGCCTTACTAACCGTAAAGCACATGGCGAAGCATTGGACGCTAACGAGGATGGAGTTGACGAGTTTCGGCACAAGGTGAAAGGCTTGATCGACAGGGAGGGCCTCACTCTCGGTCAAGTCTATAACGCAGACGAAACTGGCCTATTCTATCGCTCGCTGCCAACGAACACTCTAGCCGAGGAGACGGAGAAGTGTGTACCTGGCCGCAAGCTTTCTAAGGAACGGATATCTGCTTTGTGTTGTGCCAGTGCTAACGGCATGCACCGGCTTAAGCCCGTTGTTGTTGGCCGTGCAAAGCAGCCTCGGTGCCTTCGTGGGGTGATGGATGTCCTTCCTGTCGTCTGGTACCATTCTTTGAAAGCATGGTTCACAGCTGTGATTTTCAAAGACTGGTTTCACCGTCACTTCATCAAGGAGGTCATCCAGTACCAGACAAAGACACTGGGAATCCCTCGCGACCAGGTAAAGGCTCTCCTTCTGCTCGACAATGCACCTGCCCACCCGTGCGACAAGGACTTGGTTGCTGAAAATGGCCGTATTAGGTGCATGTTTCTGCCACCTAATACGACTGCTCTCATTCAACCCATGGACCAAGGAGTGATCGTGGCAACAAAGCGCCTGTACCGTCGGAAGTTCCTGGACAAGGTGATGGTTGTTCTCGAGGATGAGGATGAGCGCAGGGAAGGACGTGACACTCGAGGCAAGCTGACTTTGGAAAACCTTCGCCGCTACAACATCAAGTCTGCGCTGTACAACTGGGCTAGTGCATGGAAGGAAGTCCCTGTGAAAACTCTTGAAAATGGTTGGTCTCGTCTGCTTCTCGGAACAAATGTGGAGTACGATTTTCTAGGGTTTGACGTGGATGACTTCCATGCACGGCTACGTACGCACGGCGACGTTGTTGATGTGGACGATGTTCGTGAGTGGTTGGACGACGACGAGGGCGATCCTGGGTATCAGACGTTGTCTGATATCGAGATCGCGTCTTCGGTTGCTGGTGTCAGTCCCGAACTTGAAGATTCCGACAACGAAGGCGACGATGATGCGGACTCCTCTCAGCAGGACACTACTCCAGCCATCCCCAAGCTGAGCGCACTCCGGGAACATCTAGTGTTCGTCCTAGACTACCTGGAACACCCGGACTGCGACAGGGAGATGGGGCCCTTGGGACTCGTGGAGAAAGTGCGTGCTTTCAGGCAGCGCATCATCAATCGCCAGAATCGTCGGTCCTTGTGTCAGTCAACGATTGACAGTTTTTTCAGGCCCGTGACCCCCGCTGTGCCAAGCCCTGGCTCCACTCCGTTGCCTCCCCAAGACAGGCCCTCATGCTCCAAGCCACAGCCCAGCACATCAGCTACAGTGGAGTCACCGCTCGACGTGAGTTTGCGGCTTTCCTCAGAGTCTTCTGCAGTCGGTACACCATCACCATGACCCAGCGATGCACCCCTTGGTTGCCTGCCAGTGATACTCTCAGACTCTGACAGTGAATAAACAGCAAGAACTTCTCCACTAGACCACATGGGAATTTTGAGTGTTGTGTAGTGAAAAAAATGGTGTGTTGTGTTAAGGTTTTCGAAATGAGAGAAAAGACTCAGTGGAAACAAAATTTAATGTAAATAATCTACTTTGTTTTGGCTTTGGAAAATAAAAAAACATTGGGAAAAGTTAATGTGCAACACTAAATTAAACTGGAACATTATTTGGACTAAAGTGAACACTGTGATGAGAACGGACTTCTGTGTGTTATTGACTAAGTTCAGTGCAAGACTTCAGGAAGAGTGTACTGCAAGTGCTTCAGGAAATCGTTCTTACTGTCAGAGTCCGAGAGGAGGCGGTTATTCATCGAGGTGGCCAGGGACTTGCTGTAAGTAGCCAGAATGTTTCATACTGTACTTTTTTCCATACTATACTTACCTCATGCATGTGCAGTAGGAATGTGTTTTTCAGAGTTAGGCTAGGTTAGGGTCCATAAGTACCAGAATGTTTATTAATGTATGAACATACTTCTAAACCCTCATTTTATGTTTCTTTTGCATTTATTTCAGTCATTTATGTGCCTTATTGATGTGATTTGGGTGTTAAATAAGTGCTATGCATGTCCAGAGGGAGTTGTATAGGTGTTTCTCTGAGTTAGGGTCCATAAGTACAAGTCCATAAGCTGGGGCCCAATATCCGGACGAAACCAATAACCGAACCTACCGATGGCTCTATTACTTCGGATATTGGAGTGATTACTGTATATATATATATATATATATATATATATATATATATATATATATATACTGTATATATATATATATATATATATATATATATATATACAAAATATGTATATATATATGTATATACACAATATATATATATATATATATATACAGTATATATATATACTGTGTATATATGTATAAATATATACTGCATATACTATATATATATATATATACACTCAACCCTCGGCTCTCACAGGTTCCGTTATAGCGTATCTCACTATCACGCCTATATAAAAAACTACCCAAATACCTTTATCACGCACTAAATGCCCGCTATCACGCACCGGAAATGCTCGAAATTTTCAAGAAGGCCGGGCTCCGGTGCTCCGCCCAGCGAACAAAAGCTTCACTCCGTGATAGGTCGTGTGATGTCAGCGCCAGCCAAGTGCTGATTGGCTGCCCGACCGAGTCTCCTGCCCGCCAAACCATTCAAGTGCGCACCCTCAGACTGTGAACAGTGACAGCGAGAACAATAACCTCTTTAATGATATGACCATGGCCAACGTACCCCCTCCCTGTCCCACCACCATCACCCAACATAATGCTGCGGCACCTGGCAGGGAAATAAAAGAAAAGGAAGAACCTAAGTTATGCAGATAAACTCGAAATGTGAAACTTATAGACAATGGAGAGACCAAGCAAAGTGTGGGGAAGAAATATAACATCAGTGAATCAACTGTGAGGGGTATTTATAAGAATCATGATCACATCATAAAACATGCTCATTTTTGGACTATTGTATGTTAATATGTGGTACAAAATGGGTATCTTAGGGGTAAAGCTTGAGGTCATGGCACCAATTAGAATTATTTCCATAAGTTCTTCAATTTGGCTATCACGGTTTCGGCTATAGCGCAGCCATAGCAGGACCAATTGGGAGTGATAGTCAAGGGTTGAGTGTATACTGTTAATATACAGCAAACTTGCCCCTAACGCGAGGGTTTGGTTCCAACCGTGGCGTGTTCGGCGCGAAACCGCATAAGTTTTAACTACTCCTTATTTTGCTCCCTAGACCCCCTGAATGTGGTGTTTTGCTGTTATCTGCCATTGGTAATCAATATGAAGCACTTTCAGTGGTTAGAAGGTTTATGTAAAGTTATAACTTACAAATACAGTACTGCACAGCAAAACTTCAACACACAAATACATAAACACAAGGCAACATTCCAATGCCGATTGGTTTCGGGACTATTCGTCATCAAGTCAATTTGCCATCACAACAATAACAAGACAATTCGCCGTCACTAATGAGGACAGCTGTAGGTGATGCTAGAATATAATTCAGAGGCGAAATAAGTATATTTATAGAATGACGGGGAATCGCTCAGGGTGCGAATTGTCCTAACGGGGAATTGTCTGACGGCGAATTGACTTGACGGAGAATTGTCTTGGAACCTGCCGATCATGGATAATCATATAAATCGGTTAACTGGTTACAAGGCTTCATTTAATGCTTTAACTTTATTTAAGTGCTTTAACTTACATACCAGAACAGTAAATATTTAACTTACAAATACAGTACTGTGGAAAATCAGTGCAACAAATCTTTAACGAACAAATAGAAAAGGCAATATTCCGCCACCTATCAGGTAAACTGGTTATAAGACTTTAATTCTTGCTTTAACGTTATTTACTAGTACTTAACTTGTACATAACTTACCAGAACAGTAATGTAAATATTTAACTTACAAATAAAGTGCTCTGGAAAAGCAGTACAGCGAATCACATGATCACGTGATCAAAACAAACCATGCGCATCATGCTGAGGTTCGAGGATTTGGCCTTTCATAGGCCTCTCTTGCATAAATTTATATTTTTCGTAATGGTTCTTTAATCTTACGTTGTCTTATATGTATCCCAGCACTAACCGTGTATAACTGCGTGAGCGTCCGGCGAGAACGTGTTCAGGCCGAGCTAACTGTATTTATATACAGTAATCCCCGTAATATCCGGATGCCCAATTATCGGACATCCCCAATTACCGGACATTTTCGTCCCCGGGATCCAATATTCCCAAAATGGGCAAAAAACCACAAAAAATTTGAAAAAAATCCGACTTTTTCCCGCCCATAATTTGAAGTTGGAGCGCGAGGCACGGGCCAGCTGTGTTTTGGTGCGTCGTTCAGCCAATGTCTGCTAGAGCGCTCCTGCATCCTCCCCACTTACCGCCCGTCTCTCGTTGTGTGTGCAAGCTTGTCATCATGGTCGCACACGTGCTTGCTTTTGTGGTGGTGCCTTACCTGCTGCAGGCTCTCCTGCTGCTCTCGTGCCTCTTCTTCGTGTGTGTGATGATGGCCCCGCTGCCTGAGAAGAGAAAGAGAGTGGTTTTGACTCTGGAGAAGAAGAGGGAGATATTGGACAAGGTGGTTGTGGGATGGTTTTCCTCACGCATCCTTCGTGAATTCAACCTGGCCCGATCTACTTTGATATCAAGAGATCCCGTGACAAACTCATGCAGTACATGGGTGACTTCTCGTTGAAAAGCAAACACAACATGGAGAGGAAGGTGATGTTTACTCCCAAGTATGCAGAAATCGACCGCTCCACACTGATTTGGTATCGATAGCAATGTGCTGCTGGTGTGATGGTGCATGGCACGGAGCTGAAGGCTGCTGCTGAGAAGTTCGCAAGGCTTCACGACACCCTAGACTTCAAGGCATCCAAAGGTTGGCTCTTCGCGTTCAAGTTACGACATGGCCTTACTAACCGTAAGTCTCATGGCGAAGCTTTGCACGCCAACGAGGATGGAGTAGACGAGTTTCAGCTCAAGGTGAAGCGCTTGATCGACGGGGAGGGCCTCACTCTCGGTCAAGTCTACAACGCTGATGAAACTGGCTTATTCTATCGCTCTTTGTCTACGAACACTCTAGCCAAGGAGACAGAGAAGCGTGTACCTGGCCGCAAGCTCTGCAAGCAACGGATATCTGCTTTGTGTTGTGCCAATGCTAACAGCATGCATCGGCTCAAGCCCGTTATTGTTGACCGTGCAAAGCAGCCTCGGTGTCTTCGTGGGGTGCTGGATGTCCTTCCTGTCATCTGGTACCATTCCTTGAAGGCATGGTTCACTGCCCACATCTTCAAAAACTGGTTCCACCGCCATTTTGTCAAGGAGGTCATCCATTACCAGACAGAGAAACTGGGAATCCCACGCAACCAGGTAGAGACCCTCCTCCTCGACAATGCACCTGCTCACCCGTGCGACAAGGACTTAGAGGCCGAGAATGGCTGCATTAGATGCATGTTTCAGCCACCTAATACTACTGCTCTCATCCAACCAATGGATAAAGGAGTGATCGTGGCAATGAACAGGCTGTGCCAACGGAAGTTCCTGGACGAAGTGATAGTTGTTCTCGAGGACGAGGACAAGTGCAAGGAGGGATGGGACACACGAGGCCAGCGGACTTTGGAAAACCTTCGCTGCTACAACATCAAGTCTGCCATCTACAACTGGGCTAGTGCATGGAAGGAAATCCCTGTCACGACTCTAGAAAATGGTTGGTCTCGTCTGCTTCTCGGAACAGATGTGGAGGACGATTTCCTAGGTTTTGACGTGGATGATTTCCATGTACGTCTATGTGCACATGGGGACGATGTTGATGTGGATGAAGTGCGTGAGTGGTTGGATGACGACGAGGGTGATTCTGGGTATCAGACATTGTCTGATATCGAGATCGCATCTTCTGTTGCAGGTGTCAGTACCCAGCTTGAAGATTCCGACGAGGACGGCGACGATGATGCAGACTCCTCTCAGCGTGACACTACTCCAGCCATCCCCAATCTGAGCGCACTCCAGGAACACCTAGAGTTTGTTCTGGACTACCTGGAACAACCGGACTGTGACAGGGAGATGGCGCCCTTGGGACTTGTGGAGGAAGTGCGCGCTTTCAGGCAGCGCATCATTAATTGTCAAAATCGTCGTTCCTTGCGTCAATCAACGATTGACAGTTTTTTCAGGCCCATGACCCCCCCTGTGCCAAGCCCTGGTTCCACTCCATTGCCTCCCCAAGACAGGCCCTCATGCTCCGAGCCACAGCCCAGCACATCAGGCACGGTGGAGTCACCACTCGATGTGAGTTTGCGCCTCTTGTCAGATTCATCTGCAGTGGGTACGCCATCACCATGACCCAGCGACGCACCCCTAGGTCACCTGCAAGAGCTACTCTCAGATTCTGACAGTGATTAGACGCCTAGAACTTCTCCACTAGACCACACGAGAATTTACAGTGTTGTGCAGTGAAAAAAAAAACAGTGCATAGTGCTAAGGAATTAGAATTCTGGGTGAAAAGACAAAGATTTAATTGACTTTCAATGTAGCGTAAATTAACTTGAGTGTTTTGTTTAGAAAATGGTTTCAAGAGTGGAAAGACTTAAAATGCAGAGTGCAACACTTATTTCATTAAGGTACAATGGAGCGCAAGTAAGACAAGAGTGCGCAGTGTTAAGAGAATGGAATTCTGGGTGCAAATGACTAAGTTCAGTGCAAGACTTCATGAACACTGTAGTGCAAATGCTTCAGGAAATCCTTCTTACTGTCAGAGTCTGAGAGGAGGTGGTTATTCATCGACATGGACAGGGACTTGGTGTAAGTACCCAGAATGTTTCATATTGTCTATCTATCTATCTATCTATAGCCCGACGCCCTAATCCCGCAAAGGGTGGCCGCAGACAAAACGCCTCCAAGTCACTCTGTCACCCACCATTTGACTCCCCTCTCCCCAACTCACCCCCCCCTCCCTCATATACCTCTCAACTCCATCCCTCCACCTCACCCTCGGTCTACCCCTCCCTCTCCCTCCCTCCACCTCACCTACATACACCCTCTTAGTCAGTCTTTCATTCTCCATCCTCTCCACATGTCCAAACCACCTCAGTGTATTTCTCCTAATCTTTTCAACCACATCCACATCTACCCCACAACGTTCCTTCACTTCTTCATTCGTCAACCTGTCCCTCCATGTCACTCCACATGCTCCTCTCAAGTAACTCATTTCCACTGCTCTCACTCTTGACTTGTTCCCCTCTTGCAAGGTCCACGCCTCGCTTCCATACGTCAGGGTAGGGATCACAATACCATCATGCAGTGACTTCTTAACTTCCATACTCACCTCCCTATTTCTCATCACTGCTTTCAGTGTGCCAACAACCTTCCTTCCCTGCTGTACCCTTTCACGTACTTCATCCCCCAAAGTTCCATCCTTACTCATCACACTACCCAAGTACTTGAATGCACTCACATTCTCCATATCCTCACCATCCAACCTCACTGCACACTCTGTGACTTCATTCCTCTCAAACACCATAACTTTACTTTTGTTTACATTAACTTTCAGCTTCCTCCTCCTACACACTGTCCCAAATTCATTCACCAAACCTTGCAACTCCCATTCATCTTCACTCAACAATACTGTATCATCAGCAAACAGCAACACCGGAAGCTTCCAAATCTCACCCTCATTCATTAGGGCCACCCCCACATCCACTGCCCTACCTTGTACCTCCTTTACGACCCCATCCATATATATATTAAACAGCCATGGAGACATTACACACCCCTGTTTCAGTCCCACATTGAGATCAAAGAACTCACTCAACTCACCATCCACTCGCACCGTAGCCCTAGCTCCCTCGTACATACTCTTCACAGCACTCAACAATTTCCCCTCCACTCCATATATTCTTAGTACCTTCCACATACCTTTCCTATCTATTCTGTCATAAGCTTTCTCCAAGTCCATGAAGGCAGCGTACACTTTCCTTCCCTTCTCTAGATACTTCTCCACTAAACATCTTAGAACAAATATCTGATCTACACACCCTTTTCCCTTCCTAAATCCCCCTTGTTCTTCTCCAACTAGCTCCTCTGTCATATGCCTAACCCTATCAATGAGTATTCTACCATATATTTTACCAGTCACACTAAGAAGGCAAATACCCCTATGGTTACCACATACTTCTCTCCCCCTTTTCCTTTGTACAGAGGAACAATTATACCTGATTTCCAGTCCTCTGGAACCCTTCCCTCTTCCCAAGCCAATCTACACAACTTCCATATCCACTCCACAACAATCTCACCCCCATACCTAAGCATTTCACCACACACTCCATCAATTCCTGGGGCCTTTCCCAGCTTAATCTTCTTCATCGCTTCCACTACTTCCGACCTACTGATCTCTTCCTCCCTCCTCTCATCTCTTCTTCTCCCAGCCATTCCCCAACCACTTATACTCACACTGCTCTCACTCTCTACATTCAACAAATCCTCAAAGTGCTCCTTCCATCTCCTCAATTTCTCTCTCTTCTCCACCAACAATCTGTTATTCCTATCTTTCACTCCCCTACTATTTCCCCTTTCACACTGCCTTACTTTCTTTACCTCCTTCCAAAACAATTTCTTACTCTCCCTCCATTTCACACTCAGATTCCTCCCAAACTCTTCATCCACTTTCTTCTTACTCTCCTTCACCAGTCTCTTAACGTCCCTTCTCCTGCTCACATATACCTCTCTCTTCTCTCTCTCATCTTCTCCCCTACCTCTACTCGCCCAACCATTCACCATATGCCTTCTTCTTTGTTCCACAGCTCGTTTCACCTCATCATTCCACCATGCTGTCCCTTGCACACCCTTGCATCTCCTCCTCACTCCACAAACCGCCTCACACGCTGCGCTTATCTCTTCCGTGAATATCTTACATACGTCTTCCACCCCTTCCATCTGCTCTAGCTCATACCTTCCCAATCTTTCTTCCACTATGCTCTTATACTCTGTCCTCTTCTCACTATCTTGCAATTTCTCCACTCTTCTCACAGGAGCTGCTTCCTCCTGTCTTCCCCTTCGCCCTCCTCAACCACTTTCTTTGCAGCTCTACCTTGGCCATCACTAAGTGATGGTCCGAGACTCCATTCCCCCACCCTCTCCACACCCTTGCATCCAACACTTGTCTTCTCATTCGCTCATCCACACACACGTAGTCTATCATTGCCTTTCGTTCAACAAGTTCACCATCCATCCTCCTCATTACTCTCCATGTATACCGGTGGATCATCTTATGACGAAAGTAGGTGTTGGCTATTGCCAACCCCTTACCAGCACAGATGTCCACCAAAGCACTACCATTCCCATCTACTTCCGCTGGCACACCCCACTGACCAACCACTCCATCCACTCGTACATTCCCGACTTTGCCATTCATGTCTCCAATCAACAGCACTCTCTCGCTCCTCTCAAACTTGTCCATACATGCTTCTACTCTCGCCCAAAACTCATCTTTCACTCTTGCCACTCGATCCTCTGTTGGAGCATACACACATACAATCGCCCATGCTTGTATACCTACTTTCATCCTCACCCATACAATCCTTGCACCCACTGTTCCATACTCTCTTATATTCTCCTTCCACTTCTTGCTTATCATCAGACATACTCCCTCTCTTGCCCTCTCATTCTCACTGACTCCCGCACATATACCTACACCGTATTCCCATTCTCTCATCCTTTCACCTTTCCATTTAGTTTCAGTCAATCCACATATATCCACTTTTGCATCCTCAAGCATCTGGACAATCTCTCTCTCTTTCACTTCATCATTCACTCCTCTCACATTCCACGTTCCTACTCTCAGAATGTCCTTTGTCCGTTCCTTAGTCGTCAACGTATGGTCCGTCCGGGTCCGAGGCGCTTTATTTGCTTTTTTAGTTAGTTCTTTTTACGGGGTGGGGCACTAACCCACCACCAACCCTTTTAGTCGCCTCGTACGACAAGCAGGGATACTGGGGGAGTATTCTTGAAACCCCCCTACCCCCAGGGGTACTGTATTTTCCATACTGTACTTACCTCAAACACCTCATTTCACTCTTTTATGTCCCTTATTGGTGTGAATAGGGTCTTAGGTGCTATGCATGTGCAGTAGGGAGGTGTTTTTCTGAGTTAGGCTAGGTTAGGGTCCATAACTACCAGTCCAGGAGCCAAGGACTTGTTGTAAGTACTGTACCCAGAATGTTTAATATTGTATAAACTCACCTATAAAACCTCATTTTATGTTTTTTTGCATTTATTTCAGTCTTTTATGTCTCTTACTGGTGTGATTTGGGTGTTACATAGGTGCTATGCATGTCCAGAGGGCGTTGTATAGGTGTTTTTCCGAGCTAGGGTCCATAAGTACAAGTCCAGGAGGCTGGGACCCAATATCCGGACAGGACCACTTTCCGGACATGCCTTTGGCTCTATTACATTGGATATTGGGGGGATTACTGTGTATATATATACAGTATATATACACACACAGTAAGTCCTCATATTTGAACGCAATTTTACTTCGAAGCCTCGTTTTTCGCGCAAGAAAAGTTTCCGAGTTGTCTCAAAATTCGTGAATTTCCCCACAATTCGATGCTCCCAGCCGGCAGCCGACACTCAGCAGACAATGCTTATCGATGCTCAGTCTAGGCACTGTCCATTTTTCTATGCAAAAGTTTTCCATGATCTTTATACAGCAGGTCCAGCAGGGCAGTAGACACACGTGAGTTTGTTATTGTTTATGATCGTAACGTACAACTTTCAGCCGTGTCGTGAATACATGGCAGATCCAGCTGGGCAGTAGATACACGTGAGTTTGTTATTGTTTGTGATCGTAACGTACAATCTTCAGCCGTGTCGTGCTACTATTAACAAAGAATCGTTACATGTTTCTTGTAACACTATTTATTTTTGCTTTGATGGACAAATACCTAAAATGGATATAAAATAATGCTTATCTTTATTTAAGGAAGGAAAGAATAATAACCGTCCCAATACAGAGATGGTAGACTCAGCCCATCAAATTTTGATTCTGTTTGACTATATTACATCCTCTCTTCCTTGTAGCAGGAAGTAAAATAATGCTGTTATAATTTCTCCTTTCCTTATAGTGACAAAGAGGGCACATAAAATGGCCAGGGTTTAGTTAACTGACCTTGATGTCGAAAATTAAATAATCTGGTGAAAAGTGGCAGCTTTTCCTTCGTTAGTGACATCGGGAACTAGCCCATCCACCCTCAACACACCCCCACTTGCCACTCAAGCCAGTCTTCACTTTATTTCTGGTAAGGATTTTTGGTGTTGCAGCTCTTTGTAACACTTTTAATGTCTTTTCAGGTACATGTTTATTGTGTTATGCTGTTTTAGCACTAGTAAACACTCTTCATTTAATTTGCCTTCAATGAACCAGCAACCTTTCTTCTTTGTTGTACCCTTTCAAGTACTTCACCCTCCAAACATCCATCCTTACTCATGACACTACCCAAGTACTTAAACGTACTCACATTTTCCATTTCCTCATCATCCAACCTTACTGTACATTCACTGACTTCACCTCTTGAAGACCATAACTTTACTCTTCCCTACATTCACCTTTAGATTCCGTTTCTTACACACTCTCCCAAACAATACAATAAATAAAATAGTGTCAAACCTTGATAATGAAGTCCTGCAACAAAGTGGTAGAGTACAGAACACTTAACTGTACTGATAGTACTGTACAGTTCTCAAAGATTACATTTATTACTACATTTATCACTACAAAAACTGGTCACACCCACTTATCACTGGAACCCTTTTCGGACCTGTCTCGCTTAATTCGAATTTCTATCTGAATTAAAATTATTTGTCTGGTGGTCAAAAAAGATCCAAATAAACAGATTTCCGAATTATTCGGGTTCGAATTAGAGAGGGATTACTGTAATGTGAGTATAAGTGGCTAGGGAATGGCTGGGAGAAGGAGGGAGGTGAGAAGAGAGGAAGAAATCAGTAGGATGGAAGTTGTGGAAGCAATGAAGAAAGTCAAAATGGGGAAAGCCCCAGGAACTGATGGAGTGTGTGGTGAAATGCTGAAGCATGGGGGATAGATAGTAGTAGAATGGATGCGGAAGATGTGCAGATTGGCCTGGGAGGAAGGTAGAGTCCCAGAGGATTGGAAGTCAGGTTTAATTATTCCCTTGTACAAACGGAAAGGGGAAAAAGAAGTGTGTGGTAATCACAGAGGCATTTGTCTTCCTAGTGTAAAAGGAAAAGTGTATTGTAGGATACTTATTGACAGAGTTAGGCAAATAACAAAGGAATTAGTTGGAGAAGAACAAGGAGGTTTTAAGAAGGGAAGAGGTTGTGTAGATCAGATATTCATTCTTAGAACTTTAGTGGACAAGTTTCTAGAGAAGGGAAAGAAGTTGTATGCAGCCTTCATGGATCTGAAGAAAGCATATGACACAGTGGATAGACAAGGATTGTGGAAAGTATTAAGAATATATGGAGTATGTGGGAAGTTGTTGAATGCTGTGAAGAGTATGTGCATGTGGATAGCGAACTGAGTGAATTTTTCTATTTGAAGGTTGAGTTGAAACAGGGATGTGTCATGTCTCCATGGTTGTTCAATCTGTAAATGGATGGGGTTATAAAAGAGATACAAGGTAGGGCAGTGGATGTTGGAGTGGCCCTAATGAGAGAGGGCAGTGTTGGGAAACTCCCTGTGCTGTTGTGTGTAGATGATACTGTGTTGCTAAGTGAAGACCAAGGGGAGCTGCAAGGCTTGGTGGATGAGTTTGGGAAAGTGTGTAAGAAACAGAATCTAAAGGTGAATGTTGGGAATAGTAAAGTTATGGTCTTCGAAAGAAGTGAAGTCAGTGAATGTACAGAGAGGTTGGATGATGAGGAAATGGAAAATGTGAGTACGTTTAAGTACTTGGGTAGTGTGATAAGTAAGGATGGAAGTTTGGAGGGTGAAGTGCTTGAAAGGGTACAACAAGGAAGAAAGGTTGCTGGTTCCTTGAAAGCAGTGACAAGAAACAGGGAAGTGAGCATGGAAGTGAAAAAGTTACTGCATGACAGTATTGTGATACCAACTCTAACGTATGGAAGTGAAGCTTGGACCTTGCTGGAGGGACAGAAGTCAAGAGTGAGAGCAGTGGAAATGAGTTATTTGAGAGGAGTCTGTGGAGTCACATGGAGAGAGAGACTGACAAATGAGGATGTGAAGAACCACAGTGGTGTGGATGTGGATGTGATAGGAAGCAATACGAGGAACACACTGAGGTGGTTTGGCCATGTGGAGTGGATGGAGAGTGAGAGACTGACGAGGAGAGTGTATGCAAGTGAGGTGGAGGGGGGGAGAGGGAAGGGGAGGCCAAGGATGAGATGGAGGGATGGAGTGGAGAGGTATATGAGTGAGGGGTGTGTGAGTTAGGAGCAGGGCAGCGAAATGGTGGGGGACATGGCGACGTGGAGGCAATTTGTTTGTGGCCACCTCGTATGGGATTAAGGCGTCTGGCAATAGACAGACAGACAGAGATTAGCTCGCCTCTTGAAGCAGTCAAATCACCCATGGCTAGCCTTAAATGTCTCACAAGCACCCTGCCTCACTTTGATTTCTTCCCATGGTGAGAGAGGCTTGGTGCAAATATTTGCCTGACTCATGGGTACCTTCCTCCTGTTCTGGTCCTCCACACACATGAGGAGCATCTGCTCCATCTCCTCCATTGCAGACTCTCTATGGCGGGTGATATGGGAGGCGGATAAGGTTGCAACCTCCCCAGTGGCAGCCTTAGTGGCCTCCCCCTTCTTGATAATGATGGAGGCAGACAACTGGGCCAGGTGGAGAGCCGAGGCAATAGCACACGCACCTTTGCCTATCTCGTGGTGCTTAAGAATATCTAGTTTCACTTCCAGAGGCACAGTTTTATGCACACCCTTCATGGGAACATCACCAGCACCAACACTAACAGGCTGCTTACCATCCCGACCAGGGCCTCCACTAGCACCACCACTAACCCTACTATGTGCAGCACCCTTATCAGACATGATCACAGTTATTTGGGACAAAAATCACACAAAATCACACTCCACACATGATTACTATCACTGCTCTATGTACGGCACTGCTCGTACTCAGTTACACTTCAATAACGGCTTGCATAACGTTGGTGATGCGACACAATGCATGGTGGGTGAGCGTAAGAGTACCCCACTCTGAATGGCCAAAGCTAGAAGAACGATATGGGTGGGCATGGGGTGAGCAATGGCTGTGGGGGCTGCTCAAATGTTTCTGCACATCCTGGGAGGTGGGTAGGCTCGGCTTGCCACAGGAATGCCCATGATTCAAATTTCGACATATTGCCTGTGGACACAACGTTGGAGGGCCCATCATTAAAGCAGGGTGTGGCCATCGTGTAGTAGGGTATGGTGGTATTTGTACTCCCATCAGTAAGCCAGCATATTGCATCTAATGGTATCGGGTATACCTGTAAATATATATACACACGGTAAAACCTCACTATAACGGACTAATTGGGGCCTAAGCCATTCCGAAATAAGCAAAATTCTGATAAAAGCGACATGCGGACTTCCCCCTGTTGACATGGACAATTGACGACATACAGTATCAGACATTAGTCCAGATCACACCAACTTTATTTATTCATTACCACTTTTGCTTCATTGCAGTAATCCCTCCACCATCCGATGTAACAGAGCTAAAGACATGTCCAGAAAGTGGTCTTGTCCGGAAAGTGGGCACCTGCATGCTGTACTGGTACTTAACCCCTTAACCGCGACGCTTGGGAGCAAGGGATCATACCGCGGGGCATCACTTTTGTGATTCTGTGTTATTTTGAATTCACCCGGGCTTTCAAGTGGTGCCTTGTATCATCTATCAGTACTGCCAATGTCCAACACTAGCCAGCACTCCTAATCTCATCTGTACTCCCATCCATTGTTGACAATTTAGCCATTTCTCCCCGTTCTTGACGCCCCTCCCTACCCCCCCCCTCCATTACCCTCTCCTCTTGCCTGCCCGGCGGTGCTACGTTAAGTAAATCTTCCCTGGAATTTTTCACTGATTTCATCCATTGAAATAAGCCCTATGCCCTATTCTTATACCAAATAATATATACAAGAAGGAAATAAGGTAAGTGAGAGTGCCCTACACCTAGAATTGGCTAATTATCACCTGACAACACCTCGCATGCACTCGTTCGCTAATTTTCGCTGTTTATTTCCCCTTGAAATATGCTGTATAATCTATTTTCGTAATAAAAATATATATAAGAAAGGATGGGAGAAGCCTAAGTGATATTTACATTCACCTGGAACTACCTAATTATTGCAGGCCACCACACTGCATTCTATGCTAAGTAAATCTTCCCTGGAATTATCCACTGATTTCATCCATTGAAATAAGCCCTATGCCCTATTCTTATACCAAATAATATATACAAAAAAGAAATAAGGTAAGTGATAGTGCCATACACCTGGAATTGGCTAATTATCACCTGACAACACCTCACGTGCACTCGTTCGCTAATTTTCGCTGTTTATTTCCCCTTAAAATATGTCGTATAATCTATTTTCGTAATAAATATACATATAAGGAGGGAAGGGAGAAGCCTAAGTGATATTTACATTCACCTGGAACTACCTAATTTATAATGTATTGTCTAGATTTCCTGCCAATCATTTCACTGCTATATATTAGCAGCTGTCAAGAGGCTGACGTTGGCAGTAATGCATTTCCCTAGGTAGGCCACCCTGGCCCACCCCTATCAGTTCACTGTCATCTTCCAATGTGAAGGTACGTCTGTTTGCTCCTGCTAACTTCAGCCACTTTTCAACCCCATGCAAAGGGCCCTGTGACCTTTACCCCCTACTAAACCTAGTGTGGAAAGAGGTAAAGGGCTGACAATTGATAAAAGAGTGACTACGATCTTTCTATTGAGTAAAACAGTGCAAGTGGAATTGTAAATAATGTGTAAACAGCAAGTGAAAGTAATGAATGTAAATATATGTGAACAGTGGAAAATAGTTTTATAAGTTACTTCAAGTGACAGTGCATAACACAGTGTATATAAAATAGAAATGTAAATAACGTAAATAAAATAAAGAACGTAAATAGAAATGTAAATGAGTAGTATTAAAAGAATACGAGTATATACCCCAGGAGTAATGAAAGTGAAAGTTTCACTCTAGCATGTCTGAATACTATGAGTTATGAGAGTGAAGGTGAACGTGACATTCACTCTCAATGCTAGTATACAGGACGAGAAAGTGAATGCTACGTATTTTACTGAAAGAAATTGAATCCCTACAGTGACAATAAACTACTATTACTGAAGGAAACTTATGGATAAAGACTGTAGATATATATAAGTGTTATATAGTAACAGAAATATAAACTGTGTGTGTTTTTATGAATAACAGACAACACTAGCGGCGAACGATCGGAAGTGGGATGGTCATACGCCCTTGTAAATTTCATTGCTTTCACAGTGTTTTTTTGGGGGGAGTATGGATTCCAAACTATTTGAGAATCATAGATTAGTGTTTCTAGTGATAATATCAGGCTGTGGTATTCATATTACGAGTTGTCGGGAAGTGTAAAGTGGAGACTTCGTTACCCAACTTCAGAGGTCTCCACAAGTCCTACAGTACTCGACGAAGGCTCAACAAACACCCAAGGAGAAAGCTGAAGGTATGTGCCATAAGTATATGTGATTTTAATATTCTAGGACTTATAACTGATTTTTGGCAAATATTATTAGAGAGTCTGTCGGAGTGCGAATATGCCCGCGGGAGCCGCAAGTCAAAGCAAAACAAGCCCGTGGTGTAAGGGGTAAGGACCCTAACCCAGCCTAACTTTGAAACCCACCTAAATAACTCCCTACCAGACATGCATAGCACCTATTTAAACCTATTTAAGAGCCTTTTCACATCAGTAATGAACATAAACCATGAAATAAATGAAAAGGAACCAAAGAATGAGGAATTAGAAGTGACTGTACCTCAGCCAGGTTACTTACAGCACATCTGTGGCCGCCTTCTCTAAGGCTTCAGCAGTGGTGAAAATGCTCTTGAAGCAAGTACAGTAATCCAGTGTTGTGCTGCACTTCCAGTAATTCTTTGCAGTGTGAGTTATAATTGTTTAACACTGCACATTGTTAACTGTACCAAACCAGTTTCAACCGGCAGTTTGCATTCCACAGTTAATCCTTTGCCCCCTAAATTCTAATTTCTTAACACTGCACAACACTGTAAATTCCCGTGTGGTCTACTGGCGAGGTATTGCAGTTCATTCACTGTTTATTCACAAAAAAACGAGCACATGTAGCATCCACTGCGATACGCATCCACTCGCGATCAAAGTTAAGCAGTACCTGTTGGAGTGTTGGTGACGGGGAAACAGAGTTGTCAGATCGCAACAGCCACATTACCAAACTCCTCAACTTTCATTACCAAATTTAACTTTTCATTACCAAATTCGTAAAACTAGCATTTATTCTTCACTAATTATATAAGTGGAAATACATGTAATCACTCTCCTTATAATTAACAGCATGTTGATTATTTTCACGTTACGTAGGCTAGCAAATTATTCAGAGACAGCAGACAATCCACCATCTCCATCCTTTGTATCCTCAAACATGTGAAAAATTAATTTGGTAATGCATTATTCTGATTCATTACCAAACGAATTTTTCGTTACCAAATTGGCCCACATTTGGTAATGAAAAATACCAAATGGCAACCTTGACAGGGGAAGTGGGGGAGGAAGGAAGGGATGAAGGGGCCATGGTGTAAACAACTGCTCGGCACTGTGAGGCATTTTCAAATTACGGGAGGAAAGATAATCGTTTTTTGGGGGGATTTTTTTTCTATTTTTGTGCCATTTTTGGGATCTGAAAGTCCAGGTCCACAATGTCCAGTAAGTGGGGCGTCCGGAAAGTGGGCGTCCGGATAGTATAGGGATTACTGTACTTGTTATCCAACTCATTTCGAGCAATATACATCATCAAAATCCTGACACACTCTAATGCCCATCCAGCGCCCATCATCAAGGTCATGACAACCATCCAATGCCCATCACCAAGGCCACAGGTTACTCATCCAATGCCCATCATCAAGGCCAAAGGATACCCATCCAATGCCCATCATCAAGGCCACTAGATACCCACCCAATGCCCATCATCAAGGCCACAGGATACCCATCCAATGCCCATCATCAAGGCCACAGGATACTCACCCAATGCCCATCATCAAGGCCACTAGATACCCACCCAATGCCCATCATCAAGGCCACAGGATACCCATCCAATGCCCATCATCAAGGCCACAGGATACCCATCCAATGCCCATCATCAAGGCCACAGGATACCCTTCCAATGCCCATCATCAAGGCCACAGGATACCCATCCAGTGCCCATCATCAAGGCCACTAGATACCCACCCAACACTCATCATCAAGGCCACAGGATACCCATCCAATGCCCATCATCAAGACCACAGGATACCCATCCAATGCCCATCATCAAGACCACAGGATACCCATCCAATGCCCATCATCAAGGTCATGGTAACCTACCCAAACATCCTCATCCTCCACCGTGCCCCTGCCCAAGCTGGACTGAGGTCAGGTAGTCCAGACCGCTTCTAGCTTTATTGGACTTTTCCCGATATAATAGAATTTAGTCCAGTAGGTTCCTCGAGTCTTATAAAAGTGAATTCCAGAATACAGAAGTACGTTATATTGAGGTCTTATCCCGCCGCGTGCCAGTGCCATTTTAAAACGGTCTGACACAATTCTGTGGCCAGTGCCAGCACCGTTTGAAAACGGTTTGAAATAAAAAAGTTCACTGTGACTGCATTTTTCAAGATTCACAGGTAAAAACTGGCAGGCACGTATGGTAACTGTTCCTCTACCATCCCCCGGGCTGTCAAGGCCATACACTCACTCGCTCCCCCCCCTCACGCTCACTCTGCCTTACTCTGCCTGTGTGCCTCACCCAGTGCTGTACATAGTGAAGGCATTTTGTAAATATTTTCATGTAAGTGTAAGTTGTAAATATTTTCTTGTAAGTGTAAGGACTAAATAGTGAAGTCAAGTTGTAAATACCTTCTTGTAAGTGCCAGGACTGCACATAATGAAGTCAGGTTGTACTTATCTTCAAGTAGTGTAAGATAATGCATTCGCAGTGAGAAAGACAAGCAAACTGTGATAGATGCTGAAGTAATAAGTAATCATAAAAGTGTACTGAACATTGCCATACCTTCCCAGCATAAATACCTGAGTATACCTTACATAGAAAACAGCTTTCTCTCACCTATGTGGTGAGTGTGAGAGAGCAGCCTTACCTGTATACGAGTATCCAGGACTCAATAAAACTCATTTCCAAGCTTCGGTGAGCATTTTAATGGTGAAATTTGTTGTTTCCACACCAAAATCTATCATTTTTGCCAAAAAAAAAAAAAAAGGTCGAAAAATGGCCGGCACTGGGGCGACCCATAAGGCTAAAAATACCTGGCAAGCGGTGGGTTAATATATATATATATATAGAGTATACTGTAGAACCCCGGCATTCGTACACAATTTGTTCCTGGAGGCTGTACGAGTTGCGAATTGTTTGAAAACCGAATAATTTTTTCCATAAAAAACAAAGTCTATCTATCTATCTATTGCCAGACGCCTCAATCCCGTTTGGAGTGGCCACAAACAAATCGCCTCCAAGTCGCCCTGTCCCCCGCCATTTCACTGCCCTGCTCCCAACTCACACCCCCCTCTCTCATATACCTCTCCACCCCATCCCTCCATCTCATCCTCGGCCTCCCCCTCCCTCTTCCCCCCTCCACCTCACTCACATACACTCTCTTCGTCAGTCTTTCACCCTCCATCCTCTCCACATGGCCAAACCACCTCAGTGTGTTCCTCATAACGCTTCCTATCACATCCACATCCACACCACAACGCTCCTTTATATCCTCATTCGTCAGCCTGTCTCTCCATGTGACTCCACAGGCTCCTCTTAAATAACTCATTTCCACTGCTCTCACTCTTGACTTGTGTCCTTCCAACAACGTCCAAGCTTCACTTCCATATGTTAGAGTTGGTATCACAATACTGTCATGTAGTAACTTTTTCACTTCCATGCTCACTTCCCTGTTTCTTATCACTGCTTTCAAGGAACCAGCAACCTTTCTTCCCTGCTGTACCCTTTCAAGCACTTCATCCTCCAAACCTCCATCCTTACTCATCACACTACCCAAGTACTTAAACGTACTCACATTTTCCAATTCCTCACCATCCAACCTCACTGTACATTCACTGACTTCACCTCTCTCAAAGACCATCACTTTACTCTTCCCTACATTCACCTTTAGATTCCATTTCTTACACACTCTCCCAAACTCATCCACCAAGCCTTGCAGCTCCCCTCCGTCTTCACTCAACAACATAGTATCATCTGCAAACAACAGTACAGGGAGTTTCCAAACACTATCCTCTCTCACCAGGGCCACTCCAACATCCACTACCCTACCTTGTACCTCTTTTATTACCCCATCCATGTACAGATTGAACAACCATGGAGACATGACACATCTCTGTTTCAACCCAACTTTCAAAGAGAAAAATTCACTTAGTTCACCATCCACACGCACTGCAGTCTTCGCACCATCGTACATACTCTTCACAGCATTCAACAACTTCCCATCTACTCCATATATTCTTAACACTTTCCACAATCCTTGTCTATCTACCCTGTCATATGCTTTCTCCAAATCCATGAAAGCCGCATACAACTTCTTTCCCTTCTCTAGAAACTTTTCCACTAAAGATCTAAGAATGAATATCTGATCTACACAACCTCTTCCCTTCCCAAAGCCTCCCTGTTCTTCTCCAACTAATTTCTCTGTTCTTTCTCTAACTCTGTCAATAAGTATCCTACCATACACTTTTCCTATTATACTAAGAAGACAAATGCCCCTACGAATACTATTTTGCTTTAATCCATACATAAAACCTTTAAAATAAAGAAATATGCCCTGTAGATGATATAAATGATAACTTTACTGCATCTTACCTGTACTGATGACAGCTGATGGCTTAAGTGGATGGATGTGGAGAGGAGGAGGAGGGTTGTTAGTTTTTGGAAGGGGAGTCACTTTCCATGAAAACTGTAGGTAACTGCCCTTCTGGTGTTTTTTCTCTTTTCTGTCTCTTTGGACAAGGAAATTCTTGGAATTGGGGATATGCTTGGGACTGGGGAGATGCTTGGGGTTGGGGACATGCTTGAGGTTGGGGCACTGTTTTGGCTTCCGTAATGGTAAAGAATCTGATTCTGTACAGCCAGGGAAAGTTCCACATTACCCACCTCCCAAAGCACTGGTGTGAGACGGATGAATGTAAAGCGGCAGCAAGATCTCAAGTGTCTGGTAACTGTGAGTGTGAAGGAGGGGGAGGTGGAGGATTGGGAGCAGAGGAGGGATTAGTAATAGGTTGGGAATCACATGTAGATCTGCTATGTATGACTTGGACAGTGTGTTTGAGTTACTTTAGTATGGATAGATGAAAATATGATGTCATTTTATGAGAAAAATTTTGTAGATGTCTGTAGTGTTGTCCAGAAAGTTATGGAAGTTTGCTGGGTTTGGACAGAAGTTTGAATGCTTTCATTCCCTTTCGACTATAACATAAGTTTCCACAGGAGATATTCGTAAAGATATAATACAGTATATACATTTATATTTTGTGCTGACTCGAAAACAAAGCCACTATATTATCTACAGTATCTATAAATTCTTATTTGTTTATTTATTTATCCTCTGTCATCCCAGAGTAAACATCTCCCTGCTTCTGATATTTATTCATCTCGAACTTGGAGTCTAGGGTAGTGTGTAATAATACTATATAAAAATCTATATGAGCAATTAACAGGTTTTTCGTTTTCCTTTAGACAAAATGCCATGGGAAATCCTAATTATAAGATCAGTCTGTGTAACTATCATTCCTATCAAACATTACAAAATGAAGGCAAAGAAGCATGCCTTTGACAGTACACATATACAGTAATCACTCCAATATCCGACGTAATAGAGCCATAGGTAGGTCCGGATATTGGTTCTGTCCGGATATTGGGCCCCAGCTTATGGACTTGTACTTATGGACCCTAACTCAGAGAAACACCTATACAACTCCCTCTGGACATGCATAGCACCTATTTAAGACCCAAATCACACCAATAAGGCACATAAATGACTGAAATAAATGCAAAAGAAACATAAAATGAGGGTTTAGAAGTATGTTCATACATTAATAAACATTCTGGTGACTGGCTCCTGGACTGGTACTTATGGACCCTAAACTAGCCTAACTCAGAAAAACACCTTCCTATTGCACATGCATAGCTCCTAACATCCTATTCACACCAATAAAGGACATTAAAGAGTGAAATGAGGTAAGTATAGTACAGAAAAAAGTACAGTATGAAACGGACGGGAAAAAATCGGTTTTATTTGTTATTTTTTGGGGTTTTCGGACCATTTTAGAAATATTGGATCCCAGGACGATTATGTCCGGGTAGTGGGGATGTTCAGATATTGGGCATCCGGATATTAGAGTGATTACTGTATTGATACTGTGACATGAGCAACTCTCCAAACCCTCCCACCCCCACCCGCCTTCCCTCCCACTCATAGTTACCAGACATGTGGGGTCTCGCTGCTGCTTCGTGACTATTCGTTGACCACCAATGCTCCAAACAGTGGGTAATGAGAAACTTTCCCTGACAGTACAATTATCTAAACATAATATGTAATATATCACAAAGTTTAATGGAGATTGTATGATTGATGCGCTGCTGGCGGAAGACAAAGTGGTGCTGGCGATCATGCCAATAGCGGATCGCAGTACGAAAACTGGAGCGATTTTTTTTGAACGAAAAAGCTGTATGAAAACTGAGTTCTAAGAGTAGAGAGGCATATGAATTCCAGGGTTCCACTGTATATATACATACATACATATATATATATATATATATATATATATATATATATAAATATAATCTGGTTTTACGCCTGGAATCCCTGAAGGGCTAAGGCATTGCCCCTAGGTAGAGGACTTTTGGATTGGAGCATGTAGCATTTTGTGACCAGACGCCCTTCCTGATATCTACCAATGACTGTTGGGTGGATTCGATCCTCCGACCCTTCGGTCAGACCGGAGCGCTCTAACCCACTGAGCCACGGATGCTACATAAATATATAAATATACATACACAGTATATATATATATATATATATATATATATATATATATATATATATACAGTAATTCTTCCAATATCCAACGTAATAGAGCCATAGGCAGGTCCGGATAGTGGTTCTGTCCGGATATTGGGCCCCAGCTTATGGGCTTGTACTTATGGACCCTAACTCAGAGAAACACCTATACAACTCCCTCTGGACATGCATAGCACCTATTTAAGACCCAAATCACACCAATAAGGCACATAAAAGACTGAAATAAATGCAAAAGAAGCATAAAATGAGGTTTTTGAGGTAGGTTCATACAATATTCAACATTCTGGGTACTTACAATCCCTGGCTCCTGGACTGGTACTTATCGACCCTAACCTAGCCTAACTCAGAAAACACTTTCCTACTGCACATGCATAGCTTCTAACACCCTATTCACACCAATAAAGCACATTAAAGAGTGAAATGAGGTGTTTGAGGTAAGTATAGTATGGAAAAAAGTACAGCATGAAATATTCTGCCTACTTACAGCAAGTCCATGGCCATCTCGATGAATAACTACCTCCTCTCGGACTCTGACAGTAAGAAGGATTTCCTGAAGCACTTGTAGTACACTGTTCATGAAGTCTTGCACTGAATTTAGTCAATCGCACTCAGAAGTCCGTTCTCTTCACAGTGCGCACTCGTCTAACTTATGCTCCATTGTAACTTATTAACTGTTGCACTCTGCACTTTAACTTTTCCCACTCTTCTAACCATTTTCTAAAGCAAAAACAAACAAGTCGATTTACGTTAAATTTTGTTCAAAAATTGTCTTCTCACTCACAACTGTAAATCCTTAACACAACACACTGTTTTTTTCACTGCACAACACTGTAAATTCCTGTGTGGTCTAGTGGAGAAGTTCTTGCTGTTTAATCACTGTCAGAGTCCGAGAGCATCACTGGCAGGTGACCTACGGGTGCGTCGCTGGGTTGTGGTGATGGCGTACCCACTGCAGACAACTCTGAAGATAGATGCAAACTCACGTCGAGCGGTGACTCCACCGTGGCTGATGTGCTGGGCTGTGGCTCGGAGCATGAGGGCCTGTCTTGGGGAGGCAACGGAGTGGAGCCAGGGCTGGGCACAGCGGGGGTCACGGGCCTGAAAAAACTGTCAATCGTTGATTGACGCAAGGAACGACGATTCTGACGATTGATGATGCGCTGCCTGAAAGCACGCACTTCCTCCACAAGTCCCAAGGGCCCCACCTCCCTGTCGCAGTCCGGGTGTTCCAGGTAGTCCAGAACAAACTCTAGGTGTTCCCGGAGTGCGCTCAGCTTGGGGATGGCTGGAGTACTGTCATGCTGAGAGGAGTCCGCATCATCGTCGCCGTCCTCATCAGAATCTTCAAGCTGGGTACTGACACCTGCAACTGAAGATGAGATCTCAATATCAAAGTCTGATACCCAGGATCGCCCTTGTCGTCATCCAACAACTCACGCACATCGTCCACATCAACATCATCGCCATGCGTACGTAGACGTGCATGGAAGTCATCCACGTCAAAACCTAGGAAATCGTACTCCACATCCGTTCCAAGAAGCAGACGAGACCAACCATTTTCTAGGGTCTTGACTGGGACTTCCTTCCATGCACTGGCCCAATTGTAGATTGCAGACTTGATGTTGTAGAGGCAAGGTTTTCCAAAGTCCGCTGGCCTTGCGTGTCCCGTCCCTCCCTGCGCTCGTCCTTGTCCTCGAGAACAACCATCACCTTGTCCAGGAACTTCCGTCGGTATAGGCGCTTTGTTGCCACGATCACTCCTTGGTCCATTGGTTGGATGAGAGCAGCCGTATTAGGTGGCAGAAACATGCACCTAATCCGGCCATTCTCAGCCACCAAGTCCTTGTCACACGGGTGGGCAGGTGCATTGTCGAGGAGAAGGAGGGCCTTTACCTGGTCGCGCAGGATTCCCAGTATCTTCGTCTGGTAATGGATGACCTCCTTGACGAAGTGGCGGTGGAACCAGTCTTTGAAGATCTGGGCTGTAAACCATGCCTTCAAAGAATGGTACCAGACGACAGGAAGGACATCCATCACCCCACGAAGACACCGAGGCTGCTTTGCACGGCCAACAATAACGGGCTTAAGCCGGTGCATGCTGTTAGTATTGGCACAACACAAAGCAGATATCCGCTGCTTGGAGAGCTTGCGGCCAGGTACAAGCTTCTCTGTCTCCTCGGCTAGAGTGTTCGTTGGCAAAGAGCGATAGAATAAACCAGTTTCGTCAGCATTGTAGACTTGACCGAGAGTGAGGCCCTCCCTGTCGATCAAGCGCTTCACCTTGTGCCGAAACTCGTCAACTCCATCCTCGTTAGCATCCAAAGCTTCGCCATGAGCTTTACGGTTGGCAAGGCCATGCCGTAACTTGAATGCGAAGAGCCAACCCTCGGATGCCTTGAAGTCTAGGGCGTCGTGAAGCCTGGCGAATTTCTCAGCAGCAGCCTTCAGCTCCGTACCACGTACCATCACACCAGCAGCACGTTGCTGTCGATACCAAATCAACGTGGAGCGGTCGGCTTCAGCAAACTTGGGAGTAAACATCACCTTCCTCTCCACGTTGCATTTGCTTCTTGACGAGAAGTTAGCCGAGTACTGCATGAGTTTGTCTCGGGATCTCTTGATATCGAACAAAGTAGATCGGGCCAGGTTGAACTCGCGGAGGATGCGGGAAGAAGACCACCCCGCATCTACTTTCTCCAATATCTCCCGTTTCTACTCCAGAGTCAATACCACTCTCTTCCTCTTCTCAGGCGGCGGGGCCATCATCACACACACGAAGGAGAGGCACAAGAGCAGCAGGAGTGCCTGCAGCTGCACGTGGACAGCCATGACAACGAGCGTGCACTCGCGACGAGAGACAGGCGGAAAGTGGGGAGGATGCAGCGGCGCTCTATTGGATGTCGAAGGAATGATGCACCACAACAAAGCTGTCCCACGCTGCGCGCGCCAAGTTCAAATTACGGGCAGGAAAAATTTATTTTGTTTTTTTCGAATTTTTTGCGGTTTTCGGACAATTTTGGAAATATTGGATCCCGGGACGATTATGTCCGGTTAGTGGGGATGTTCGGATATTGGGCGTTCGGATATTAGAGGGATTACTTATATATATATATATATATATATATATATACATATATAGATAGATAGATAGATAGATATAGATATAGATATACAGTACAATCCCAGCTATCCGGTATCCAGACGAACGGAATACTCAGAACAACGGGAAAATTCAAGGGCTGGTAAAAATGTCAGTAAGTTATAACTGTGCGCCAATTTGAATGGACCGCCAAACCGCCGTTTGATTGTGTCACGCGAGGCTGGGTGAAGTCAGACAAAGCGAGATGAAGGCATTTCCGGCTAATGTAAATCCCTAGCAAATCCTCTTAACCACCCCTCCTCTCCCCCTCTTTCCCCTACTTGAATTCAGTCATCCTCCACACCCTCCAAAAATCACCAGTCTGCGTTTTGCCACCAGACAGTAAACAAGCTCTCTTGCTATTGTGTTCCTCTGATTGACGGTAATTTATACACTCCAAAATGCCTAAAGTGCAAACTAAACGTAAGCGTATCGTGCTTACCTTGAAACAGAAGCTGGACATACGCTACAGACTTGAAAAAGGCGAATATTGTAAAACACTAATGGCTGAATATAAATGTTAATAGGAATGAAAGTTTACTTTGTTGGAAGAAAAATAAATAAATAATATGCCTGCATTTCATACGTACATCATTTATTTTATTTTCTGCAAAACAGCTGAGTGGCGGGTGAGGGGTGGAGTGATGGAGGTCAGGTGGGGAAGAAGAAGAACAGTCGGAAACGTAAACAAACTCACGTGGGGGCACAGGTGTTGTGATAATTCTACAGTGCAGTCTTAACACATCATCAGTTCACTGATAAATGTTCAAGCTTTTATTTCTTTATTTTATTTTTCAATTTTTATGAGTACAGTACATATAATGAATACAGTAATTCGGTAAACAATGGACTGGTGCAAAATGCAGTACTGCAAATTGCTAGACATTGCACACGTGCGTTATGACCATGGTGTGTGTTTACAAGGCAGTTTTTCAGGCGGAATCTCTTAGTGTAACCCCTAATGTGACTGGTGAGTACCTGAACTGTATTTACTGCTGTGATAGCCTTTGTATAGATTTGACTTGAAAATCAGAAATACGGGAAAAATCTGTAACCGGGAAGGTAAATTCCCCAAGCCACCCGGTTAACTGGGATTGTACTGTATATAGATATAGATAGATAGATAGATATATATATATATATATATATATATATATATATATATATATATATATAGATAGATAGATAGTTATATAATATATATATATATATATATATATATATATATATATATATATATATATATATGGAGCTTCTGTGGAGAAGAACAAAAAGGATTTAGGAAGGGAAGAGGTTGTGTAGATCAGATATTCATTCTTAGATCTTTAGTGAAAAAGTTTCTAGAGAAGGGAAAGAAGTTGTATGCGGCTTTCATGGATTTGGAGAAAGCATATGACAGGGTGGATAGACATGGATTGTGGAAAGTATTAAGAATATATGGAGTAGATGGGAAGTTGTTGAATGCTGTGAAGAGTATGTATGATGGTGCTAAGGCTGCAGTGCGTGTGGATGGTGAACTGAGTGAATTTTTCTCTTTGAAGGTTGGGTTGAAACAGTGATGTGCCATGTCTCCATGGTTGTTCAATCTGTACATGGATGGGGTAATAAAAGAAGTACAAGGTAGGGTAGTGGATGTTGGAGTGGCCCTGGTGAGAGAGGGTAGTGTCTGGAAACTCCCTGTACTGTTGTTTGCAGATGATACTGTGTAGTTGAGTGAAGACAAAGGGGAGCTGAAAGGCTTGGTGGATGAGTTTGGGAGAGTGTGTAAGAAACGGAATCTAAAGGTGAATGTAGGGAAGAGTAAAGTGATGATCTTTGAGAGAGGTGAAGTCAGTGAATGTACAGCGAGGTTGGATGGTGAGGAATTGGTAAATGTGAGCACGTTAAAGTACAGTAACCCCTCCAATATCCGGATCAATAGAGCCATCGGTAGGTTTGGATATTGGTTTCGTCCGGATATTGGGCCCCAGCTTATGGACTTGTACTTACGGACCCTAACACAGAGAAACACCTATACAACTTCCTCCGGACATGCATAGCACCTATTTAACACCCAAATCACACCAATAAGGCACATAAATGACTGAAATAAATGCAATAGAAACATAAAATGTGGGTTTAGAAGTATGTTCATACATTAATAAACATTCTGGTACTTATGGACTCTAACCGAACCTAACCTAACCGAACCTAACCGAACTCTGAAAAACATTCCTACTGCACATGCATGAGGTAAGTTTAGTATGGAAAGAAGTACAGTATGACACTTTCTGGTAAGTATAGTATGGGAAAAAATACAATATGAAACATTCTGGTAAATATAGTATGGAAAATAGTACAACATGAAACATTCTGGCTACTTACAGCAAGTCCCTGGCCACCTCGATGAATAACCGCCTCCTCTCGGACTCTGACAGTAAGAACGATTTCCTGAAGCACTTGCACTACACTCTTCCTGAAGTCTTGCACTGAACTTAGTCACTAACACACAGAAGTCATGGCGAACAGCGCAGGTCTTGTCGCGGTGAGAGACAGGCGGGAAGTGGGGAGGATGCAGCGGCGCTCTATCGGACGTCGGAGGAATGACGAACCAAAACAATGCTCTCACGTGGCGCCGCGGCAAGTTCAAATTACGGACGGCAAAAAATCGATTTTTTTTTCCAATTTTTTTGGATTTTCGGACCATTTTGGGAATGTTTGATCCCAGGACGATAAGGTTCGGTTAGTGGGGATGTTCGGTTATTGGGCGTCCGGATATTAGAGTGATTACTGTACTTGGGTAATGTGATGAGTAAGGATGGAGGTTTGGAGGGTGAAGTGCTTGAAAGGGTACAGCAGGGAAGAAAGGTTGCTGGTTCCTTGAAAGCACTAAGAAAAAGGGAAGTGAGCATGGAAGTGAAAAAGTTACTACATGACAGTATTGTCATACCAACTCTGACGTATGGAAGTGAAGCTTGGACGTTGTTGGAAGGACACGTCAATAGTGAGAGCAATGGAAATGACTTATTTAGGAGGAGCCTGTGGAGTCACATGGAGAGACAGGCTGACAAATGAGGATATAAAGCAGCATTGTGGTGTGGATGTGGATGTGATAGGAAGCGTTAGGAGGAATACACTGAGGTGGTTTGGCCATGTGGAGAGGATGGAGGGTGAAAGACTGACGAAGAGAGTGTGTGTGTGGTGGAGGGGGGGAGAGGGAGGGGGAGGCCGAGAATGAGATGGAGGGATGGGGTGGAGAGGTATATGAGAGAGGGGGGTGTGAGTTGGGAGCAGGGCAGTGAAATGGCGGGGGACAGGGCGACTTGGAGGCAATTTGTTTGTGGCCACCCCAAATGGGATTGAGGCGTCTGGCAATAGATAGATAGAGATAGTATTATTATGTATTCCATGATAGGTTAGATGACAGTTCAATGGTCAAACACGAAATATTCTTTGTCGAGTCACCTATGGCAGGACAAATCTAAACTGGTGGCTAGGGTGGGGCACAAAGCTCTGTACAGTGTTGCTATGTTTTCCATATGCGCGATGCTCCCCCCTCCCTTCTCTCTCTCTCTCTCTCTCTCTCTCTCTCTCTCCTGGGGGAGATGTGCGCCACCCTGGGGAATTTTGTTTCTTTTATGAGTGACTTATAAACTTATGCTTTCAATTATTTATTTTTTATTAATTATATTTAAATTTATTAATGTTTTTCATATATTGCCAGGTGACCTCGCTGGTGCGGCACCATGATTTTTCATTCAATCACTTTCTCCCTCCTTCCTTCCCTCCCTTCCTCCATCCCTCAACACCTCCTCTGGCCTGCCTTCCTCCCCCCCCCTTCTCTCTCTCTCTCATCTATGGTGTTTTAGGATACATTTTGGTTATTTTCTTTAACATTATATTGTACCTATTGTAAATTTGACTTTATTTCCACACCACCTGGGAGAAAAGGACACAAAGGAAAGCAACACGAGGAGGCTCTGAGATTAGTCTGGATCTGTGTGTGTGTTGCCGCTCACGAGGGTTTAATGTTTTTTTTTTTTTTTACTAAGAATTTGGTATAATTTTACTTATAATCCTGCGCATTACCTCATAATCATAATTGTGACATTATTACCCACCCCAGGAATAAGGTAAAAGCCAATAAAAGTTACTACATTTTTTTTAGCAACGCTGTAAAATATTTATGCCACGTTTCTGTATTTCCGTATAAATATTTCATGCATAATAAGTTTACTGTTCTTTCATATATTATAATACACATGTTAACAGTGTATTCATTTGTGTTCATCGTATTTGTGATGCCTTTTACATATATAACAGCCGTTTCACATCGCGGGTTTGGGAAACATAGCAACACTGTACAAAGAGTTGCGCCACACCCTAGCCGCCAGTTTAGATTTGTACCACCATAGTTGTCCACACTGTTTTGTACCTCATCTGATGGGCAAGAATACATACCCCAAATGACAGTGTTCACTCCACCTATGACTAAAACACATTAATTTAAGTCTAAAAACAGTTTATAAATCAACCTAAACACAAAATATAAGTCTAACATACAATGAAAATCAGTAAAAAAAAAAAAAAAAAAATCAAAACCCATCACAAAACTGCGGACAGGCCCACGATAGGTGGGGTATGGTGGTATTTCTACCCCCATTACTATTCCGGGGTATCACAACTAGGGATGTTTTAAATTGGAATATGCCGGTACAGGCTGTCCCTAACTTACGAAAATAATTGGTCTTTGAAGGTCCTTTGTAAGTCATTCTTTTTCGTATGCCCATATCTCACTCGTATACTCTCTCTCTCTCTCTCTCACCAACCCAACCCAAATCCCATAATTACTGAGGTCACAAAGTTCTTTCTCATTACCCCATCACCTTTCTGCTCCATACCTACTTCTGTGCTATTCTCTCTCTCTCTCTCTCTCTCTCTCTCTCCAACCCAACCCTAATCCCATAATTACTAGGGACACAAAGCTCTTTCTCTCTACCCCATCACCTTTCTACTCCATACCTGCTTTTGTGCTATCCTCTCTTTCTCTCTCTCTCCAACGTTAACCCCATAATTGTTGAGGACACAAAGTTCAATCCCTCTACTCCATCGCATGACTACTCCATACCTACTTCTGTGCTATCCTTTCTCTTCTCTCTCTCTCTCTCCACCCAGATTAATGTTCATTATTGTTTCCATTCCTCCACTTATCATCTACTCTTCCCTGAACTGCAGTTATCACCTCACCTCCTTGTTAGTGTCTTTATCTGACCCCATCCTTCCTTGCTATGACTGACCTGCCACACACACACACACACACACACACACACACACACACACACACACACAAGAAAGAAATGGAAAAAAATGTAGTGAAAATACTGACGAAAAAAGAGAAAATAGTGAGAGAAACTGTAGAAAGGAGCAGATGTGTGGTAGTATTTGGAAACAGGGAAGAGGAAGAAAAGGTTAGGTTCGTAAGACTCGAGAGAGACACGAACCTGGTGAGAGGAATATTAGGCAAGATTGACCCTGAAGGAGACAAGTGGGTAAAAGAAATTGAGGAAGTAAGGAGGATAGGGCCTTATAAGAAAGGGGAAACAAGACCAATGAGAGTCAAGTTTACATCAGAAAGTGTAATAAATGAGATACTTAAAGTGACCTGGAAATTAAGCAAAGGGACGGGGATGGAAAATATTATAATAAGAAAAGATCTGAATGAAGAAGAAAGAGAAGTTTTAAAATCATTAAAGGAAGAAGTAGAGGAAAAAAATGATAAGAGGACAGAGGAAGAATGTAATACTTTTTTTTGGAGAGTATTGGATATGAAAGTAAGGAAATGGTATTTAAGGAAATAGAAGTGAAGGAAACCAAGGGGGATGGTTGTGAAAGATCAGAAGTTGAGGAAGTGGTACGGACAGAGAGTAGGAGAGAAGAGGGTATTAAAAACGTCAAAAATAATTTGAAGGTGATATATACTAATGTTGATGGTTTCATATCGACAAGGATCGAAATTAACAATTTCTTGAGAGAACATGAACCGGATATCATGTGCTATGTAAAGACCAAATTAAGAGAAGATATTGATGTTCATTTGGGAGATGGTAAATACAAACTGTGGAGAAAAGACAGAAAAGAAAAAAAGGGAGGAGGAGTGATGATAGCAGTGAAGAACAACATAAATGTAGATACTGTGGAAATGGGAGAAGGCGGGGCTGAAGTGATATATATGAAATTAGAAACTAGAGAGAATGTTAAGAGAGATATGGCGGTAGTGTATGTTCCCCCAAAGACAAGAGCATGGAAGGATGACGAATACCATGAGATGTTGTCAGATATGGCTAGCTATTTGCAAAAAATAATTGAGAAAAGCAATAATATAATTTTGGTGGGTGACTTTAATTGTAAAGAGGTGAACTGGGAGGAATGGTACTCGGGAGGTGGCGAGGATTCGTGGGGCACTATGTTATTAAATATAATAATGAATAATGTGATGACGCAATGGGTCAAAGAAGAGACACGGTTTCGAGGTGAGGACACACCAGCAAGGTTAGATTTACTGTTCACCAAAGAACCCGATGTAATAGAATCATTGGAATATCTCTGTCCTTTGGGAAAAAGTGATCACGTGGTCATTGAGTTCCAGATGTTAATAAGAAACGTCGAGCCAAGAGACGAGCTTCATAGACAGGGAAGATACAACTTTGGGAGAGCAAATTTTACAGGATTGAGAAACTTTTTTGAAAATGCGGATTGGAGAAAATTCAGAGAAACAACAGAGATACAGAGGAAGTGGGATATCTTTCTAGACCTCTATAATTTGGGAGTGGAAAAATTTGTACCAAGAGTAAGAGGGAAAGAAAACAGGAAAAAGGAGTGGTTTAATAGAAGGTGTATGATAGCAAAAAAAAGAGTGAGATAAGGCGTGGAACAATTGGAGAAAGAGAGGTAACAACAGAACAAAGGAAGAATATGAAAGAACAAGAAATGAATACACAAGAATACGTAGAGAAGAAGAAAGGAATTTTGAAAAAGGTATAATTGACAAATGCAAGGATGAACCCAAACTGTTTTATAGATTTGTTAATGGCAAACTGAAACAAAAGGAAGGAATCACCAAACTGAAAGTAGAAGGAGAGGTCTTTAAGGATGCGGCAATGCAAGCAGAAATAATGAACAAACGTTTCCAGTCAGTTTTCACTAAAGAAAAGGAGCTTGTGGAAGGGGAGGGAGTGATTAGAAATGTCCCGGTGATGAAAGATATAAAAGTGGAGGTGCAGGAAGTGTATAAATTACTGGAAACTCAAGATGTAAGGAAAGCCCCAGGACCTGATGGAATTTCTAACTGGGTACTGAAGGAATGCAGAGAACAACTGGCGGATAAAATTCACAGCTTAATCGTATGCTCACTGGAAGAGGGGAAAGTGCCAAAAGAATGGAAGAGGGCAAATGTGGTACCAATTTACAAGGGAGGAAACAGGGAAGAACCCCTGAATTGTAGACCAGTGTCTCTAACCAGCATGGTCGCAAAATTGTGTGAGAGAATCCTGAAAGACAGATGGATAAAATATCTGGAAGAGATGAATATTTTGGCTGAATGTCAGTTTGGATTCAGAAATGGAAGGTCATGTGTTTCTAACTTGTTGAGCTTTTACTCAAGAGCGATTGATGTGGTACAGGAGAGAGATGGTTGGGTGGATTGTGTGTACTTAGACTTAGAGAAGGCCTTTGACAAGGTACCTCAGAAGAGACTAATGTGGAAACTAGAATATATAGGAGGACTAAAGGGGAAACTTCTGGAATGGATGAGAGACTTTTTGAGAGACAGACAAATGAGGACAGTAATAAAGGAAAAGATGTCTGGATGGAAGTAACAAGTGGAGTCCCTCAAGGCTCAGTGTTGGCGCCAGTAATGTTCCTGATTTACTTAAATGATATGGTAGATGGAGTGAGCAGTTATGCAAGTCTGTTTGCTGATGATGTAAAGATCTTGAGGAAGATAGAGGTTGAGGAGGATTGTAAAATACTGCAGGAGGATTTGGATAGGATACACAATTGGAGCCGGACGTGGGAAATGAAATTTAATGTAAAGAAATTAAAAATATTGGAAATGGGTAAAAGTACCAGGAGACCATCACTGAATTATTTTTTGGGTGATGAATTAATCACAAAAAGGAGAGAAGAGAAAGATTTGGGAGTGCTGGTCCAAGATAGTTTGTCACCAGAAAAGCACATTAACAAGATAGTTGGAGAGACTTATTAACTCTTGACTAACATAAGAGTAGCATTTCATTATATGGATGAGGAAATTATGAAAAAATTGATAGTGGCCATGATCCGCCCCAGGTTAGAATATGCAGCGGTAGTGTGGTCCCCACACAAAAAGAAAGATATAAACAAGATTGAGAGAATACAAAGAACAGCAACCAAGATGGTCCCCAGTCTGACAGACCTGTCATACAGAGAGAAGCTGGAAAAACTGGATTTGCCTTCGTTAGAGGAAAGGAGAAAGAGGGGAGACATGATTGCGGTGTTCAGGACCATGGTGGGAGTAGATAAAATTGACAAAGAAGATCTGTTTGTATGGGATAAGAGAGCAACAAGAGGACACGGAATGAAATTGAAAAAGTCAAGCTGCTTGAAGGATATCAAGAAATATAGCTTTCCTTACAGAAGTATAGACTTATGGAATAGCCTGGACAAAGAGATCGTCCAGTCTAAAAACTTAAACGAGTTTAAAGTTAAATTCGACTTATTGGGAAACAGCGACGGAAACCCACGAGCATAGTACATTCCGTGTATATCACAATTAGGTATATTAGGTAAATACTTAAATATTTGGAACGACTTAGGCAAAGAGGTGGTGCACGAGAAAAACATTCATGTGTGTAAAGGTAGACGATAAATGTGGATATGGAGACAGGACAACATGAGCATTGCTCAATTCCTGTATACTACAAATAGGCAAATAGGTAAATACACACACACACACACAATTTTTTTCATATCCGCAGATTTTTTGTAAGTCGATTCTTCATAAGTAGGGTTCTGACTCTACGGTATTTTGTTTTTTCCACTCACTACTTGCAGTCACAATTGAACAGTTAACTAAATGTGTTGCATGTACCAAAATTGCTTAACATGAGATTGTAAGTTTATCATAATATAGCAAGCGTTCGCATAATGCACGATCACATAGTACGATTCTCACATAACACGGGAGGGGCCATTTTGTGTCCCAGAACTGTCACAAAGCAGAAAAAATAGATTTAATGCAGTCAGAGGAAGCTGCTCATTATTTACAATAACGCAGTTGTAGGCCCCAGTTTATGTTTCAAAGTCATACTACACAGTCTATGACAGACAGAACGCGACATGAGGCATAAAATTATGGCTGGAATTCACATAACGCGGCATGTGATAGAGAGAATGCGGATTGCATCAGCCTGTGACATATTGCTCTCACATGTCAGCACGGGGTGTTGTCACAGTCCACTGAGCATTCCTGCCCCAGCTGAGCTTACCCTCTCCATGCGCTCTGGCAGCACATGTGCTCTGTGTGATCCTTCTTCTTTTTTTTGGTCACCTGACCCAGCCTTACCCGAGGAAGATGTTATGTCTGGTGTTTCTTTTGACTTTGTGGGGTTTGTGCAGGAAGCAGAAGAGTGGCAACAGAGGAATCAGGATGTACAGGGCTCATCTTCTTCCTCAGAGGAGGACTATATGGAACCAGCACGGCAGGACAACCATGCTAGGGACCAGTAGAGTCCTGCCCTGCCTCAGAACCCCACCCCACCTCCCCCCAGCAAGCCCAAACCTCTTCCATTCAAGGTGAAGAATCCTCCAGCATTTGTATGTAATGAAGTCTTTATTAGGTAGGTAAATGTCCTGAAAATAAAACTGAAAATTGCCCCAAAGTTTGGCTTAGGTACCATGAAACCCTTTAACTTGTATACATATAGCCCTGTAATGCAGAATTCCCATAAAGCGGGAGCTTCAGGGTACAATATTCCGCGTTATGTGAGCCCTCGCTGTATAGGTGGAATCGCCACGCCTACTTGTTAAAGAATTATCCTGTTGAGTCCATCAAGGAGGGCAACTCTGGCTTTCTTCTCACCTCCATTAATCCTCCTAATTACTGTAGATGCCCAATTTAACAAACTAATTCAGGCAACCCCTATTCCATGTTCTTAAATTTTCTGCCAAGTTGAGTTCAGTAACCAAGGTTCAATATAAAGGAAATTTTTGCGGAATTTTGAAGAACTTTCCTCTCAATCCTTGAAGCTAACGGTCAGGCCGAGTTCCTGATAACATGCACCCAAATGTAGCAAACTACGCAACTCCTCAGTGCTACACACAGCAGTCTGAGCACATATTTAATACCTTCACTTAAATGCATTATTGTGTCCATGTTAACAGTGATACATACAGTACTTACTTAGTAATGAAATATGCACACATAAACAATAAGGTGAGGACAGTAGTGTACCAAATACAATACCATACTATAGTAAATAGGATTAGTAAAATACAGTAATGCTTACCTCCAAAAGCAGGGGTTCTGCACTTGTTGCAGAAATATGCCTGACACAGGTAGCCATACTGGTCCCCCCAAACCTGTGCCAGGCCTGGGGGTGGTTTAGTCACTGTCAGAGTCACCCTCTGTCAGCACCAGATTGGTACTAGGGTGACAGAGGGGCTGGGGTGCATCAGGGATGGTGTTGGTGATGGTGTATATGTCCCTTGGGCAGACACTGATGGCAGAGCAACGTCAAGTTCAGTTGAGGGGAGGCTAGAGGTGGATGGCATGGAAATATCTGGTGTGCAACTGTCCCTCCCTTCCTTAGGTTTATGTGGTAGTGGTGGCTTGAAAAAATTATCAATCTTGGTCTGCTTAGGGGCATACATCTCCCTCTGGATCTTCCAAATTCTGGTCCTCAATTCCCTCAGGTGATGGTAAAACACTTGTAGATCCTCATGACTGCTGTTGATAATGAAATCTAGAAATGTGTCAACAATATTCCTGGCTTGGAACAGTCTGGCCTTCCTGGTAGACTCCTCGACTTCCTCATCAGCCAGTGCCTCCTCGGCAATGACTCCTGCCACAATTTCCTCTTCGGACTGGAAGTGGTTGCCAGGGTCACCAGCATCCAGGTCCATCCATTCATGGATGTCCTCCATGCCCACTTCATCCTCGCCTGCTCAGTGAAAAGCCTCCCTGAACTCCTCTGCAGTGAAGCCCTCAAAATTTGCTTCCTCCTGTTGCTGCTGCATGTGCTCCCTCTGGCCAAATATTGCATTCCACCCATGAGTGGGAGTTGTGGTGGCCACAAGGTTCTATGCCTTCCTGATGTTCAGCACAACATCATGCATGTTGTACTTCTTCCATGCCTCATCACTGCACTGTCCTCTGGTGCCCACTTCTTCCTTTGGCTCCATCTCTACCACCAGAATGTCATCCAGCATCAGCCTCCTGTAATGGCACTTAAATGTGTTTATCATCCCCAGGTCCATGGGCTGCAAGATGAAAGTTGTGTTGGCAGAAAGAAGCATGGCCTTGATTTTCCCATCATGGGTGGTCAGCACTTCCTTTGAGTGATGGGCTGGGGCCTGGTCCAGCAGAAGCAAATCCCTAGCTTCACCTGGCCACATATTGTGCTCCCTCATCTGGTACCCCTTGACTGACAGCACAAAGCAGTCGAAAAGCCAAGACTTAGGAATCCTTCCTGTGAATCAAGCCTTGGTATTGCTGTCATAGTCCACGGGCAAACTATTCATGATAGGCCTCACTGCACATAGTTGCTTCACGTTGCCCACCACTATTGGCCTCAGTCGGTGCAAAGCATTGGCATTTGCGCACAACAGCACAGACACCAATGATTTGCTCTGCTTGAGGCCCAGCACACTGGACTGGCTTTTCTCGGCAGTGTGGCGTTAGGCAGGGCTTTCCAAAAAAAGCCCTGTTTTGTCTGCATTATAAGTCTGCCAGTCCTGAATCTGTCTCCTTTTATATTTTCTTTAGTTCTTCCACGAAAGGCCGAGCACTTTCAAAGTCAGCATTGCACCTCTCACCCACAATTTTTCTGTGTGTAATGTCATGTTGCCAACTAAATCCAGTTATCCACCCATCAACTGCCAGAAAGTCCTCGATTCCGAGTTTCTCTGCAAACCTTAGAGCAGCACTCCTAATCTCATGCCCATTCACATGCAACCCAAGGGCTCTTTCCTGCTTGTACCAGCTGTACATTGCTTCATCTAATTTTTCATACTTTGTTTTTTCACAGACGGCCTTTCCAACATTTTAGATTTTTCACTACCACTAGCATCCAACTCTGGTGGCAATTTCAATTTCTTAGATTTCATCCTTGTGTTTGGGTAGGTCATACACTTGGGTTTTCTTTATCCCATACTCCTTCATCACCGCCCCTGGGCTAGCTCCATGCTCCATCTTCTCAATTATTTTCAATTTCTAGGAAAAAGAAAGCCTCACCCTCTACTTCTTTTCCTACACCTTAGGCATGGTGCACAAAAGCTTTGGTTCACTGAAAAAATAAAAAATACAGTAACACCTCGATAAAATGGACTTCAATAGACCGGAATTCGCTTTTATCGAACTCAAGGAGCTACTGGACTAAATTTCTATATATTGGAAAAAGTCCAATAAAGCCAGAAGCAGTCCGGACTGCCTGACCACCTCCGATATGTTCACCACAATAAGGTAACTAAAAGACATGTTTATCAGTGTACAGTACAGTATTATTATATATATATTATACCATTTGATTAACGTAGTGAAGGTATAACACAGTACAGTACCGAAATGGTAGTCAAAACAGTTTACAAACCGTTCGTGCGATCCGGACTAATGTCTGATATATAGGAAAAAGTCCGACTTAGCAGGGGGAAGTCCGGATGTCGCTTTTATCGGAATTTCGCATTTTTCGGAATGGCTGGGGCCCCAATTAGTCCGTTACAGTGAGGTCTTACTGAAAAAATAAGGCTGCAATACCAAGGCAAAGTTGCACACATGCAGAGTTATTGCTAACAGTAGGGTGATCATTTGAATACCGTACTGTACGGGCCACACGACGTCACCAAGTCTGCACCGCTGCCACTACCCAGGCGGGTTGGCAGGGATGTGTGACAACACCACACACAACCAGCCAGGGGAGCAGTCTGCTATCAGCTCAATGACATGCTCAATTTACGGAACTTTCTCCGGAAATTCAATAGTTTTCAAAACAGAATTTCCTTGAGGAAATTATACTCAATTTTAAAGAAAGTTTCCTTTTATTGGGGAAGAAAAACAACGGAAAAAAATTCTTCCGTTATCTTGGTCTTCCACTAAAATGATGTACATTAAATCGAGCATCTACTATACAGTACATCTAACTTTTGGGTGTAAGCTAATGTTGGCTTCTTCTTCTTCCCCTTCCTTGAAGAAGCTGTAGGCTTAGAAAGGTTAAGATCGGCCATGGTAATGCTAGGCAGATGGAGGATGCATGGGAGGGTCCTTGTAAACCACACTGGAATAACACACTAACAACAGAGAGGAGGCAATGCACTGAGCAGGGCACTGGGATGTCAAGCACATGCGAGCGTCCTTCATGCTTGGCATGGGTTAGAAATGCTGTGATTGGCTTATAGTGAGTGCTAAGTTTGAATATGACTGGTTTTGCAACTGCCATGCTTAACTACAATTGGTTTACACCCAGCTAGAAGCGTGGGCTTGAGGTAATGGTGGCGCAAGGCATGGGAAACGTATAACTTTTGAGGCTGCATTCACAAATTTCGTGTAATTTCTGCAAGCTACTGACACTGCAAACTGTTGCATGATGTTGCCGCATATTATGAATCCGCTGTTTAGGATCGCGCGATTTAGGAGATTCACTTTTATTTTCATTTTTGCTTTAGAAGGTTCGAACATGCTTGCATGCATCAGCCTTGGTCACTTAATGGAGGCTCTCCATGCTGCTCGATCTCTGGCAGCTTCCCTATTTAATCCTGAGGTCACACTCAATGACCTCGTCCCAGGTCTTTTTTGGTCTACCTCTCACTACCCTACCCCCAACACTAACACTTCTCACTTCCTGCACCTAATTGTCATCCCCCATCTTCTCCACATGCCCAAACTATCTAAATCTACCTCTACGCATCACAACACCAATACACTCCAGTCCCATCCTACCTCTCAATTCTTCCATCGCAAACCTAGCCCCCTCAAGCCTTGCATTCATGGACGCACTGCACATCCATCTATTCACTGCCATTTCTGTATGTCTGAGCCTCCGAATATCCTCTTCCTTTACTGCCCAAGTCTCACTATCATACAGCATTACACTCCTAACACATGTCGCATATAAAGATCTCTTTGCACGGAGGGAGAGTCCTCTCAATGTCAGGAGAGGTAACAGCTCCCTGAACTTCTTCCAACCACTCCTCACTCTGGCCACACAGCTAGCTCCTGCCCCACCTTCAGCACATAACATGTCTCTCAAATAACAAAACTCTTCCACACACTCAAGAGACGCACCAGCAAGTTCAATCCTTTCATGCCTGACAATATCCACATGCTCTCCCTGACATACCACATACATGAAATCAGCATTATCTCACAGTCTAACTCTAATACCACTACATCTCTTATGCACCCACTTATAACAAACATTGCACAAGATGGAATTACGTCCCTCGCCCTTGTGAGAAATTGCACATGGCCATACTCCCACTTCTTTGACTCCACTGCATAAATATATAAAAAAAAAGATGGATAGGGAGATAGACAGACAGATAGATACTGATATATACAGATAGATAGATTAGATACAGACATTGATATAATTCGTTTTGTTTCGTTTCATTATTGAAGACTCCAACATGCTTGCATGCCTCGGCCTTGGTCACCTAATGGCGGCTCTCTATGCTGCACGATCTATGGCATTCTCCCTGTTCAGTCTGTTAACCCTGAGGTCACACTTAATGACCTCATCCCATGTCTTTCTCGGTCTACCCCTCACAATCTCACCCTCAATATTAACACTGCTCACCTTCTACACCCAATTATCATCCTCCATCCTCTCCACATGCCCAAACCATCTCAATCTACCTCTCCTCATCACAACACCTATACACTCCAGTCCCATCCTACCCCTCAATTCTTCCATCGCAAACCCAGTCCCCCCAAGCCCTTGCATGCAGGGACGCACTGCACATCTACCTACTCATTGTCATTTCTGTATGTTTGGGCCTGCGAATATCCTCTTCCTTTACTGCCCAAGTCTCACTAGCATACAGCATCACACTCCTAACACATGCTGCATACAAAGACCCCTTAGCACATAGGGAGAGTCCTCTCAATGTCAGGAGAGGCAAAAGCTTCCTGAACTTCTTCCAACCACTTCTCACCCTAGCCACAGAGCTAGCTCCAGCCCCACCTCCAGCACATAACATGTCTCCCAAGTAACAAAACTCTTCCACACACTCAAGAGATTCACCAGCAAGTTCAATCCTTTCACGTCTGACAATCTCCACCTGCTCTCCCCAACATGCCCCACACATATCAGCATTATCTCGCAGTCTACTTCTAATATCACTACATCTCTTGTGCACCCAAATATCACAAACACTGCACAAGATGGAATTACTTTCCGTACCCTTGTGGCAAACTGCATACGGCCACTCTTCCTCTTCTTTGACTGTACCGCCACCAACCCTAGATATCATCACTTTAGTTTTATCTGCATTTACTCTTAACCCCTTGTGCCCCATACCATCTCTCCACTTTCTAAATCTTTTCTCCACCTCCCTTTCATTCTCTGCAATCAACACCAAATCATCAGCATACAACATCTCCCATGGGAGTCTGTTTCTGAAGTCACGTGAGAGGACTTCCCGTTTCTGAAGTCATGTGAGAGGGCTTCAAGTACAGTTCTTCCCCACAGTACACGAGTTCAGAGTACGTGATCCTCATTGTACACGAGGACCTATTTTTTATCGAATTTTAGTGTATTTTTTAATAGTGACGCGAACTGAACTCATAATAGGCGAGACGGCAGCAAAGAGTGGCCCAAATCCGGGATTTACCCCAAACATGCAACATTGCCATCCCAAGAAGTGCCAACCACCAGTGATGGAGAGTGGAAACTTGTCGATGAGCCATTTCCTGGGAGGATCAAGAGGATGATGCATTGTCTGAGATGTCAGAAATAGACTTTGAAGGATTTATGAACAAAGTGAGTGCATTAGCTAGTGAAAGTGTTGAAAGTTCTGGTGACTAGAGTGGTGAGGAAGGTGGTGTGTCGAGTGATGCAGGAGTTGCATGCTAGGGTTCCAAGACAATTTGCCGTCAAGTCAATACACCGTCAGACAATTCCCAATCAAAACATGGACGATTCCCCATCAGTATACTTACTATTACAGTACTTAATCAATACTTTAATAACCATATTTCAGGGGGATCCATAAAAGTAAGTGTTCAATAGTGTAGGCTTTGGATATTATCTATTAGTTGCACCTTTAGTCAATACTGACTAAAGGTGCAACAAATAAATAAGATCCAAAGCCTACTCAACTGAACATAGACTTTGACGGTTATTAAAGTTTTGATTAATTAATAATAAGTGTACTGTACTTATAGAATGACGGGGAATTGTCCAGGGTGCGAACTGTCCTGATGGGGAATAGTCCATGTTTTGACGGGGAATTGTCTGATGGCGAATTGACTTGACGGCAAATTCTCTCTTGCATCATTCGACACACTACTTGCCTCACCACTCTTGTCACCAGCACTTTCAACACTTTCACTAGCTAATGCATTCGCTTCATTCATTAACCCTTCAAAGTCTATTTCTGACACCTCAAACATTGCATCATCCTCTTGATTCTCCCCAGGAAATGGCTCACAGACAAGCCTCCACTCTCCATCACTGGTGGTTTAATTAACTTGTTTCTTCCTCAGTGTAGTTGCCTTTGAATTATTCTAGCATCACCCATTGCTGTCTTCATTAATGACGGCGAATTGTCTTGTTATTGTTGTGACAGCGAATTGACTTGATTCCAAACTGTCCCGAAACCGAGCGGTGAAGGAGACAATTTGCCTGTTGTCCTCATGGGTTAAGGTTTACAGCCATATTCTTGTTGGTATTATTAAGCTTTATCCTCGCTGACTTAGTAAAGCCATAATCTTGTTGGTTTACTTTATCTTCGGTAATATGTCTTAGATAGTTCCCCTGTACAGAACAATACTTAGGCATGAAAGGAGTCTCAAAGGTAGCCCATGAAGGGGGGTGCCGCCCATATGTAATTTTTTCCATAAGTTTATGTATTCAAAGTATGTGAGTTCCTAGTATGCGCCATCCTCTGCTGCCCATATAGGCGTGTACTAGGGGGATGGACTGTACCATTATAAACAACAAGGGACTCAAAACTGACCCCTGATGCACACCAACATTCACGGAAAACTCATCACTCAAATCTCCATTCACTTTTACCCGGGTGCCAGCACCCACATACATGGCCTTAACCACCCTAACCAGCCATTCCTCCAACCCCAGCTTTCTCATTGACCACTTCACCACCTCTCTTGGGACTCTGTGAAAGGCCTTTTCCAAATCAACAAAAACAAAATACAGATCCCTTTTCTTCTCAATATATTTTTCATGAAGCTGTCGAACAATGAATATGGCATCAGTGGTCCCCTTGCCTGGCATACACCTAAACTGCATCTCATCAATATTCACTCATTCTCTAATCATACCTTCTAGAACTCTCTCCATACCTTCCTTATCTATCTAAAAGCTTTTTACCTCTATAATTACCTTCTAGAACTCTCTCCATACCTTCCTTATCTATCTAAAAGCTTTTTACCTCTATAATTTCCTCTTTCCAGGGCATCACCCTTCCCTTTGTACACATTTACAATTCACAATAGAGAGACAGATATAGATACACCTCTCCCCCATTACTGAACAGGGATGCATTCCATAAAATGTGGGTGAACCAACGAACTCGTCGAATAACGAACCAATTTTTCCCATAAGACTGTTAAGAAAAAGGGGGGTTAGGCTCCTCACCACCTTTGTCATTCAAAAAATATTCAACAAAGATGGAAAACATACCAGTAAATATGAGCAAAGGTGACACAGGGATTTGAACTGTTTTCTTATAGACCTACACTCTTAAGGAAAATTATTTTAGTACTACATACATCTCAGATGACTGATGTTTTATTTTTGATCACAAAAATATTGGAGAACAAACAAAATATATTTACTTAGTGATATTACAGAAAGCCACCTGTATAGCTTCACTAAAGTGTTTACCGCTGATCCTGCCAACTGGACATGACATCAACACACCAAACAAACTCAAATGTATTCAATTGAAAACTATAAATAGCTGTGGAAGCCTAACTGGAAGCTCTGAAACCTAACTGGGGTGCTTCACCCCCAGGACCTTCCAATGATTATAACCTACCTAACCTAGTGCAAACTAAGATGTGCATTACGTAAAACTGTCATCAAAACGGTATCGTGCATTAAGAGCGTTCGTTAATCACTGCGACCATGCAATTGTGAAACACTCACTCAGGTTGGTGAGCACGACTGCATTTTGACAGAGGTAATAGTAGGGGTCTTGAGTGGAGCCATGGTGGTGCTGTAGTATTCAACGAGGCCAAAAAGAAATGCAGACGGATGAAGAATCACTCGATCAGCATGGCAGAGCACAGGAGACTGAGGCAGTTCAGCCAGAGTGTCTGGCAGCACGTGGTTTAAATTGCCGAAATGATGGGGATAACCATGTTGAACAACGAAAAAGGGTATAGATTCATAAATGTTGAAACAACGAGTTGTTGAATAACAATCAGTTGAAACACGAGGGCTTGGTGTATATACAGTAATCTTCCCAATATCCGATGTAATATAGCCAAAGGCATGTCCGGGAAGTGGGTTCATCTGGATACTGGGCCCCTGCCTCTTGGACTGGTATTTATGGACCTTAACCCAGTCTAACTAAGAAAACCACCTACATAACTCCCTACCAGACATGCATAGCACCTATTTAAGGCCCTATTCACACAAATAAAGGACAGAAAGCATGAAATAAATGAAAAGGAATAAGAGAACGAGGCTTTAGAGGTGAGTATGGAAAATATTTAGCAATATCCAGGGTACTTACAATAAGTCCGTGGCCGTCGCGATGAATAACCCGCCTCCTCTCAGACTCTGACAGTAATAAGGTGCACCTGAAGCACCTACAGTAATCCAGTATTGCACTGCACTTAATCATTTGCACTCTGAATTTGAATGTCTTAACACTGCGCATTCTTTTCTCACTTGCACTCTACTTGACCCTCACCAATGTTGCACCCTGCACTGAAGTCTGCACTAAGAATTCTAATTTCTTAATGCTGCGCATTCTTTTCTCACTTGCGCTCTACTTGACTCTCACCAGTGTTGCACTCTGCACTGAAGCCTTTGCACTCTGAATTCTAATTTCTTAACACTGTACATTATGTTCTTTACAATGGACAACACTGTAAATTCCCGTGTGGTCTAGTGATGAGTTTTTGCCATTTATTCACTGTCAGAGTCCAAGAGTAGGTGTTGCAGGTGGCCGAGGGGCACGTTGCTGGGATGTGGTGACGGACTACCCACTGCAGGCGACTTAAAAGACAGGCACAAACTCACGTCCAGTGGCGACTCCACTGTGGCTGATGTGCTGGGCTGTGGCTGGGAGGTGGAAGGCCTGTCTTGGGGAGGCAGTGGTGTGGAGCCAGGGCTGGGCACAGCAAGGGTCACAGGCCTCAAGAAACTGTCAATCGCTGATTGACGTAAGGAGCGACGATTCTGGTGACTGATGATGTGCTGCCTGAAAGAAGGCACTTCCTCCTCAAGTCCCAAGGGCCCCATCTCTCTGTCACAGTCCAGGTGTTCTAGGTATTCGGGAACGAACTCAACATGCTCCTGGGGTGCGCTCAGCTTGGGGATGGCTGGATTAGTGGCGCGCTGAGAGGAGTCCACATCATCATCACTGTCCTCGCTGGAATCTTCAAGCTGGGTACTTGTACTGGCAACTGAAGATGCGATCTCGATATCAGACATGATCTGATACCCAGGATCACCCTTGTCATCATCCAACCGCTCACGCACTTCATCCACATCAACACTGTCGCCAGCTGCACAAAGACGAGCATGGAAGTCATCCATGTCAAAACCTAGAAAGTCATGCACCACATCGGCTCCGAGAAGCAGATGAGACCAACCACTTTCCAAAGTCTTGACAGAGACTTCCCTCCATGCACTGGCCCAGTTGTAGATGAATGACTTGATGTTGTAGCAGTGAATGTTTTCCATAGTCCGCTGGCCTCACGTGTCCCGTTCCTCCCTGTGCTCGACCTTGTCCTCGAGAACAACCATCACCTCGTCCAGGAACTTCCAACGGTACAGCCTTTTCGCTGCCACGATCACTCCTTGGTCCATTGGTTGGATGAGAGCAGTTGTATTAAGTGGCAAAAACATGCACCTAATGCAGCCATTCTCAGCCACCAACTCCTTGTCAGACGGATGCGCAGGTTCACTGTCCAGAAGAAAGAGGGCCTTTACCTGGTCGTGCGGGATTCCCAATGTCTTCATCTGTAATGGATGACCTCCTTGACAATGTGCTGGTGAAACCAGCCTTTGAAGATCTTACAGTTGGCGCAATGGAGGTCTGGACCTAGTCAGAGCACTACCAAAATAACAACAAATTATCAAAGAAAACATTTATTTATGAACAGAAAATGTACATCAGTGCTTATCCTAGTACTTTGTCATTTCCCCCTTGGCCTTGATCACCTCTTGTATTCTCCTTGGCATACTCTCTACTAGATTTCTGATGAAATTGATATCCATCTCCAGACACCGCACACGCTTGATAACCTCCTGGAACTCGGGCACTGACGACATTTTAGCAGCCTTCATCTTGTCCTTGATCTCCTTCCATGCATTTTCAATAGGGCTTAAGTTGGGACTGTTGCCTGGCCATGGAAGAATGCGAATATTTTTACTCTGGAGCAACTTCTTCACTTTTTGTGCTGTGTGACAGGGGGCTGAGTCATGCATGAAAATGGAGGTCCTGTGGATAGCCATGTGCTCAAACAGATGCCTCTTCAGAACCTCACTATATCGAGCAGCATTCATTGTGCAGTTTTTCGGTAAGAAATATATACCACCTCTGCCCATTTTGGCACTGAAACAAGCCTAAACCATCACTGAGGGACTGTGCTTTACGGTCTTGATGGTGTAGCGCCTGTCATACCTGTTGGTCCCCTCTGGCCTGCGTACCTTGATTCGATGTTAGTTAAGCACCTGAAATGTACTTTCATCCGAGAACATAACCTCACTCCAGTCTTGGACAGTCCAGTGCTGATGATGTCTTGCAAATTCAAGTCGCTTCTTCCTCATCTTTTCTGTCAGGAGAGGCTTCAGTGTAGCAGTACGGCCAGGAATCTTGAGGTCTTTCTGAAGTCAATATTGTATGGTTCTTTCAGACACATCTTTCAGCAATTCTGGGTACATATCTTTCAGTTGTCTAGCAGTCAAACGTGGGTCTTTTATCACAGCTTGCTTCAGTAACCTGTCTGTAGATGGTGATGTCTTCTTTTTAGGTCCTAGCCTGTCTTATGTTGGGGAATTGTGTTTTTTGGCAGGTGGCGGGCAGCAGCAAGGAGTGACATAACGGTAGATTTTCCACGCCCACTTCGAATACAAATATCTTTAATTTTTACATTTTCCTCTCTCATAGTTAAAATTCGGGCTTTCCCTACATCAGTTAGTGGCTTGGGACCCATTTCCAATGATTCACTAAAGCAGAGGAGGGTGTGAGAACAAGAGCTTTGAAATTAAAAAGGGCCAGACAGGGCAAGAAAGTCAGGCAGGCACTGAGCTCATAAACTCACAGGACATGATGGTAAGCCTGTAAAGTTGCTAGAAACCACCAGAAAAAAATTTCACCAACTATAGGAATTTTCCTATGATATTTCCTGGAGCCTACCAAATACATGGTGTGGATTAGAGGGTCCAGACTTTCATTGCGCCGACTGTAGCTGTGAACCAAGCCTTCACAGAATGGTACCAAACTACAGGAAGGACATTCATCATCCCATGAAGACACCGAGGCTGCTTTGCACGGCTAACAATAACGGGCTTGAGCCAGTGCATGCCGTTAGCATTGGCACAACACAAAGCAGATATCCATTGTTTGCAAAGCTTGCTCCCAGGTACACGCTTCTCCGTCTCCTCTGCAAGAGTGTTCGCTGCCATCGGGTAATAGAACTGACCAGTTTCGTCAGCGTTGTAGACTTAACCGAGAGTGAGACCCTCCCTGTCAATCAAGCGCTTCACCTTCTGCCGAAACTCCTCTACTCCCTCCTCGTTGGTGTCCAGAGCTTCGCCATGGGCCTAACAGTTGGTAAGGCCATGCCGTAACTTGAAAGCGAGAAGCCAACCCTCGGAAGCTTTGAAGTCTGGGGTGTTGTGTAATCTTGCAAGCAGCATGTTGTTGTCGGTACCAAATCTGCGTGAAGCGGTCGATTTCTGCAAAACCGAGAGTGAACATAACCATCCTCTGCACGGTGCATTTAGTCATCGATGTGAAGTCAGCTGTGTACTGGGTGAGCTTGTCCCGGGATCTCTTAACCCTCTGAGATTCAAATGACTATTTCGATCGTCATTTCAAATCCAACCTCAGAGATTCGGGTGACATTTTTAATCGTCATTTTAAGAAACTTTTGTAAAATATTCACCACAAATTGCATTTACGCATCATAACAAAGAGGCTCGAGCATGTCACGGAATGGTTGCTCTACATGTGGCGGTACTGCACAGCTGGTCTGGCTCATGGCTTTGTTTCTTTATAACTTTATTCTTGGTGAATATTTTTCTACAGCAAGGTATAAAATTTTTGGACTTTGCTTAACTTCAACTCGTCACTTTGACTTTTTATTTTCTTTGTTTTCCTTTTATGAACATACTACGATAAAGTACAACTATTCAGCTTCAAAATAACACCACAACCAGCATCCTATCATAAAAAGTGTATTTACACTGACCAATCAAAGAAAAACATCGTGAAGCGAATATGCCGCCGAGGCTAAAATAAAATTGTGCATCTCTTTCCTTTTGCTTTACTGCACACTGAAATGCAAAAATTACCATAATCTATATATCATGGTACAGGTAATTTATTGTATTTTCACAAGGTTTAAACCAAATTCACATATCTTGACTCAATATTTTTTGCCGAATATTTTTCTACAGCAAGGTATAAAGTTTTTGCTTTTTGCCTAACTTCAACTCATCATTTTGACATTTTATTTTCTTTGTTCTCCTTTTTTGAACATACTACAATAAAGTACAAATATTCACCTTTAAAATGACACCAAAACCAACATTCTATCCTGAAACGTGTATTTACACAGAGCGATCAAATAAAATATCAGGCCGCGAAGATGTGGGTCAACGTGAGTGGCTGACTCTGGCACAGACATAATCTGCCTGGCCCAGAAACCTGTTAAGGTTAATATCAAACAAGACAGAGCAGGCTAGGTTGAATTCATGAAGGATGTGTGACATCGGCCATCCCATGGCCACCTTCTCGAATATCTCCCTCTTCTTCTCCAGAGTACGAACCACTTGTTTCCTCTTCTCGGGCGGGTGGGCCACCATAACACACACAAGGAAGAGGCAGCAGAGGAACAACATGGCCTGCAGCAGGTAGGGCACCACCAAAAAAAGCGAGCACGTGGGCGGCCATGGTGAGGATCATGCATTCATGATGATGGATGAGCGGGAAATGGGGAGGAGGCAGCGTCGCCCTGCAGGACGTCGGTGGAACTACGCAGCAAAACACAGCTGGTGCCCACCGTGAACGGTTCTAATTACGGGTGAGAATAATATCAGAATTTTTTTGGATTTTTTCATGTTTTTTGGCCATTTGGGGGGTTCCGAAGGCCCGGGCCCAAAATGTCCGGGCAGCGGGGTGTCTGGATAGTGGGCATCCGAATAGTGGGCAGATTACTGTATATACAGTATATAGATAGATACTGTAGATAGATAAATATAGTATATAAAATTCTTTATTGACCGTTTGACCACACGGAACACACACACACACACACACACACACACAAAACCCTTTAACATTATCATTCTAATTAACCCTTTAACCGCGGGTGTCATCCCAGAATGACATTGCAAAAACTGGACCAAACCGCGGGTGTCATTCTCGAATGTTTGTGAATATTTTGAATACCGCGCGTTTTTTCTGTGCGCCAATTGTTTCAAGGGAGAGTAGCTATTAAGTTCTTTCACTCCAGCTGACCCCCACTTCCCTACCCCCCCCCTGGGCCCCCACCTCCCACCCCCTGGGCCCCCCACCCCACCCCGGACCAAACACGCATCAGTATCTGTCCAGCTGTGTGAGTGACAACACTGCTGATGTGGCAGTGAAGTGCAGGCAATTACAGTGCCTTTTACCTGCCTCAGTGAACACAGAATGGGTGTTTTATCGTATGTGCAGTGTTCATATATGTTTATTGTATTATTATCAGAATGAGGTTGGCATTTGGTAATGGTGTGTGAGCGAAAAATAGTGATTACAACACCGCTGATATGGCAGTGAAGTGCGGGCAATTACAGTGCCTTTTACCTGCCTCAGTGAACACAGAGTGGGTGTTTATCGTATGTGCAGTGTTCATATATGTTTATAGTATTATTATCTGAATCAGGTTGGCATTTGGTAACGGTGTGTGAGCGAAAAATAGTGATTACAACACCGCAGATGTGGCAGTGAAGTGCAGGCAATTACAGTGCCTTTTACCTGCCTCAGTGAACACAGAGTGGGTGTTTATCGTATGTGCAGTGTTCATATATGTTTATAGTATTATTATCAGAATGAGGTTGGCATTTGGTAATGGTGTGTGAGCGAAGGTAATGGTGTGTGAGCGAAAAATAGTGATTTTAGATCGCTCACTTCTAATGGCACTGCCCATCCAGTGATAGTCAACGAAATCATGAAACCTACAGTACATCATTGCAAAGCCGAAGGTTAGTACTTTCTAATGGTACCTTATTTTTCGCTCTAGATTTATTCTGTGCAGAGTTATAAAGGTTTAAAGTTTGTTTACATTTTGGCTGGAACCCCCGCAGGAGAGGCCAGTCGGGGCAAAACAATGCCCACGGTTAAAGGGTTAAAAAAGGGGTAGGTGTGCTGTACAAATACTTAATCCTTTTTTTTTTGGTGGGCCCTATTGCAGAAAAGACTGAAAACCACTGCCTTAGCACGGAGTTCCTCAATAGCCACTGGGTTTTACCAAAGGGAAATTATGTCCCAAAAATAAGTAATAACAGAAAAACTGTGTAGCAGGAGAAAGTCTTTCAAGCTCCATAATACTCAGGAGTGGCTCAAACAGGCATTTCAGCACAATACCTGAACAAATTAGGATTTGCCTTAGTACAGCCTATCAGGTAATTGCTTGTTCATATCAAGTCTCACTTAGGGGCACTTCATGCCCTAGCTCAGTTCTAAATCTCACTAAGCTGAGTAATAGTTTGTCAATAACTGTTGCAAAGTACTACTGTACTGGAACTGGTAACAAATAAAAGAAGTGGGAAAATGTGCAAGTCCTGTAAACTGAATTTTTGTATATTCACAGTTAGATTTTTTATTCTCAACAACAAAATAAAAATACATCATACTGTATTTTCAAAATAAAAATTAAGGCAGATGAGCAGTGCATACTCTGCCTTTAAATGCAAGAACAATTACAATTATATTGCAGACATAAATCTGTTGTCTCCTAAGAAACTCAAAATACAACAGAAACCCCCTAAAACTGTCATTCAAGCATGAAGAGAGCCTGGCAAGAACTTCTCTTCTAGTTTAATATACAGGGGTACTGTACTTGGCAGGTTGTCGCCTGAGCTTACCGTATGATCAACAACATTTGGCGAGGTAACTCCCTCAGAGTTCTGTCTATCTGATCGAACCTGTTGGCAGCCATCTCCTGCATGTACTCTAACTCTTGGACACTCAACACTTCCCTAAGTGACCCACTGACTGCCACTGGACGTTGCATGAGCATTTCCGCAAATAAGAGATGGTCTGCAAATGGAATGAGAATTGGCGTTGTAGTGTTCCAATGAATGGACCAGTCTCAGAACCTGGTAAATAAACAAATGGCTATAAAACAATATTACTGTCTTGTTCTGAACTTCCCCAGCCCATATGCTCTAAATGATGATGATAATAACAATCATGCACTATAGGACTGCACAGGTACTCTCTTTTTATTTGGCAACTGTAATGCTTTCTGTGAGGTCCACCATAGGACTGGATTGTCCTTGGCAGGAGAGTAAGTGTCAGAATTAATTTGCTTTCACGCTGGGTAAGTACAAATTAGGGGTTGATCCAAGAATGTGTAAATGAGTCTGTACTGTATGTTTTTTGCTGTGGAAGGCTGATACAGCTGACCCCCTTCAGGGGGAATCGAGGGGTATGCCCTCCCATAAAAAATAATAAATAGTCAAACCCACCTAATTCATCCTCTCTTTACCTGGAAATCTGCATAATATGGGTTGGCTAACTACTCCAGACTATATCTGCTGGATGCAGTTACTCTGGCATATTCCACAGATTGGATTGGATGATGAAAAGACAGATTCTGGGGTGACTTTTAATACACTGTTGGTAGTATGAAACTAAATGGAGAGGTGAGAGTGTGAGAGAATGGGAGTATGGATGGGGTATATGTGCGGGAGTAGGTGAGAATGGGAGGGCAAAAGAAGGAGTGTGTATTGTTGTAAGTAACACATGGAAGGAGAATATAAGAGAGTATGCATCAGTTGGCTCAAGGATTGTGTGGGTAAGACTGAAAGTTGGAATACAAATGTGGGCAATTGTGTGCGTGTATGCACCAACGCAAGATCGTGCAAGCAAACTGAGAGAAGAGTTCTGGACAAATGTGGAAGTGGGCATGGAAAAGTTTGAATGGAATGAGAGAGTGTTTTTGATTGGTGATATGAAAGGTAAAGTAGGGAATGTGAAGGTGGATGGAGTAGTTGGTGAGTGGGGTGTGCCTGCTGAGAGAGATGAGAATGGCAGTGCTTTAGTGGACATTTGTCCTGGGAGGGAGTTGGTGATAGCCAATACCCACTTCAGGCACAAAATGATCCACAGGTATACACGGCAAGTGATGAGAAGGGTGGGTGGTGACCTGAATGAAAGGAAGGCAATGATTGATTATGTGTGTGTGAATGAAAGTATGAGATGTGTAATGGATACAAGAGAATATAGAGGTTGGGGGAGTGGACTTTCTGACCACCACTTGGTGGTGGTCAAAATTAAGGTCCAAGTAAAATGGAGAAATAGAAGAAGGGAAGGACGGGAGGAAGAAGTAGGCACAAGGAGAGTGGAAAGGTTACAAGAGGATGAGAAAAAGGCAGAACATAAGAAAGAAGTGGAGGAGCGATTGGGTAAATATGAATTGGAGCAGATGGAGGACATGGAAGGTGTGTGCAGGATACTTACAGAAGAAATCTGTATGTGGTAACCAAAGAGGTATTTGCCTTCTTAGTGTGGCTGGAAAAAAATATGGTAGAATACTCATTGATAGGGTTAGGCATATAACAGAGGAGCTAGTTGGAGAAGGACAAGGGGGATTTAGGAAGGGAAAAGGGTGTGTAGATCAGATATTTGTTCTAAGATGTTCAGTGGAGAAGTATCTAAAGAAGGGAGAGAAAGTGTATGCTGCCTTCATGGACTTGGAGAAAGCTTATGACAGAAGAGATAGGCAAGGTATGTGGAAGGTACTAAGAATATATGGAGTGGAGGGGAAATTGTCGAGTGCTGTGAAGAGTATGTACGAAGGAGCTTGGGCTACAGTGCAACTGAATGGTGAGCTGAATGAGTTCTTTGATCTCATTGCGGGCCTGAAACAGGGTTGTGTGATGTCTCCATGGCTGTTAAATATATACATGGATGCGATTGTAAAGGAGGTGCAAGGTAGGGCAGTGGATGTGGGGGTGGCTCTAATGAATGTGGGTGAGATTTGGAAGATTCCGGTGTTGCTGTTTGCTGATGATACAGTATTGTTGAGTGAAGATGAATGGGAATTGCAAGGTTTGGTGAATGAATTTGGGACAGTGTGTAGGAGGAGGAAGATCAAAGTTAATGTAAACAAAAGTAAAGTTATGGTGTTTGAGAGGAATGAAGTCACGGAATGCACAGTGAGGTTGGATGGCGAGGATATGGAGAATGTAAGTGCATTCAAGTACAGTACTTGGGTAGTGTGATGAGTAAGGATGGAACTTTGGGGGATGAAGTGCATGAAAGGGTACAGCAGGGAAGGAAAGTTGCTGGTTCACTGAAAGCAGTGATGAGAAATAGGGAGGTGCGTATGGAAGTTACAAAGTCACTGCATGATAGCATTGTGATCCCTACCCTGATGTATGGATGCGAGACATGGACCTTGTAAGAAGGGAACAAGTCAAGAGTGAGAGCAGGGGAAATGAGCTACTTGAGAGGAGCATGTGGAGTGACATGGAGGTACAGGTTGATGAATGAAGAAGTGAAAGATCGCTGTGGGGTGGATGTGGATGTGGTTCAGAAGATAAAGCGAAATACACTGAGGTGGTTTGGACATGTGGAGAGAATGGAGAATGAAAGACTGACTAAGAGGGTGTATGTAGGTAAGGTGGAGGGAGGGAGAGGGAGGGGAAGACCGAGGATGAGGTGGAGAAATGGAGTTGAGTGGTATATGAGGGACGGGGGAATGAGTTGGGGCGAGGGTAGTTAAATGGTGGGTGACAAAGCGACTTGGAGGCGTTTTGTCTGCGGCCACCGTTTGCGGGTTTAGGGCGTCAGGCTATAGATAGACAGATAGATAATTGTGATATACAGGAAATGAGCTACGCTCGTGGGGTCCCATCTCTGTTCCTCAATAAGTCAAATTTAGTTTTAAACTCGTTTAAGTTTTTAGACTGAACGATCCCTTTGTCCAGGCTGTTCCACAGGTCTATACATCTATAAGGAAAACTACATTTCTTGATATCTTTCAAGCAGCTTGGCTTCTTCAATTTCATTCAGTGTCCTCTTGTTACTCTCTTATCCCATACAAACAGATCTTCTTTGTCAATTTTATCTACTCCCATCACGGTCCTGAACACTGCAATCATGTCGCCTCTCTTTCTCCTTTCTTCTAAGGAAGGATAATCCAGCTTTTCCAGCCTCTCCCTGTACGACAGATCCATCTTGGTTGCTGTTCTTTGTATTCTCTCAATCTTGTTGATATCTTTCATTTTGTGTGGGGACCACACTACTGCTGCATACTCTAACCTGGGGTGAATCATGGCCACTATCAATTTCTTCATCATCTCCTCATTCATATAATGAAAAGTTACTCTTATATTAGTCAGGAATTTATACATCTCTCTAACTGTCTTGTTAACGTGTTTTTCAGGTGACAAACTGTCCTGGACCAGCATTTCCAAATCTTACTCTTCTTTCATTTTTGTGACTGGTTCATTACCCATCAAATAATTCAGTGTTGGCCTCTTGGTACTTTTCCCATTTCCAAAATTTTACATTTTCTTGCATTGAATTTCATTTCCCACATCTGGCTCCATTCGTGTATCCTGTCCAGATCCTCCGGCAGTATTTTACAATCCTCCTCAACCTCTATCTTCCTCAAGATCTTTGCATCAACAGCAAACAGACTTGCATAACTGTTCAATCCAGCTACCATATCATTTATGTAAATCAGGAACATTACTGGCACCAACACTGAACCCTGTGGGACTCCACTTGTTACTTCCCTCCATCCAGACATCCTATCCTTTATTACTGTCCTCATTTGTCTGTCTCCCAAAAAGTCTCTCATCCATTCCAGGAGGTTCCCCTTCCGTCCTCCTATATGCTCTAGTTTCCATATTAGTCTCTTATGGGGTACCTTTTTGAAGGCCTTCTCCAAATCTAAATACACACAATCCACCCAACCATCTCTCTCCTGAAGCACGTCAATCACTCTTGGGTAAAAACTCAACAAGTTGGAAACACATGACCTTCCACTTCTGAATCCAAACTGACTATCAGCCAAAATATTCATCTCTTCCATATACAGTATTTTACCCATCTATCTTTCAGAATTCTCTCGCACAATTTTGCAACCATGCTGGTTAGAGACACTGGTCTATAATTCAGGGATTCTTCCCTGTTTCCTCCCTTATAAATTGGTACCACAACTGCCCTCTTCCATTCTTGAGGCACTTTCCCCTCTTCCAGAGAACACACAATTAAACTGTGAATCTTATCTGCCAGTTGTTCTCTGCATTCCTTCAGTACCCAATTAGAGATTCCAACAGGTCCTGGGGCTTTCCTTACATCTTGAGTTTCCAGTAATTTATATACTTCCTGTACTTTCACTTTTATGCCTTTTATCACTACATTTCTAGTCACTCCCTCTCCTTCCACAAACTCCTTTTCATTAGTGAAAACTGATTGGAAACATTTGTTCATTATTTCTGCTTGCATTGCCACATCTTTATAGACCTCTCCTTGTACTTTCAGTTTGGTGATTCCTTCCTTTTGTTTCAATTTGCCACTGACAAATCTATAAAACAGTTTGGGTTCATCCTTACATTTGTCAATAGTACCTTTTTCAAGATTCCTTTCTTCCTCTCTATGTATTCTTGTGTATTCATTTCTAGTTCTTTTATATTCTTCCTTTGTTTTGTTGTTACCTCTCTTTCTCCAATTGTTCCACGCCTTGTCTCTCTCATTTTTGCTATCATACACCTATTAAACCACTTCTTTTTCCTGTTTTCTTTGCCCCTTACTCTTGGCACAAATGTTTCCACTCCCGAATTATAGAGGCCTAGAAAAATATCCCACTTCTGTATCTCTCTTTTTTCTCTGAATTTTCTCCAATCTGCAATTTCAAAAATTTTTCTCAATCCTGTAAAGTTTGCTTTCCCAAAGTTGTATCTTCCCTGCCTATAAAGTTTGTCTCTTGGCTCCACATTCCCTGTTATCATCTGGAACTCAATGACCACATGATCACTTTTTCCAATAGGACACAGACATTTCAAGGATTCTATTACATCGGGTTCTTTGGTGAACAGTAACACTAGTCTTGCTGGTGTCCTCACCTCTGAACTGTGTCTCTTCTTTGACCCATTGCATCATCACATTGTTCATTGTTATATTTAATAATATAGTGCCCCAAGAATCTTCACTGCCTCCTGAGTCCCATTCCTCCCAGTTCACCTCTTTACAAATGAAGTCACCCATTAAAATTATATTGTTGCTTTTCTCAATATTTTTCTGTAAATAACTAGCCATGTCTGACAACAGTTCCTGGTATTCATGATCACTCCATGCTCTTGTCTTTGGGGGAACATACACTACTGCCATATCTCTTCTGCTATTCTCTTCAGTTTCTAATTTCATATTTATCACCTCGGCCCTACCCCTTTCCGTGACTCATAGCGAATCAGAGCATGGGTTTAGGAAGCTAAATAACACATTGCTAGGTGAGCCAGACGATTATCTTCCCATCTTTAAGAAAAATAAATTGATTTCAGAAGAATGGAAGAACTTTACGTACTCAGAGAGGGATTTAATTTCTTCCATTTTCTCATAAGATGTGAAGATAATCGTCTGGTGCACCTAGAAATGTGTTATTTAGCTTCCTAAACCCATGCTATGATTCGCTATGATTGACTGGAGAATTGATAAAGTTACGGTGCATTTACCAAATGGGCGAAAATATCTGAGATTAACTGACCCCCTGACTGCTTGGAATCGTAGCTTAGAGTCGTGTAAACATACCAGTGACCTTCGTTCCATTCCCATAATTGTTCACAGTTTTTCCATAGCTCACTAACTCGACATCGGTACTGTAAAGGGTTGTTCAATGTCGGAGGTTATTAAGGGGTTCATGGAATACATTACTGTTTCCATCAGTACTCTCCTTTCACATGTAAACAAAAAAACGAACAAAAGAGTGAGTGCTAAATGTAAGTTATAACTTTCATCAGAAAGACCTTACCAATTCAGAGCCCTTTATTTTATGCAATTTTCCGACTATTTTATTTTGTTTGGAAAAAGTACTGTATACAGTCCTCACTCCAAACATATTTGTAATAATATAAGTAGTGATGAGTTCACCAATGCAAGTGATGTCGTGAGCTGGTAGGTAATATTCCGTATCATTTCGGCCATCCAGGACGTGTTATCTGACTTGTAGGCCTACTGTGTCATTACCCTTGTATATGTTCACTAATTTATATATATATATATATATATATATATATTTCAGATTCAGGTATAGTACTGTATTGATTGCAGTATTGTACAGTATACAGTACTCTCTCCAAACACAGTTGTAATACCGTACCATAAGTGGTGATGAGTGTTCACCAATATATTTAAGGTACTGAGTGGGTAGGTTTTTGATTATTCGGCAAATCTAATTTCTCGGCATCATCCTGGTCCCATAGATGCCGAATAATGGGACTTGTACTGTATCTACATTTATGTTGTTCTTCACTGCTATCATCACTCCTCCTCCAGTTTTTTCTTTTCTGTCTCTTCTCCACAGTTTGTATCTACCATCTCTCATATGAACATCAATATCATCTCTTAACTTGGTCTCTACAAAGCACATAAGATCAGGTTCATGTACCCTCAAAAAATCATTGATATCTAGTCTTGCCGATATTAAACCATCAACGTTAATATATGCCACCTTCACATTATTTTTGATGTTCTTTATACTTTCTTTTCTCCTTCTCTCTGTCGGTACCTCTTTCTTAACTTCTGATCCATGACTCTCCAATAAAACACTGTCTTCTCTTCCTCCATTCTCTGTTCGTTTTTTACCTTTGCTTCCTTTACTAACTCCTTTATTTTAGCTCTTTCTTCCTCATTTGCATCTCTCCTTATCCAAACATTTTTTAACCCTTCCTTATCTGATAATTTCCATGTTCTACTGATAATTTCGTTTACTGTTGCCTGGAACTTAAACTTTACCTTCAATGGTCTTGCCCCTCCTTCCTCGTACTTTCCTAACCTAAAAACCTCTTCAGTCTCTTCTTGGGCTTCGTTGTTTTCCTCCATGACTACTGATATTATTTCTTTAACTTTAGTCAGTTCTTCTCTTTCTCTTTCTGATCTTAATGTCATACATTGTCTTTAACTCCTGAAAATATTACACATTTTTTCTTATCTGCTACATCCCTAACTAAAGATTCTCTACTTCTCAGTACCCTAACCACTTTCTTCTCTACCTTTTCCTTGCTTTGTTGTTCTATAATCTCTTTCAGATTTACATTTCCTTCTTCCTGAATTTTCTTCCACCTCTCATGTTGCTCCAAGATTTCTTTAATGTGCTCATCCTGTATTCTTGATTTGGATTCATACTCATCTAGTCTGCTTTTCATCTTGTCTCTTTCTTCTTCCAACCTCTTATTCTCCCTCTTAAGCTGTTTTATTTCATTAGAGGCAGATTCATTGCTTACTTATAATTCCGTAACTTCTCTTTCTTATTCGTCACCGCGTGTACAAACTTTTTCCAGTTTATTCCGTAGAATTGTAATCTCGTTTTCCTGCTCTATGGCCAGTTCTTTTAACTCTCTAATTACTGTCCATACCTTTTTTATCTCCTGGACATTCCTCTCCGCTGTATTCTCTACTTTTGCTAATCTTGTTTGGTTCAACTTAATACTTCCATTTCCCACATCCTCTTCAGAGAAGCCCTCAAATCCTTTCTCGCCAGTCGTAAACGAAGCACCGTCCTTTTCTGCCATGATTCAACCATATGGAGACTTTCTATTTCCACTATGCCTTGTTCTTTTTATGACCAAAACCGCAGTTTTCCTTAACTACTGTCCGACGGGACCACTACTCACGCACTTATTTACATAATCACAAATAGGCTGGTCTTCTTTTCGTCACTGATTCAGCTATTATTTCTCCACAATCCAGGAAGAACTCCATCTCTGTCAGCAATCTGTGTGTGTGCAGCATGTGAGGTGGTGTGTGGGGTGAAAAGAAGACGAAAGAGGGAGCAAGGAACAGCATGGTGGAATGAAGAGGTGACACAGGCTGTGGCACAAAAAAAGAAACCATATAGTGAGTGGATGAGAAATTGGGGTGTGGAAGAAGTTGAGAGATGGAGGAGAGTTATATGTAGAGAAGAAGAGGTGAAAAGATTAGTGAGAGAGAGTAAGAGGAGGATGGATGAGGAATTTGAAAGGAATTTGAGTGTAAAATGCAGGGACTGTAAGAAAATGTTCTGGAAAGAGGTAAAGAGAGTTAGACAGGGTGGCAGTGATGTTAGTAGGGGAGTGAAAGATAAAAACAGTAGATTACTAGTGGAGAAGGGAGAAAAAGTGAGCAGATGGAGAGAACACTTTACGGAATTGTTGAACGTAGAGAATGAAAGTAATGCGAGTATAAGTGGCTGGGGAATGGCCGGGAGAAGAAGTAATGTGAGAAGAAAGGAAGGAATCAGTAAGATGGAAGTTGTAGAAACAACGAAGAAAGTCAAAATGGGGAAAGCCCCAGGAATTGATGAAGTGTGTGGTGAAATGCTGAAGCATGGGGGAGAGATAGTAGTAGAATGGATATGGACGATGTGCAAATTGGCCTGGGAGGAAGGTAGAGTCCGGAAGGATTGGAAGTCAGGTATAATTATTCCCTTGTACAAAGTAAAAGAGGAAAAAGAAGTGTGTGGTAATCATAAGGGCATCTATCTTTTTAGTGTAATACGAAAAGTATATGGTAGGATACTTACTGACAGAGTTTGGGAAATAACAGAGGAATTAGTTGGAGATGAACAGGGAGGCTGTAGGAAGGGAAGAGATTGTGTAGATCAGAGATTCATTCTTAGATCTTTAGTGGAAAAGTTTCTGGAGAAGGGAAAGAATTTGTATACGGCCTTCATGGATTTGGAGAAAGAATATGACAGGGTGGAGAGACAAGGATTGTGGAAAGTATTAAGAACACATGGAGTAGATGGGAAGCAGTGAAGACTATGTATGAGGGGGCCAAGGCTGAAGTGCATGTGGATGGTGAACTGAGTGAATTTTTCTATTTGAAGGTTGGGTTGGAACAGGGATGTCATGTCTCCATAGTTGTTCAATCTGTATATGGATGGGGTTATAAATGAGATACAAGGTAGGGCAGTGGATGTTGGAATGGCCCTAATGAGAGAAGGCAGTTTTTGGAAACTCCCCGTACTACTGTTTGCAGATGATGCTGTGTTGGTAAGTGAAGATGAAGGGGAGCTGCAAGGCTTGGTGGATGAGTTTGGGAATGTGTGTAAGAAACGGAATCTAAATGTGAACGTAGGGAAGAGTAAAGTTATGTTCTTTGAGAGAAGTGATGTCAGTGAATGTACAGTAAGGCTGGATGAGGAGGAAATGGAAAATGAGAGTACGTTTAAGTACTTGGGTAGTGTGATGAATAAGGATGGAAGTTTGGAGGGTGAAGTGCTTGAAAGGGTACAACAAGGAAGAAAGGTTGCTGGTTCCTTGAAAGCAGTGATAAGAAACAGGGAAGTGAACGTGGAAGTGAAAAAGTTACTACACGACAGTACTGTGATACCAACTCTAACGTATGGAAGTGAAACTTGGACCTTGTTGGAGGGACACAAGTCAAGAGTGAGAGCAGTGGAAATAAGTTATTTGAGAGGAGCATGTGAAGTCACATGGAGAGACAGACTGACAAATGAGGATGTGAAGGAGCATTGTGGCGTGGATGTGGAGGTGACAGAAAGCGTCAGGAGAAACACGTTGAGGTGGTTTGGCCATGTGGAGTGGATGGAGTGTGAGAGACTTATGAGGAGAGTGTATGTGAGTGAGATGGAGGGGGAGAGAGGGAGGGGGAGGTCAAGGATGAGATGGAGGGATGGAGTGGAGAGGTATATGAGGGAGGGGGGTGTAAGCTGGGAGCAGGGCAGTGAAATGGCAGGGGACAGGGTGACGTGGAGGCGTTCTGTTTGTGGCCACCCTGTATGGGATTAAGGCATCTGGCAATAGACAGATAGATAGATAGATAGTATGGGGGATGATGAGATAGTTATTTTGGGTGGGGATTTAAATGATCATGTAGATGAAGCAGCTCAATGATATGAAGGAATGCACAGTGGATGCGCACATGGTACAGTGCGAGGAATGCGAAGGGGGGAAAGGATACCTGAGTTTCAGGAGGCAGTGAACATGATTGTGTGAAACATGCAGTTTAGGAAAAGACAGACTAGGCTGATTATGTATGAATCTGGGGGTAATAGTAGCCAAGCTGACAATTTTGTGCTGAGGGAGGATCGATATGATGCTGCTGAAGGATGTTAAAATTAGAGGGCGCGAAGAGTGTATGCAGCAACACAAATCACTGTTGTGACATGGTGATGAAGGAGTGGGTGGTGAAAAAAAAAAAAAAAAAGCAATATTGGCTGCCTTCTATAGCAAGATGAGTAGGGTGGTGGCTGAATAAGGAGCAACAGACAGAAGCACTAATGAGCAGTAACATACTCTCAAGAACAATCTCTTGAGAGTTGTAGATTAAAGGCGTGGATGAACAACAGGTCCTCCATGACATAAGGCACCAAGGTGGTGGAATGAGGATGTAGAGGCCGCAGTTAAAAAAAACAGTAGACTTTCCAGGACTGGAAAAGGGGTGGTAACAGAGATAAATACTCGGTAGTCAAATGTAGGGCCAGAAACGAGGTATAAGGGGCAAAATTGGAGTCTCTGTGACTTTTACTGGATAACCTAAATAGTGCCAAAAGGCAGAATGTGGTATTTAAGATGGTAAATCAGATGAAGGGGGAAAACTGGCATATCACAGGTTAGTAAAGGAAGCAAAGATAAAAAATGAACAGAGAATGGAGGAAGAGAAGACAGTGTTTTATTGGAGAGTCATGGATCAGAAGTTAAGAAAGTGGTACCGATGAAGAGAAGGAGAAAAGAAAGTATAAAGAACATCAAAAATAATGTGAAGGTGGCATATATTAACGGTGATGGTTTAATATCGGCAAGACTAGATATCAATGATTTTTTGAGGGTACACGAACCTGATGTTATATGCTTTGTAGAGATCAAGTTAAGAGATGATATTGATGTTCATATGAGAGATGGTAAATACAAACTGTGGAGAAGAGACAGAAAAGAAAAAACTGGAGGAGGAGTGATGATAGCAGTGAAGAACAACATAAATGTAGATACCGTGGAAATGGGAGAGGGTAGGGCCGAAGTGATAAATATGAAATTAGAAACTGAAGAGAATAGCAGGAGAGAGAGGCAGTAATGTATGTTCCCCCTAAGACAAGAGCATGGAGTGATGATGAATACCAGGAAATGTTGTCAGACATAGCTAGTTATTTACAGAAAAATACTGAGAAAAGCAACAATATAATTTTAATGGGTGACTTCAATTGTAAAGAGGTGAACTGGGAGGAATGGGACTCATGAGGCAGTGAAGATTCGTGGGGCACTATATTATTAAATATAACAATGAACAATGTGATGACGCAATGGGTCAAAGAAGAGACACGGTTCAGAGATGAGGACACACCAGCAAGACTAGTGTTACTGTTCATCAAAGAACCCGATGTAATAGAATCCTTGAAATGTCTGTGTCCTATTGGAAAAAGTGATCATGTGATCATTGAGTTCCAGATGATAACAGGGAATGTGGAGCCAAGAGACAAGCTTTATAGGCAGGGAAGATACAACTTTGGGAAAGCAAACTTTACAGGATTGAGAAAAATTTTTGAAAATGCAGATTGGAGAAAATTCAGAGAAAAAAGAGAGATACAGAAGTGGGATATTTTTCTAGGCCTCTATAATTCGGGAGTGGAAACATTTGTGCCAAGAGTAAGGGGCAAAGAAAACAGGAAAAAGAAGTGGTTTAATAGGTGTATGATGGCAAAAATGAGAGAGACAAGGCGTGGAACAATTGGAGAAAGAGAGGTAACAACAAAACAAAGGAAGAATATAAAAGAACTAGAAATGAATACACAAGAATACATAGAGAGGAAGAAAGGAATCTTGAAAAAGGTACTATTGACAAATGTAAGGATGAACCCAAACTGTTTTATAGATTTGTCAGTGGCAAATTGAAACAAAAGGAAGGAATCACCAAACTGAAAGTACAAGGAGAGGTCTATAAAGATGTGGCAATGCAAGCAGAAATAATGAACAAATGTTTCCAATCAGTTTTCACTAATGAAAAGGAGTTTGTGGAAGGAGAGGGAGTGACTAGAAATGTAGTGATAAAAGGCATAAAAGTGAAAGTACAGGAAGTATATAAATTACTGGAAACTCAAGATGTAAGGAAAGCCCCAGGACCTGTTGGAATCTCTAATTGGGTACTGAAGGAATGCAGAGAACAACTGGCAGATAAGATTCACAGTTTAATTGTGTGTTCTCTGGAAGAGGGGAAAGTGCCTCAAGAATGGAAGAGGGCAATTGTGGTACCAATTTATAAGGGAGGAAACAGGGAAGAATCCCTGAATTATAGACCAGTGTCTCTAACCAGCATGGTCGCAAAATTGTGCGAGAGAATTCTGAAAGATAGATGGGTAAAATATATGGAAGAGATGAATATTTTGGCTGATAGTCAGTTTGGATTCAGAAGTGGAAGGTCATGTGTTTCAAACTTGTTGAGTTTTTACTCAAGAGTGATTGACGTGCTTCAGGAGAGAGATGGTTGGGTGGATTGTGTGTATTTAGATTTGGAGAAGGCCTTCGACAAGGTACCCCATAAGAGACTAATGTGGAAACTAGAGCATATAGGAGGACTGAAGGGGAACCTCCTGGAATGGATGAGAGACTTTTTGAGAGACTTTTGTCCAGGCTGTTCCACAGGTTCATGCATCTATATGGAAAGCTATATTTCTTGATATCCTTCAAACAACTTGGCTTTTTCAGTTTCATTCCATGTCCTCTTATTACTCTCCCATCCCATACAAACAGATCATTTTTATCAATTTTATCTAGTCCCATCATGGCCCTGAACACTGCAATCATGTCGCCCCTTTCTCTCCTTTCTTTTACTTTAGGCAGGTCCAGCTTTTCCAGCCTCTCTCCATAAGACAGATCTGCCAGGCTGGGGACCATCTTGGTTGCTGTTCTTTGTATTCTCTCGATCTTATTTATGTCTTTCTTCTCATGAGGGACCACACTACTGCCACATATTCCAACCTGGGGCGGGTCATGGTCACTAGCAATTTTTTCATTTCCTCATCCACGTAATGAAATGCCACTCGTATGTTAGTCAAGAGACTATACGTCTCTCTAACTATCTTGTTAATGTGTTTTTCTGGTGACAAACTATCCTGGACCAGCACTCCCAAATCATTTTCTTCTCTCACCTTTTTGTTTGGTTCATTACCCATCATATAATTCAGTGATGGCCTCTTGATACTCTTACCCATTTCCAATATCTTACATTTTTTTTGCATTAAATTTCATTTCCCACATCTAGCTCCAATCTCGGATCCTATTTAGGTCTTCCTGCAGCATTTTACAGTCTTCCTCGACTTCTACTCTCAAGATCTTTGCATCATCAGCAAATAGACTTGCATAACTGTTCACTCCAGCTATCATATCATTTCCATAAATCAGGAACATTACTGGCGCTAACACTGAGCCCTGTGGGACTCCACTTGTTACTTCCCTCCATCCGGACATCTTGTCCTTTATTACTGTCCTCATTTGTCTCTCTCTCAAAAAGTCACACATACACTCCAGGACGTTTCCTTTCAGTCCTCCTATGTGTTCCAATTTCCACATTAGTCGCTTGTGGGGTACCTTGTCAAAGGCTTTCTCCAGATCTAGATACATACAGTCCACCCAGCTGTCTCTCTCCTGTAATACATCAATCACTCTTGAGTAAAAGCTCAACAAGTTGGAAACACATGACCTTCCACTTCTAATTCCAAACTGGCTCTCAGCCAATATGTTCATCTCTTCCAAATATTTTATCCATCTGTCTTTCAGGATTCTCTCGCACAATTTTGCAACTGAGCTGGTCAGGGACACTGGTCTTTAATTCAGGGGTTCCTCCTTGTTTCCTCCCTTATAAATTGGTACACATTGGCCCTCTTCCATTCCCGAGGCACTTTCCCTTCTTCCAGAGAACACACAAATAAATTGAGAATCTTATCTGCCAGTTGTTCTCCGCATTCTTTCAGTACCCAGGTAGAGATTCCATCCGGTCCTGGGGCTTTCCTTACATCTTGAGTTTCCAGTAATTTATACACTTCCTGCACTTCCACTTTTATGTCTTTTATCACTACATTTCTAGTGTGTTGGGGAGAGCATGTAGAGACTGGCTGGCATGAAAGAAGTGATCTTGTTGGAAAGTCTATCGAGTGCATGGAGGAGCTTTGTTATTTGGGGGACATGTTACATGCTGCAGGTGGAGCTGGAGCTAGCTCTGTGGCCAGGATATGTAGTGGTAGGAAGTCCAGGGAGATGTTGCCTCTAACACTGAGAGGGATGTTCCTTTGTGCCAAGGGATCCTTGCATATGACATGTTAGGAATGTAATGCTGTACAACTGTGAGACCTGGGCAGTAAAGGAAGTGGGTATTCATATGCTTGAACGTACAGAAAAGCCAATGATTACATGGATGTTTAGTGCGCCCTAGAATGCAATGCCTGGGGGGGCTAGGATTGTGACTGATGAACTGAGAGGAAGGAGAGGACTTGAATGTACTGTGTTGTGATGAGGAGGGGTAGATTGAGATGGTTTGGGCATGTTCAGAGGATGGAAGATTACAATTGGGTGTGGAAGGTGAAAGGTGTGAACATCAAGGGTAGGGCTGCAAGAGGAAGACCAAAAAAGACCTGGGACAAGGTCATAAAGTATGACCTTGGAGACAAAGGACTGAATAGGGAGGCTACCAGTGATCATGCAGTGTGGAGATCTGCCTTCACGTGCCCAAGGTCAACACATACAACCATGTTGGAGCCTTGATAAATGACATGAAACAATGCAGCCTAGCTCCCCAACATTTGCATTTATAATACACTCTGAAATCACATACCTAGTGCATAATGCTATATATCTGTACTGTGTTGAATAACAGTTATCATGCCCATACCTGACATTCACAAGTCACAAAACTTACATGAGTATAGTACATTCAAGGAAACACATGTGTGCTTTAAGTTAGCCAGACAGCTCAGATGTAAAAAAGGTACCTCTCTAGTATAGTACTGTACAGTCCGTCCTCACCTGACACGGTTTGCTGTAACACGATATTACTCTAACACGGCAAGATTTTCTATCTATCTATCTATCTATCTATAGCCCGACGCCCTAATCCCGCAAAGGGTGGCCGCAGACAAAACGCCTCCAAGTCACTCTGTCACCCACCATTTGACTCCCCTCCCCCCAACTCACCCCCCCCTCCCTCATATACCTTTCAACTCCATCCCTCCACCTCATCCTCGGTCTACCCCTCCCTCTCCCTCCCTCCACCTCACCTACATACACCCTCTTAGTCAATCTTTCATTCTCCATTCTCTCCACATGTCCAAACCACCTCAGTGTATTTCTCCTAATCTTTTCAACCACATCCACATCTACCCCACAACGTTCCTTCACTTCTTCATTCGTCAACCTGTCCCTCCACGTCACTCCACATGCTCCTCTCAAGTAACTCATGACAAGATTTTAAGGAAGGAAATAAACATTCTGCCGCGGGCACTGTTAACGTAATGCGATACAGTAGTGACTGGATTAGTGAAAAAATTGACCTACTTCAGCTGGCGTTACGTACGCAATACAAATATGCCGTAGACAGGAAGGGAACAGGCAGTCACATTTGCCACAGAGTCAGGAAGGGAACAACAGAGGAGGCTGGGATGGAATCACTGTGATAGTGTTTTATATTGCGAATGGTTTAGAGCAAAACATATGTATAAAGTAGTGCAGCGAGTGTTCGTGGAGAAATATTGCGTGCGTTGACTGACTTAGCGCAAATCTAGTGCAGGGATCAGAAACAACAAATATGCCACACAACCACAGACTTCAGTGAAAAGGTATTGTACCAATATCAGACAGTGCTATATTGCATATGTTTAGTGTGAAATATACGTATGTCATGTAGCCAGTGTTCGTGGAGAAATCTATTGTGTGAATCACATGTGTTAGCACAAACATAGCGCAAGAACGAGAGACAAGAAATGTGCCACCCACCCACTCACCCACACACACACACTCACACACTACATACCTCCTCATCTTCAAGCCCCTCAAGGTCCTGCCAGAAACTCAACACCTCTGGAGGAAGTGAGTTATCCATCTTTTGTTGATTTGCATACTGACCTATTTCTATATTTTTTACACAAATAAGTACTGTTTTTTATATATACACATATGAGATGGACGAAAGTACACCTTCAGTATCAATGCCCAGCAAAAAGACTAGTGGTTATGTCGAGTTTCTGAGGGCACAGTCAAAAAGCTTATGATACTTTACATGCATACTTTGAATAAAACAAAATAAAATCTAGCGAGCAAAAATATGTAGGTGTGGGTGAGGCAGGAAACACTGACAGAGCGCTAGGAGATATTGTTCTTTATCATCCAGGTACTAGTTGCATCGATGATTTTATAACATCATGAGAGAGCATATGAAAATCTACATCTGTACAAAAAAAAAAAAAAAAAAGCCATTGGAAGCATATTTTTAAGGTACAGGTGGGGGAAGAGAGTGTTTTTATCTCACTTGCAGGCAAAACATGCAGGGTGGTACGAGGAGTATTCTACCTTCGTCGTCCATTTAGTCGATAAGTATTGGACGTATCGATTTCTTGAAAGAGCCATGATAAAGTGAATAAAATTCTACGTATGTACATGAAATGACAATGTAATATCTTTGATAAAGAATTGTTGTTATATATGTGGTAATTTTACAGTTACTGTGCGGGCATCACAAAAGTGCAGCACAGGCATGGGTACCCAGTAGTTTTTTTGCAATATACTCGGAAACTATGAGGCACATGAAAAATTTGCAGATACCATGAGAAAGCCCATGAAATTCTACACAAGATGAAATAAAAACATAACCTCTGTGAGAAAACTTCTGCACTAGAGCACCCTGAACAAAAATCAGTTACCTGTAGGAAATGACTTTTAGTTTCTAGCTATTTCTTGGAAACTAAAAAGTGTATCAAAAATCTGCAAACTTTATTACAAAGCTGATGAAATTCTCTTTCTAAACATCTAATAATAATTTTTCATATGATAGCAAACATTCACACTATGATGCTGGGAAGTGGGACTGATGCTCCGAAATGTTAATTCACACCAGTCTAATGTACAGTAACCTCACAAATAACGCAAGGGTTAGGTTCCTGGAGAGGTCGAGTTAGTTAAAAACGCGTTATTTAAACATAATTTTCCCATGAGAAACAATGGTTAAATTGGGGGTTACGTTCCTGGACTCTGGAAAAGTCTACCCATTAGGGGAGTTATGCTACTCTAAACTTTAAAGCAACAATATTAATTTGAAAGAAAATCCACATAAAAAACAAAAACAGTATATCTGGGGAGAAATAACATTTGAGCCCTAGTTGGGCCAAAAAGTTGTTTACTTCTCCCCAAATACATACTGTTCTCATTTTATACGTGAATTTTCTTTCAATTCTGCTTCACTCACGGCATTGTGAAAGTTCCTCAACATTATTAATGCATTAGTAGGTCATAAAAACATTACAGTAAAAGCAACATTTTCATTACAGTAAGTAGGTCACAAACAAAAAAAAACACAAAGCCTCACTTCACCTATGCATCACTCGTCGTCTGCTGCTGTCCCTCCTCCCCCCGCTCCCCCACCTCCCACCGCTCCCCACCCTTAATTTGTTGTCCCTCCTCGCCCTGCCGTCCTTCCTCTTCTTCTTCCTCTGACTCCCATGCTACTGGTGATGAAGATAACTCCCTTAAGTTTTCTGTCTTCTTCATAAAGAACTGCTCTATCTTGGTCTGAGTGGTTTTCTTCTTTCAGTTCTGCCGCGTTGAGGTGTAACAATTTAGATCTGCCATCACTTTCCTGGCCAAATTTTGTCCAAAAATGAGCCAAATTGCTCAGAATGGGACCAAACTTTATTTCCGAATATTATAGTTCAAATAAAACCAGTTTAAGCAACTGGCAAATAAAAAATTGTATTTATGCATAAACTGCCACACACGGTGTATCAGCTCGGAACTGTCCATGGCACACGCGGCTAATTTGAAACCATCACATACATGTAAAGTCGTGTTAAATCGAGAAACCCTTGTTATTTAAACATATCCCCATAAATATTTGCTCATGTTAAAACGAAAACGCGTTTTTAAAACTCGCGTTAGTTGAGAGGTTACTGTACTTCTATTTGTATTTTTTTTTTTATGCTTATTGGCTAGAACAAACATCGGCAAATGAGATTATGTAGTTTTTATGGCAATATATATATGTTTGGGTGGTGAAAATAAAGCAAGAATAAATGTTTTCACAGGCATGTGGGGGGGCTGGCAGAGAGGTGGGTGGAATAAAACTGTGAGCCAGAAAACTTACCAAAACTTATCATGCACGAAAGGGTTAAGAATATTTGGAGTGAATGGGAAGTTGTTGAATGCTGTGAAGACTATGTATGAGGATACTAAGGTTGCAATGCGTGTGGACAGTGAACTGAGTGAATTCATTTGAAGGTCGGCTTGAAACAGGAATGTGTCATGTCTCCATGGTTGTTCAATCTGTATATGGATAGGGTTATAAAAGAGATACAAGGTAGGGCAGTGGATGTTGGAGTGATCCTAATGAGAGAGGGCAGTGTGTGGAAACTCCCTGTACTGTTGTTAAGTGAAGATGAAGGAGAGCTGCAAGGCATGGTGAATGAGTCTGGGAGAGTATGTAAGAAAAGGGATCTAAAGGTGAATCTAGGGAATAATAAAGTTATGGTCTTCGAGAGAAATGATGTCACTGAATGTACGGTGAGGTTGGACGAGGAGGAAATGGAAATATGAATGCGATTAAGAATTACGGTAGTGTGATGAGTAAGGATAGAAGTTTAGAGGGTGAAGTACTTGAAAGGGTACAACAAAGAAGAAAGGTTGCTGGTTCTTTGAAAACAGTGATAAGAAACATGGAAGTGAGCATGAAAGTGAAAAAATTACTAAATGACAGTATTGCGATACCAGCTCTAATGTATGGAAGTGAAGTTTGGTTGGACCTTGTTGGAGGGACAGAAATCTGGAGTGAGAGCAGTGGAAATGAGTTATTTGAGAGGACATGTGGAGTCACATGGAGAGACAGGCTACCAAATAAGGAAGTGAAGCAGCGTTATGGTGTGGATGTGGATGTGATAGTACACAATAGATAGACAAACATTTTAGTTTGTGTGCTGTGAGACAGATTATAATCACTAGGGGATCAGAGAAGCAAACCCCCCCCAGTTAGCTTTCAATGACTGCAGTTAGGCTTCAACTGCTGTTTATGCTTTTGATTTGTATATATCAGAGTTTGTTCAGTGTGCTGAAATTATGTCCAGTCGGTGAGATTGGAAATAACCATGCAACAGGGGGAAGTCAGGTGGCTTTCTGTAATACTGCTAAGTAGGCATATTTCATTTGTTCTCCAATATTTTTTTATCAAAATCAAATGGTAATCACCTGAGATATATCTAATACAGTAAACTCTCAATTATCCGTTGTAATTCAGCCAAGCCCTACGCCAATTAAAGCAAAACATCAAATATTGCATAGTACTCCCCTCCCCCCAATGGCTCAACATTAGGCATTGTGCAGGATAATGTGTTACTACCAGTATCCATCTCAACCATCTATCCTAAAAACTTTCCCATGAGTAAAAGGTGAAAGCTATGCATAAAATACAATACAGTACATAGTGTAACTGATACAGCTCTGTACTGTACTACTGTACAGTACAATCCCAGTTAACTGGGAAGCTTGGGAAATTTACCTTCCCAGTTACTGTCCTTATTTTTCCCAGACATCTGATATGTACTCTTACACGTAACAGGCTACATCACTGCAGTATATACAATACCATTTGTATCCACGGCCACACAAACAATTTCATTTGAAACATAACCTCCTCTTAACACACTCCACAGACATAACACACAAGATTGCAGTGTCTTACAGTAGTGCACAATGCACACATTAAGTTTATTTTGTTAAATATTGTTATTCTGTTCATAAAACATGGAAAAATAAACTAAAAAAATAAATCTTGAGCATTTACTGATGAACTGATTATTAGGAAAGAAGTGATGTACAGTAGAATTATCACCACTCCCTTCCTCAGTTGTGTATGGCTGCAGTCCACCAATTTATTCCTCAAATGTGTTTTAAGATGAATTTATATATCATCTTAAAATGCATTTGCACTGACAGAGAAGATAAAATCTAGCGATAGAAATGAAGGTTTGCTTTGTTGGATAAAATTACTGCACTTGCAGCTTGTACATATTTACTGTATTACCTGCAAACCAGCTGAGTGGCAAGTGAGGGGTGGAGTACAGCAGTCAGGCAAGGTATAAATTTGTGGGCCGTGGCCCTGGACTTAACTGTGAGCAAGGGAGTTGTGATAATTCTACTGTACAACACTTGATTCCTAATCATCAGTTCACCAATAAATGCTCAAGATTTACTTCTTTACTATATTTTTTCATATTTTTATGAGTAACATTTAACAGAATAGACTTGCCAATATACTGTAAGATATTACATGCTCATTGGTAGTTAGAGTTGGTTCATTAGGTAGAAAACAATACGGCTACCACACACTTTTCACCAATAAAGAACATCCCTTTTTTTCAATGGATTTAATCATCTTGCTTTTCTCGTCACTCTATCCTAAAAACTTTCCCATGAGTAAAGGATGGAAATTAAACAAACTGCAATACAGTACCAATACAGTAGAGTAATACAACACATAGTGTAATCCATACTCACCTATTGTTGGCATCAATGGAGGGTATTGCGCACTATGCAGTCCAGTTCAGTGCACTTAATACCTTGTGGTCTAGTGGAAATTAGTATGTGTATAGTAATTTCAGAATCACAATATAGAACTAGGACACGAAGCACTGAGAGACCACAAACTTTGCAATGACAAGCAAGGCACAGGAGGTGACACAGTAAGCCTTAGCACCAGGGTTTTGCCACTGCATGGTCACAAGAGCAGAGTGCATAGATGCATCTTTACTGAACGAGGTCCATGAGAGACAGAGTGCATGCTCGGTGCACCAGCAGCTACTCCAGCAATGATTTCTGACTGGCTGGCGTGTTGCATGCATTCTCAATGGTTGCTGCATTGCAGGTTTTTTTGGGGCACCAGTTGGCTATGACGTATGAGCAGTTGATGTGCCTCGCATCTTGATGTTGCACAGAACCACCGGTTACTTCCCGTTTCGGCGCTGGATGTTGTATAATTTTGCCAGATATTGCTTTAATAGAGCTGAGCCAACAGTGCTGAATATTGCAACAGGCTGGATACTGCGACGACAGATAACTGAGAGTTTACTGCACTAAAATTATTTTCACTGACAGTGTAGGTCTATGAGAAAATAGCTTGAATCACTGCACCATTGTTGTTTGTATTTACCCTTTTGTTTTTTGTTAATGCTATTTTATTACTATTCATCTTCATAATTACAATTACTGTAGATCTCTTTCAAAATCTTACTTAGGTATAAGTAGTGGGCAGTTTATGTGGGGCAGGGTGGTAGGAATGGGTAAAAGTGAGAGTTTTGGAAAGTGGCCAGATGACAATGTACCATTATACATGCAAACATATTGTCTGAGTGACACAGGTTTCAATACCACGATCCTTCTCCAGCCCATATCATCTGTGTTACTTGAAGACTGACTGTGGCATAAAATTACCCATCAGTAAGTCATGGCATAAAATTACCCATCAGTAAGTCATGTAGAGCCTCTTCTTCATACAATTAATGATATACACACTTCTAGTGATGAATATGGTCTCTTTGGAAAATAATAATAATACAGGAAATAAAACTTATGACCCTGAAAATAAGTGATATGACTGGAAGTTCTGAGGTTCAATGAAGTGGACAGACTTGTCAGGACTTTTCTTTTACGTGGTGTATGTGACAGCACACACACAAAAATTAAACACATGTGAAAAGCATTGGTATAGAGGTGATTTTACATGAACACAAAAAAAAGTACTAAGCTGGCACGACAAGTAATTGGCTTGTTAACACTCAGATGACAGCGTGGTAAAGACGAGGCTAAGAGGAACTGTTTTTTTAGGGAGGTGGTAACATAACAACCTCCAAACTTGTAGAGCTATCCATGTCACTAGTAAGCACCCAAATGGCCACTAAATGGACAGCTCTTACAAACTTAAATAATCTGTTTGAGTCAAGGAAGTCCACTATTATGAACAGCCCCTGTGACATCACGTTGGCTGCTTTCTTTCCTCCCTCCCTCTTTCACGTCAATGAGGTTTATTAAGATCAGTGGCCTATATCTGAAGCCTGCAATGCACATATCCTGCAAAGGCTTGAAGGTACTGTATGTGGGTCCCTGAGGATGCATAGCTCGGCACATTGGATAAAAGATCCCTGTACCAATCACTAACTAATGTAGTGGTTTCTCTCAATGAAGGTAACTCTGTTGAGCAAATGCTTTACTTTTCCATATCTATTCTTAGTCTGCTAATTCATAATAGACAGCATAAAAGAATTAATATGCAGGTCAATATGCATGCTGACCTGAACTTCAAGCCAGCAAATAGTTGCTTTTATGTAAAAGCAGCTATTTTTTTTAGCAAATACTGAAAGAGGTTCAGCATCTGCTTTTACACTGTGAAGTTCTTGACCATGTGGTGCCTCAGTCACTTTAAGATGTTTCCTCCCACCTCACAGAGTTTGGTGATAGTTGCAGACTGGTTTGAGCCCTATTCCTCTGGATGCCTTTACCACCTTCAATACAGGTGAAAGCTTATATTTTTAGCTATGCAAAGATTTTTTTTTTTTTTTTTTATGCTGTACTATTTTTTACTTTAACATTCTGTGTATGTGCTAAGTTTTGTAAAATGCACCAAATATGTTCTACTCCATGTTTTATACTGTATGTAAGCAAATGTTTGTGGGTTGCAATATTTTAGTGTACAGTATGTGGGAGGTGAAAATTAATATACAAGTAAGTTTGTGAGGTCTGGTCCCAAATTAATTTTTCTGAAGTTATAATGCTTGGTTTGACTGAGTTTGGTTTACATGCAGATTTTCCTGGTTCTTATAAGGCAAGCAGAGATCTAACTTTAAAACAGAGTTTAAATTGTCCTATTAACTTCCTTCCTACTCCAAAAGCTTTACTATTCTCAAAGGAGTCTGACCAGCATGGTAACAGAATGGGTCAAGGTCATGTGTGTAAATACAGAGAAATACTTACAATAATCTGATGATACTCCCATGGGAGATGTGAAAAATAAGTGTACCCAATACCTAAATATAAGGATGAGATTGCTTGGAATACCCTTGAAGACATCAAGTACACGGTCATGAACATCCATGATCTCTTTTCTCAACTCTTTCTTCTCTTCTTCTGGAAGTTTGTTGAAGTCTGCCCGGGTCATGAACCTGGGTCCTTTTTCATCAAAGAAAAGGTCGAACACATCGTAGATTATGCCCTGGTCTGGGGGGATGTACCGCTGGGCCAAGGAAATGCAAAACAACCGGTAGTTGAAAGCTGAAACAAGACAAGTATGCCAGGAGTGTGCACTTCCAGTGCTTATCTCTACAGCCATAATGATACGTTTAGAATATGATGTTGTTCACTGTACAGTACACTGTATGCAAAGAAAGTAGCTCTACTGTCCACTTTATTGTAAACTAACTTGTATACTGCTGAAAAATTATGTCATTCCTTTACCCCCTCTGGGACACATGGACCTATGACTACAGTGCACAGATCAAAATTTTTAACTGGCAAATAGATGTCAAGAATTTATAAGACACAAGTCAGAGTACAGCTTTCAAATCAATTGGAATTTAATGCTCCCCCTCACTAACCATCCTTGCAATGCATTTTCATTACATTTCAAATAAAAACTTCAATTTTCAGTCTGAATATATATAAATGGATTTTTAAAAAAGCAACAATATATACACCAACTCCATATTATCAATTCCCTCAATAGTAAGATTAAAAATTATGCAGCATTTTTTTTTAGGAAAAACTGATGTAATAAAGTTCATGGCAATAGGTAAGCTGAGTTACTGATACTAAACCACAATGGTGATAATGCTCAACAGCATCTATATCAGGAGTCTGTAAAATTACATTCAGACACAACAGGCATGAAAATACATGTACAATATGAGGAAACCAGGAAGAAAGCTGAAATAAAGATGAGGATCTCATAGTACACAGCTACAGCAGGGAAGAGATATGCAAAGCTCCAAATCATCCATTATGAAAAAAAAAAAAAAAAAAATGTTGATTGCAGTTAGGGTGAAAAAGAAAATATACAGGGAGTTGCACCAACACGAAATTCAATGTACAGTGTCTAGTCTTCCACTTACAAATAGCCTTCAAACCAAACATTCAGTTCTCTGACACACAAACTTCACCTTAGTACCAAAAATAATTCACTTGGGAGATTCTCAAATGCACTACTCAGCTTCTCCCTTGCTTCATTCATCCGTTTTTCCATCTTCTGGCGGTCCTCCTTTGAAAGTTTCTTCCAGTCAGTGCGTGTGAACCTTTTCGGACCTCGTTGGCTCAGGAACTCGTTTTCTTGCTGACTGGACCCATCAGGCGCAATGTAGCGCTGAGCAACCATCATAGAGAAGAACCGATACCCATCTGTGTGTTGCCCTCCCAGTATCAGTGTACAATACATGACAAACATAACCTACCCACTATACTGTAATTATCAATACACCATTCATTAGCACAGATTCACAAAGTCACTGTTCATATTCTAACAATATTTTACTAATCCTTAAAAAATTATTTGGGATATTTTTTTCCCATCATAATGCTGTTGTTGCACAACCCCAGTTTGACTGAGCAGATCCATCAGACACTGGTAAGCAACTGCCCCTATGGGGTTGTCCCATAGGTTCCCTATGCTGTTGAGCTGTGTCTGTCTCATGGTGTGGCATATGCTGTGCAGTGCTCCATTACGTGTGTTATATATTGTGTTGGCCTAGTCTACCCAGCCCAAATTTATGCTGGTAGATAATGAGGGTTGGGTGGTGTCCAGGGGCTAGATACTCAAAACATTTGAAGGTGCCTTTTGTGGCAAAGGCACCTTTGCATGTCACTTTTCCTGAAAGGCCCATACTCAAAAGCCCCACTGGGCACAGCTATCTTTGTAGATAGTCCCTGTTAACGCCTTTGACGAAAGGTGGGTTGGAGCTGCCCTAGCGGTGCAAAGGCATCTGTGATGAACAATAATAACAACTCATGGATGGTATGTGTGGTGCTTCTCGTTCCTAGTTACATGAATTACTGCTTCATTACTTTGTTTGGTGTGGAATGGTTTGCATCAAAAGTAGTTACTGCGTAGCAGGATAACATATATTAGTTATTATGAAGTAAATGGGGAAATGTGTGTGGTATCTGGAGATAGTCAACTCAGTGGTAAAGGCACTTGCTGATGAATGCTGCTTCATGAATACATGAAGCCATAATATGGTAATTCATGATACACCACCAGTGTCTGTCTAATGTTACAGTTGTTTGTTCAATACATACAGATATTATATTCAGTGATATATGAACAAATCAGTGTGATATCCATCAGATCAGCCACTCATAGTGTAAGCCTAACCCACCAGCTTCAGCTAGAGGTACAGTATTGTACAGTACTTCACTTACCAGTAAATAGATATATTCAGTTTAACCCTTTTATTACTGATCTCTGGAAGCAACTTAAGTTGGCCATTCACAGGAATAATTTTCTAACACAGGGAATGTGTGAAAAATTTCATTTTATGAAAACCCTAGTCAATTTGTGATATGGATTTTATTTAACTTCCGTTGGGCTGATCACAGTTACAGTATTATAAATGAAGGTTGCACTTAGATGAGGTTCATAAACAATATTATTTACTTAAGTAGGGTTAGGTTAGGTAATGTTAATGTTAGGTCTAGCTAGTACAGGTTTTTTTAATAACAGTTGTGACTAGGTTATGATAACTTAAACAAAGTACAATCTAAATTAATCTGATTTAATCACACCTACCCATAATGAACCAAACCTAACCTGAGTTTAACCAAACTCTAACCAAAATCATCCTGATCTAAAAATCCATTTCACAGAAGGACTAAGGAAGGCACAAAATGACTTTTCTCAGATTTCCTGTAACATTACAGGCTATAGCCTACTGTTTCTTGTTGCCATGGTTGCTAAGTGAGTATTGTAAAGTATATGGCTGGGAATGAAGATTATGGCAGTCTAACTTTGGTTTGGTTAGCAGAGATGATTCTTTTCCCCCTTAATATCCCTTGAGTCTTATGCCAAATCCTCATTGTGTTATGGACATGGCACCTAACCAGCAGGTGCAATGGCCATCTGCACTAACATGCAGCAGCGGAAAATCCATCCATGACAGGTTTTTTCACAATTATGCTATGAATACAGCTTGGATAGCCAAGGTAATGATACATGAGGTCAGTTTAGGATACTAGTAGGTTAAGTTAGGGTGAGTTGTACAAAACTAAAAATTTATCCCCCAAAATTTCCTCCTAGGTTATATCAAACGAACCCAACCTAAATTAACTTAGCCTAATTATTCTAAATCACCTCCCTGTAAAGCAATTAACTCTAAGCCTTGGCCACCCCGTTTGGGATACATGGCGTCTGGCAATGAATGAATGAATGAAAAACTTACAAAAGAAAAGATATATGCATGTGTTGAGACAGATCTGCTGTTGTAGCTGGGCCTATAAGCTATTAAAAAAAAAAAAAAAATGGCGTGAAACTGAAATGCAGTAATACTGGTGTTTCTTATATCTTAACCTTAATTTCTCTCCCTAGGACTGCAACTGGAGATACACCAGTAGGTCTAGGAAATTAAATAGTAATTACTTTTTTTTGGCTAGAAAAGGGGAATAATGGCCACACAAATACTCTGTAATTGTTGTGTGTGTGTATATATATATATATATATATATATATATATATATATATATATATACAGTGGGCTCGCACAGTGCACGAGAGATTGGACAGTCCACGACCTCACGCAGTGTGAATTCGCACACTGAGAATACATAATCTTATGGGAAAAATTACATATGGGCGGTACTCCCTCATACCTGGACCTTTGGCCTTTAGAGACATAATAAAGGTCAAATTTTTCAGACATTGTACTATAGATATAGCTACAATAACTAAAATATGGTAGCCACCTTAACAACATTAGACAATAGGCCTGTTGGATTTAAATAACAGGGGTTCTGAGGCGCGGCAACACACTTAGAGTGCCCCCGCCACCACTCCGGCCGCAACACGCTTGTTTATCGGTTGCCAGTGTTGTATTATTCCAGGCTTTGACAAAGAAATTTACAGCCTGTCGAATGTTACATTTCTTCCAGAATGCAGCAACAGTCATTATGGTGGGAGTTGCAGGTATGCCAGGTGAAGCAGGTGAGTCAGGTGTGGCTGTGGAGGTGGAGGGAAAGGCAGCTGGTGAGTCAGGTGGGGCAGTGGAGGAGGAGGTGACCGCGGCAGGCGAGTCAGGGGAGGTGGTGAGGGGAGGATCCTTCCTCTCCTCCTCGTTACTGCTCACATCTTTGGCAATTTCCTTCATCTCTTTTTGCTTGTTTGTTTCATTCCTCACCTTGTTATGGATGTATTGGCAATATAACAACTTGGCATTCATGAAATAACCGTCATTATTATAGAAACTGGGTATCTATTCTAACTTACTGTTATTGCCGAAAACGTTATTGTCGAAGTTGTTACTGGCGTGATCTTACTGTAGACTCCTTTTGAGCAACTTCCCCACCAGCCTCTAGGTCACTATTGGCACGTTTGTTTGGGGGTGGGGGTCGCGTACTAATGGAAAATGGCATTTTTTACCCACTCCTTGCCTCTACCTCACGTTCTGTGAGGCAACTCGTGCATTCAAGGTTTTTGGTTATGATTTTTGGTCACTCGCGCACAATGCGATTCGAGCACTCTGAGCTCGCACAGTAGGCGGGCCCACTGTATTATATATATATATATATATATATATATATATATAAATAGACAGATAGATATATATATATATAGATATATATATATATATATATATAGATATATATATATATATATATATATATATATATATATATATATATATATATCGCAAACTCTTACATAATGCACGAATATTGTCCCTGGAAGATCCCACTTTATGAGATTTTTGTGTTATAGGGCCATTTGGTTACATGTTAAAAGGTTTCATGGTACCCAAGCCAGATCCAATACACCTTTTGGGGCAATTTTCCAAGATTTTTCCCAGGACATTTACCTACTTAATAATGACTTCATTACGTGCAAACACTGGAGGATTCCTCATCTTGAACTGAAGAGGTTGTGGGCTTCCTGGGGGGAGGGGGAGTGGGGTTCCGAGGCAGGGTAGGACTCCTACTGGTCCCCAGCATGGTCCTCTTGCCACACCAGCTCCATGGAGTCCTCATCTGAGGATGATGATAAATCCTATACATCCACAGTCCTCTGTTGCAACTCTTCTGCCTCCTGCACAAACCCCTCAAAGTCAAGGGAACCCACAGACATAACATCTTCCTCTGGTTCTTCCTCCTCTGGCATCTGTTGAGGACGAAAGTATTGGGTGGGAAGAGTCTGGTGACATTGTCGTATTTTCTCTTGCCTTAGGTCTTCATAGGGTCGCATTACATACAGCAGTGTCCAGCATATCAGCCTTCCGAACCTCATCCTCTTCATAAACCACGATGGCTTCCTTGATTGCCTCTGCACCAGCCAAGATGTTATTTATGCAACCCATGGTCATAACTGGTACCATGGTTCATGCCTCAGCCTGATCCCCCTGCTCCTCTGCCTCCTAGTATTCCCTGTCGAGCTCTTCAATGCATTGCATGGCATCCTCTGGCGTCATGTTGTCCTCCACAATCTCGACCAAATCCTCCTCTTGCCCCACCATGGCACGGCTCTGCACACTCATATTGCTTCCTGCCTCACAGCCTGTAGTGACTGCACCTCACCATCTCTAGCGGCACATAACTCAGGTGCCAGCTTGCGCCAGGCGTGATTTATCGCTGCCACGGACACCCAATCCCACACCTTTGGAATATTCATGACGACTTTCCTCGTACTGTACTTTTTCCAAAATGCGGCCACAGTTACAAGGGAATGCTGTGAAGGGTCAGACTGAGGCACATAAGAAGAACAGGGCAATGGTCCAGCTGGGTCAGGCTGAGGCAAATGGGAGGGAGCTGGCCGGGAATCTGCTGGGTCATCCAAAACCTCCTCATCAGACGCCTCCAAATCCTCATCACCATCAACCACTTCCTCCTGGGGGAGACGTTCCTCCTCACAACTGCTTGTGGCCTCTTTCAGATATTCAAACATGATAATCTCTTCATGGGACTTCAAAGAAGCTATCACTACCTGGTCTTGGGGTTGCAGGAGGGAAGTCGTGTTGGCTGGCAAAAACACTACCTTAATCCCTTCCACCCGTGATGTATGTGTTTACGTTCACAAAGTGCTGAGTAATGCCGCCCATCACGTAGCCATTTACGTTCCATAACATCTGTACGTATGGGGACGTGGTTTATTGACCTATATGCATTCTCTGAGCCTGGTATACCTCACTGGGAAAGAAAAATAAGCTCCACACACAAACCAATGACAGCTGAGACAAATGATGTCATCTGAGATGTCACCGCTCACCACAGAGTTTTATTGGCTCCTACTTTGTACTTGGCTCTCAGTTTGTGTTTGGCACTCAAGGGGGTAGGATTACGTTGATAGTCGTATCTGTTCATTGCCAAATTGGGAATTTAGTGAGTTTTTTCTGTGATAGTAGTGATGAATATTCTGATGCATTGTATGTGCCAGGGGAGTCCAGTGAGGATGATAGTACTGGCAGTTAGTTATCACTAAGTGATAATGACCTGATTGAGGAGAGTGCGTGGAGGTTTCTGGTGGACATTTTTGCAGACCAACGGCCAGACGCCATTCCTACCTTCAGTGACGATGCTGCCCAGGATATGATGCCCCCTAGTTTTGCTTCCCCTGGGGCTGCTTTTAGTCATTTTCTTGATGATGAAGTGATGTCAAAATTGTGATCATGGGTGAATGAGAGGGCTGATGTGTACTAGGCTGTGAATCCTAGTAAAGGTAAAGTACATGGCCTAAAATGGGGACCAGTTACAACTGATGAAATGTATGTGTACAATATGTAAGATGTGTGTGTGTAATGAATGTATATGTTATAAGTATTGCATTTATAAAGAAAGGGAACATATGACACTGAAGACAAAATAAGTATTTTCTGTTACATATTCTTTATGCACATTAATGGTTGGGGGGGGAGGGGGGGGATGGGCAGGCTATGTGATACCCTGCAGCATGGGTGTGAAGGGGTTAACACTTTCACGCAAACCCTCCAAGCAGGATGGGTGCCCTGGTGTGTTGTCAAGCGCCAACAGGATTTTAAATGGTATGCCCAACTCCTCACACCCCCTCCTTGCATCAGGAATAAAATATTTCTTGTACCACCTTTTCAATATATCCCTAGTCATCAACCCTGTCTTTGATTTCTCCCAATAAACCCCAGTCTCATTCATGTGCTTTAACTGCTTAATTTGGAAGGAATTGAGTGTAAAGTGGAGGGACTGTAAGAAAATGTTCTGGAAAGAGGTGAAAAGAGTAAGACAGGGTGGATGTCAGGTTAGCAGGGGATTGAAAGATAAAAATGGTAGATTACTAGTGGAGAAGGGAGAAAAAGTGAGCAGATGGAGAGAACACTTTACGGAATTGTTGAACATACAGGATGGAAGTAATGCGAGTATAAGTGGCTGGGGAATGGCTGGGAGAAGGAGGGAGGTGAGAAGACAGGAAGAAATCAGTAGGATAGAAGTTGTGGAGGCAATGAAGAAAGTTAAATTGGGGAAAGCCCCAGGAATTGATGGAGTATGTGGTGAAATGCTGAAGCATGGGGGAGAGATAGTAGTAGAATGGACGTGGAAGATGTGCAGGTTGGCTTGGGAGGAAGGTAGAGTCCCGGAGGATTGGAAGTCAGGTATAATTATTCCTTTGTACAAAGGAAAAGGGGAAAAAGAAGTATGTGGTAATCATAGGGGCATTTGTCTTCTTAGTATAATAGGAAAAGTATATGGTAGGATACTTATTGACAGAGTTAGAGAAAGAACAGAGGAATCAGTAGGAGAAGAACAGGGAGGCTTTAGGAAGGGAAGAGGTTGTGTAGATCAGATATTCATTCTTAGATCTTTAGTGGAAAAGTTTCTAGAGAAGGGAAAGAAGTTGTATGCGGCTTTCATAGATTTGGAGAAAGCATATGACAGGGTGGATAGACAAGGATTGTGGAAAGGATTAAGAATATATGGAGTAGATGGAAAGTTGTTGAATGCTGTGAAGAGTATGTATGATGGTGCTAAGGCTCCAGTGCGTGTGGATGGTGAACTAAGTGAATTTTTCTCTTTGGAGGTTGGGTTGAAACAGGGATGTATCATGTCTCCATGGTTGTTCAATCTGTTCATGGATGGGGTAATAAAAGAGGTACAAGGTAGGGTAGTGGATGTTGGAGTGGCCCTGGTGAGAGAGGATAGTGTTTGGAAACTCCCTGTACTGTTGTTTGCAGATGATACTGTGTTGTTGAGTGAAGACGAAGGGGAGCTGCAAGGCTTGGTGGAAGAGTTTGGGAGAGTGTATAAGAAACGGAATCTAAAGGTGAATGTAGGGAAGAGTAAAGTGATGGTCTTTGAGAGAGGTGAAGTCATTGAATGTACAGCGAGGTTGGATGGTGAGGAATTGGAAAATGTGAGTACATTTAAGTACTTGGGTAGTGTAAAGAGTAAGGATGGAGGTTTGGAGGGTGAAGTGCTTGAAAGGGTACAGCAGGGAAGAAAGGTTGCTGGTTCTTTGAAAGCAGTGGTAAGAAACAGAGAAGTGAGCATGGAAGTGAAAAAGTTACTACATGACAGTATTGTGATACCAACTCTAATGTATGGAAGTGAAACTTGGACGTTGTTGGAAGGGCACAAGTCAAGAGCGAGAGCAGTGGAAATGAGTTATTTAACCCGTCACGTCTCGAGGTTTTCCGCACCTCCGACATCCCCCAGTCCTGAGCCTTTTTGGAAAAAACTTTTTTTGGCTCAAACTTCCGCTTAGGTTGAGAAACGAAGGAAAATCACCAAGAAAGGGCTTACCGTGGTCTATAAGTGGTCGGAATAGGTGAGGTCCCCTGCGCCAGGTATCGTATTCTTTCATTGACGTGTCAGGCGCTCACGTTTTCTATGGTAGGGAATACTGGGAGAAACAACACACAACACCTCTATATTTATTGAATTTGAACTAATAAACAATAACGGTAACAATATAATGGATTTCAGACACATATATATGAAAAATAAGCATTGTACCATCGCGCGAGCATAGCAAGTTAGGTTCGAGTCGTAACATGCTATATGCTAAGTTTCTTGTATCAGTCAACATATCATTTTTTCTACTTGTATACTTCTGTTTCAATGACATTTTACCAATTACAACTGTTTGTAAGTGTTTTCAGATGTTTTCATTCATTATGATGACATGCAGCATAAGTTTAGCGCACATCAGCTTAGTAAGCGCACTCGCTATGACTCGTATTTCAACATACCCAATTGTTTTATCACTTTCCTATTATTTTTCCCTTTACATAGAACCTTTCCTCCACCACTCTAAATGTTTTCAATTATCTACATTCATTACGAGGGCATTTAGTGATATGCTAGCGCATATTCACGTAGCAACCACAATCTCAAACACTCGTGTTTCATCTTCTACTCTATTTATTCACTCCAATTATACTTTCCCACTTACATTACACACATTTACACCCCTATACTGCACTGTACATACTTACTGGCATTATTTATTCAAGTGATCGTCAGAATATCGCATGAAAATACCCTCGCAATGAATGTTTCGACCAACATAATACTCAAACACTTATATATTAATTCTTCACATATATTACACACTTTCCCACTTGTTGACTTCTATTTTCATTATTACGGGCCTTATTCATTCAACTGAGCATCAGGATATCGCATCTTTATACACACACTATGAATATTTGACATAGAATATATTTCAGCACTTACAATAATTTGAACTTATATTATACCCATTAGCATTTCCAATAATAATAATTACATAATTACGGGCCGTATTTATTGCACTGAGCGACAGAATATCGCATCATAAAACCGTCGCTATGTATGTTTCCACTTACAGCATATTTATACACTTACATACAATTTTTGCACTTATGTTATACCCGTATGCACTTTATACTAATATTTGGAGATCAACATAACTGATAATTTCACTGAGCGTCTGTTTGTCGCATTTACTTCATAGTTTCAGCATCCTGTCGCATTCACACCATAACAGAATTGCATCAACGTGTGATATTCGCTGAAACATGGGTGAATACAGAGACCCACGTCACACTCAATGCACTCATAGCGGGTGTCCTTCCTCTGTGTCGTGAGTCTCACCCGGGAATTGCTACACACGTGACACCTGCGTTGGGGCCTAGGTCTGTTTGGCTGGGGAGGGATAGGAGTGGGGAAATGGCGGCCGGATATTCTCAGGGGAGTTTGGGCAATAGGGGCAGTGCGGGTGCGATGTTGGGGCCTTTCTACAGCATAACGTGCAAACATCTCTCTTGTGAGCTCCCTCACAAACCCTTCAAAGGTTTCCTGAACTCCTGTTGTCATGGCGTGAAGGTGGTGGCAATTCAGAGCAGTGATGTCTAGCAAGTGAAAGAACAGTTTCTTATACCACTTCATCGTGGTCCTGGCACACTCTACCGTCGATATCATGGAGTCTGACTGGTCCACCAGGCGCATGTTTATGTTATAGTCCATGACACACTCAGGTTTCCAAATGTGACGCCTGTTCTCGCTACGGTAATCTACGGAATCAGTACGGTGCATCAAGGGGCGGTGAACCGTTGACAAAGAGGCTTACTTCTCTATTGTGGTTCCACACAGTTGCAAGAATGTTGTTGGCTTTGAAGAAGACAACCTCATTCCTTGCAAGTTTCCGCCCTACCTTGGCCATGTGATGCCGGTTCACCTTCACGGGTTCCACAGACTCCCGTTTCATGCGTGTGAAGATAACGAGCGAGAAGAGGGCTAGTGTACCAGTTGTCCAGGTAGAGGACGTGACCACAATGAAGGTAGTCTTCTATCATCGTTTTTACCACTGCTCCCGACAGTCCAATACTTCGATCTTCTATTATGTCTGTCTGTGCACCGGTGTACAAGACTATGTCTTGCACGTATCCAGTCCTACAGTTGCACATAACAAAGATCTTTAACCCAAAACGGTGCCTTTTGCTGGGTATATACTGCCTAAATGAAATATTACCTCTCCACAACATGAGATTTTCATCTATGACGAGGTCCCTATAGGGATAGAATAACGAAAGGTTTGCCTCAGGTGATCAAAGACCAGCCTAATTCGCCTCATTTTGTCAGTGTTGTTTGTATTTGCAGGATCATGAGCATCATAGAAATGGAGGCGACTTAGAATTTGTTGAAACCGATTATGGCTCATCACTTGCCCAAATATTGGGGTAAACATAATAGGGTCCCTTGTCCAGTAAGCAGGAATTCTGTTCTTTCGTATAATACCCATCAAAAGGACCAGGGCAAAAAATAAGAGTGAAAGATGAGTTTTGGGCGAAAGTAGAAGCATGTATGGACAAGTTTGAGAGGAGCGAGAGAGTGCTGTTGATTGGAGACATGAATGGCAAAGTCGGGAATGTACGAGTGGATGGAGTGGTTGGTCAGTGGGGTGTGCCAGCGGAAGTAGATGGGAATGGTAGTGCTTTGGTGGACATCTGTGCTGGTAAGGGGTTGGCAATAGCCAACACCTACTTTCGTCATAAGATGATCCACCGGTATACATGGAGAGTAATAAGGAGGATGGATGGTGAACTTGTTGAACGAAAGGCAATGATAGACTACGTGTGTGTGGATGAGCGAATGAGAAGACAAGTGTTGGATGCAAGGGTGTGGAGAGGGTGGGGGAATGGAGTCTCGGACCATCACTTAGTGATGGCCAAGATAGAGCTGCAAAGAAAGTGGTTGAGGAGGCGAAGGGGAAGACAGGAGGAAGCAGCTCCTGTGAGAAGAGTGGAGAAATTGCAAAATAGTGAGAAGAGGACAGAGTATAAGAGCATAGTGGAAGAAAGATTGGGAAGGTATGAGCTAGAGCAGATGGAAGGGGTGGAAGACGTATGTAAGATATTCACGGAAGAGATAAGCGCAGCGTGTGAGGTGGTTTGTGGAGTGAGGAGGAGATGCAAGGGTGTGCAAGGGACAGCATGGTGGAATGATGAGGGGAAACGAGCTGTGGAACAAAAGAAGAAGGCATATGGTGAATGGTTGGCGAGTAGAGGTAGGGGAGAAGATGAGAGAGAGAAGAGAGAGGTATATGTGAGCAGGAGAAGGGAGGTTAAGAGACTGGTGAAGGAGAGTAAGAAGAAAGTGGATGAAGAGTTTGGGAGGAATCTGAGTGTGAAATGGAGGGAGAGTAAGAAATTGTTTTGGAAGGAGGTAAAGAAAGTAAGGCAGTGTGAAAGGGGAAATAGTAGGGGAGTGAAAGATAGGAATAATAGATTGTTGGTGGAGAAGAGAGAGAAATTGAGGAGATGGAAGGAGCACTTTGAGGATTTGTTGAAGGTAGAGAGTGAGAGCAGTGTGAGTATAAGTGGTTGGGGAATGGCTGGGAGAAGAAGAGATGAGAGGAGGGAGGAAGAGATCAGTAGGTCGGAAGTAGTGGAAGCGATGAAGAAGATTAAGCTGGGAAAGGCCCCAGGAATTGATGGAGTGTGTGGTGAAATGCTTAGGTATGGGGGTGAGATTGTTGTGGAGTGGATATGGAAGTTGTGTAGATTGGCTTGGGAAGAGGGAAGGGTTCCAGAGGACTGGAAATCAGGTATAATTGTTCCTCTGTACAAAGGAAAAGGGAGAGAGAAGTATGTGGTAACCATAGGGGTATTTGCCTTCTTAGTGTGACTGGTAAAATATATGGTAGAATACTCATTGACAGGGTGAGGCATATGACAGAGGAGCTAGTTGGAGAAGAACAAGGGGGATTTAGGAAGGGAAAGGGTGTGTAGATCAGATATTTGTTCTAAGATGTTTAGTGGAGAAGTATCTAGAGAAGGGAAGGAAAGTGTACGCTGCCTTCATGGACTTGGAGAAAGCTTATGACAGAATAGATAGGAAAGGTATGTGGAAGGTATTAAGAATATATGGAGTGGAGGGGAAATTGTTGAGTGCTGTGAAGAGTATGTACGAGGGAGCTAGGGCTACGGTGCGAGTGGATGGAGAGCTGAGTGAGTTCTTTGATCTCAGTGTGGGACTGAAACAGGGGTGTGTAATGTCTCCATGGCTGTTTAATATATATATGGATGGGGTCGTAAAGGAGGTACAAGGTAGGGCAGTGGATGTCGGGGTGGCCCTAATGAATGAGGGTGAGATTTGGAAGCTTCCGGTGTTGCTGTTTGCTGATGATACAGTATTGTTGAGTGAAGATGAATGGGAGTTGCAAGGTTTGGTGAATGAATTTGGGACAGTGTGTAGGAGGAGGAAGCTGAAAGTTAATGTAAACAAAAGTAAAGTTATGGTGTTTGAGAGGAATGAAGTCACAGAGTGTGCAGTGAGGTTGGATGGTGAGGATATGGAGAATGTGAGTGCATTCAAGTACTTGGGTAGTGTGATGAGTAAGGATGGAACTTTGGGGGATGAAGTACGTGAAAGGGTACAGCAGGGAAGGAAGGTTGTTGGCACACTGAAAGCAGTGATGAGAAATAGGGAGGTGAGTATGGAAGTTAAGAAGTCACTGCATGATGGTATTGTGATCCCTACCCTGACGTATGGAAGCGAGGCGTGGACCTTGCAAGAGGGGAACAAGTCAAGAGTGAGAGCAGTGGAAATGAGTTACTTGAGAGGAGCATGTGGAGTGACATGGAGGGACAGGTTGACGAATGAAGAAGTGAAGGAACGTTGTGGGGTAGATGTGGATGTGGTTGAAAAGATTAGGAGAAATACACTGAGGTGGTTTGGACATGTGGAGAGGATGGAGAATGAAAGACTGACTAAGAGGGTGTATGTAGGTGAGGTGGAGGGAGGGAGAGGGAGGGGTAGACCGAGGATGAGGTGGAGGGATGGAGTTGAGAGGTATATGAGGGAGGGGGGGGTGAGTTGGGGGGAGGGGAGTCAAATGGTGGGTGACAGAGTGACTTGGAGGCGTTTTGTCTGCGGCCACCCTTTGCGGGATTAGGGCGTCGGGCTATAGATAGATAGAGATAGATAGACTGAAAGGGAGACAGGGTAATCATATATGACAGAATGCCTACTCCTTGTTCCCAATCTTTCACTCTCAAGGCGCTGGGTGCTTGCAAAAAGGCTGGTTTGGTAAACAATCTGCTCCACGAATGCCTCACTAAAAAACAGGTGGAAAAAATCCAACCTGGTGGAATTACAGTGAATTCCGAGAGCAATGCAGCCAGAGCGCCCCTGCTCAGTGAAGGGGTGAATGAGGGGAGAAAAATCACTCCCATCCTCCCAATTCCATCCCACAAATCCCTCGTCCCCATCATCCCCATCACCGCCTTCGTCTGGGTGGGAAGGAGATCCTGGTGGGGGAGGTGGGGGAGAAGAAGTGCGGAGGGCTTCCTCACCGTCACTCCTCTTCCCTCTGCCTTTACCCTTTCCCTTTCCTTACCCTTACGGCCTTGAGGAACATTAGGGGGCTGTGGGGATGAAGCAGGGGAATATTGGGGAGCATAAGACATGCTGGGGAGTGGTTCCTCCCCACCTTCCCCCTCCATGACAACACCACGTGCTTTCTCACGCACCCTAGCTCGACCACGTGTTAGGGGATATTGGGGAGCATAAGACGTGCTTGGGAGTGGTTCCTCCCCACCTTCCCCCTCCATCACAACCCCACGTGATACTGAACACACCCGCACTCACCCACGTGATACCTACGCCGCCTCACACTACCTAGGGAGAGCAATGACTCACTCACGTCACTCTCACTTTCCCTAATCCTCCCTGCACTTTCCCTTTCACTCCCCACTCCCTCCACGGCACTTCCTAACTCCCCAAACAAAATACTAGGCCCATACCTGCTCGTCCGACGTGGTGTGCGCTCTGGGCCACGATGAGTGATTACCTCATGTCCATACCACGTGGCAGCACGTCCCACGACTCCGTCCTCGTCCTCGTCATCGAAATCTGGTTCCAAATCACGTTGGGGATGGGCATAGGATGTTCCATGTGGTTTCTTGGCCGGCTGCCCCTCTCTAGCAGCATGGTAAGTCACGTACTGCTGCTTCCTGGGAGACGGGACTTCTTCATCAATGCTGGTCGTTTCTTCCTCCTCTGACTGCACATAATCTTTATCCACAACCTCGTCGTCCAGCGGGGAATCACTGTCGCCTGTAAAGGCGTCCAGGGCAGCTTGAATTTCGCCCTCTGAGAGACCTCTCTTGGCCATGTCTGAGCAGGACCGTTGCTACCAGGTGAGTGGACGAGTGGCTGGTTAGCGCGGGTCGCGCGGGGTCGCCGAGTGTCCCTGCCTGGTGGCAGGTAGGGGAAGGTCATGCGAGGATACGTACCGCAAATCAAATGCAAAATTTGAAAATTGTCGAAATTATGCACTTTGCAATTGCACGATGTACCGGTACGTCGCCGGGACTGACAAATGCAAATCGTTGCATCGTACCCACACGTCGACGGGACAGGGCGGGTTAAGAGGAGCCTGTGGAGTCACATGGAGAGACAGGCTGAAGAATGAGGATATAAAGGAGCGTTGTGGTGTGGATGTGGATGTGATAGGAAATGTTATGAGGAACACACTGAAGTTGTTTGGCCATGTGGAGAGGATGGAGGGTGAAAGACTGACGAAGAGAGTGTATGTGAGTGAGGTGGAGGGGGGAAGAGGGAGGGGGAGGCCGAGGATGAGATGGAGGGATGGGGTGGAGAGGTATATGAGAGAGGGGGGTGTGAGTTGGGAGCAGGGCAGTGAAATGGCGGGGGACAGGACGACGTGGAGGCGATTTGTTTGTGGCCACCCCAAACGGGATTGAGGCGTCTGGCAATAGATAGATAGATAGATCTTATAATCTGCAACATTGCAAGACAACAGTAAAGCGATGCTTACCTCATCAACTTTCCTACCCCTGCCTTGCCTGTGTCCTTTCGAGATCTACATAGTCCTTGGCATCCTTTTATCGGAGACCTGTCTCATCCATGTTGTAAATTTGCTCAGCAGTGTAACCCCCATCACTGATTTTTCTGTTTAGGACATCCACTAATGTTGCTGCTGCACCGGCATCTCCTGACGCTCGTTTTCCTGTCACCTGTACTCTTTTCAAATCCTTCCCTTTCCGAAACTTGGCAAACCAACCACTCAATGCCTTAAATCTGCCTGGGGGTTGGGACAGCTTACGGCAAGCTACAGTATACAGGCGGCAGGCCGTCCTCCTTATGTTGATGAAGCCGACTGGAACTTCTTCCCTCTCCTTTCAGTTTAAGTACATGGCCAGGAACCTCTCCATCATAACAAGCAATGGGAAAGACACCTGAATCCTCTCGTCGGTTTGTTTATAGTCGGTGCTCGCCACTTCCGTACATTGAGGACTGGTGTTAACAAGACTTAATTGTGCAGAAGACACTGCCTAGACCTGTCGTCGTCAGACGTGCTCCTCCCGGCTGTGTTGTCAACTGTCTTATTCTCCGTTGTTCAACCCATCTCAGCCACACCATCGCCACAAGCTTGATTTGGGCATATTGCAGTAAAACCACAGTGTCCCAGTGTAATAACAAAGTAAGTGTAACGGCCACGTGTTTGGCCTGGCATGGAATCTCCCATGATCGGCCTCGCCACTCAGGACATCAAGATGGACCTCGTCCCCGCCGCCAGGGAAGTCGCTGCCCTGGTATGAGGGTGAGGATGGCCACCGCCGCTTGTGATGAGGGTGGTGCCCGGAAAAGTGGATACGGCCTTCCTCCCCAGACAGCAATGTCACCAGCAAACCAAGGAGCCTCATCTACATTGCAAGGTCAGCTGACAATATCCCTATTTTTTAAAATCCCCGCACGCTGTCGGATGCCATCAACAAGTCTTCATGGGGTAAATATTGTATAGAGGGGTCACTCAGGGTTTTAGGTAAAGGGTCAGCTATTAGGTTCTGTGTTTTTGCAGATGATGTGGCCAAAAATGACTATACCACCTGAGTCCCTCACCCAGCTAGGGGACTGGCCAGTAAGGTGTTGGTTGGCTTGCTCACCTTCCAGTGATGAGTTCTCATATGGGAAAATTAAGCCTACAGCTCCTATGTAACAAAGGAGGAAGTTTTATGTCATCTTCATTGCCTTGGCAACTGTTCCTCCCAGCTAGTGGAAGTCACTCGCCTCACGGTCCGCCCTACTGCTGGTGAGGCCGCAGTGGCAGCCAGGGTGGTATGGCTCAAATTCAGGGGCCCCCTGCCGGAGCAGGTCATAATTGGCCACTTGTGTTACTCTGTAGGGACTTACATTTTTCCCCACCCTGAGGTGCTACACATGCCATCGATTTGAGCATGGCACAATATCACGTAAAAATAAAGTTAGATGCTCTCATTGCAGCAGGTTCCACCCATGCAAATCCCCATCAGGTGGTCAATGCACCAATGACCCCTACTGTTTCTTCTGCAGTGGCGCACACAAAGTTGTCTCCTGTACACGCCCAGTCTACCAGCAGGCACTTGCTATCCATGATGCTGTCTAAGCTGACCCGTCGACCCTGTCTGATGCCAACACCCATTAGCATGCCCTCAATCCATCTGGACGCACTCCCCCCGCCTCTAACCCCTCGACAACACATATTGCTCCCAGTCGAACTTCCCGGCCCGTTCAGGAGGGTCTGACATGTGCAACGGTAGTTAGCAACCAGTTTTCAGCAATGGAAGATCTTGCTGGAACATTTGGTGGCGAGTCTGCAACTGAACCAAGTGAAATGGTGCGAATGATTGCTGTGTACTCCCACCCAACCTCCCAATCTGCAGTGCTGCTCCACCCTGCCCCTTCACCCAAGTTCCGTCGACAGCATTCCCACCCAGCACGGACCTCATTCCCAAATGCCGCACAAGACCCCACAGCTCCTTCCATCCAACCTGGTATAAAGTCAGCCAGTTCCACATCATCACTGGTCACAACTCCTACCTCAGCTCCAAATACATCCCACGCTGCCTTCCCCAGTTCTCCTGAGATGGACTCCAAACCTGGTGAATCTCCTGCTCCTCCACGCCAGCCCATACCAAGGACAACCTCCCACACTTCCCCACATGCCAACCCCACAGGTGTCCATTCTTCAGGACCCTTTGTGGACCTTCTGTTAACAGCCCTGTCCATGTACAAAAATGGACAGTCCTTTATAGACATATGTGTGAGCCTCCTGTCCTGGCTTCTCCCTCTACTTTTGCCCCAGTGATGGCTCACCCACCTAAACGTAGATTCCTCCTCTGGAATGCCTGATCCCCTCTTCAGAAAACTTCCGATTTCAAGCAGACAATGGCGGATCTCATTCCAGACGTTGTTGGTCTATGTGAAACCTAGTTGACTCTATGTCTCCATCTGTCACTCTGGGGTTTTACTGTATATCGGGCTGATCGTCAGGGTGTTGGAGGTGGTCTAGCTGTCGCAGTCAGGGAGGACGTGCCTAGCTCGATTCTGCCGCTGACACAGCCCCCTCGAGGGGTGTTGGATGTTCTTGAGGTTCATCTATCCCTCGTGAAGGGATGGCTCACTGTGCCGGTTTGCTACAACCTGTGCAAGGACATAATAGGCCTGGAAGAACTCTGGGCCTATCAAGACCAGCTCCCTTCACCTTGCCTCCTCCTGGATGATTTTAACACCAGACACCCCCACTGGGATTCTTTCCTGGCCCGGGGATCTGGCAATAGGTCAGGAACTTCCTTTTCCAGTTTCTATTAGAAAGTGATCGCTTCACCCTCCTCACCCTGTTGGGGTTACAGACCCGTTTCGACCCACACTCAGGCCTGCCTTCCACACTTGATCTATGTGTGGGGGATCCTGTTTTTGGTGACACAGCCATCTGGACTTGCCCATATTTGGGATCCAACCACCTTCCAGTTATCTTGGATGTCCCCGACCTTTCCCCACCCTGCTCTGCCCCACCTCGTCCATGTTGGATCCTCACATGAGGGTCCTGTTCCTCCTTTATGGCAGCCCTTGATAACACTGGGGCTCTGCCTGGAGGGCCCTTAAACGACTGTGTGACGGGCTTTACATCCTCTGTGATAGCAGCAGGTGAGGCGACCTTCCGCAGGTCCTCAACACATCCCCAGGGCACTGTCACTGTTCCTTGGTGGAGATAGGACTGCACCAGGGTTTTTTGGACTAGGAGGTCTTCTTGGAATGCCTGGTGGAGGTGTCTCTGCCCTAGTCACTGAGACATTCACCGCCGTAAGGATGCTGAATGCAAGCAAAGTCTTAACCGAGCTCGACGTGCTGCCTGGTCTGCTTTCTGCTCAACCCTGTCATTCTCTAGCTCACCTTCTCAGACCTGATCCTTCATTCAAGCAATGAAGGGTCACCCTATCACCCCATTGTATCCTTTGGTGAAGGAAGGTGACCTTCTGGTAGGCTTCCAAGACAAAGCTGCCTTCTTTGGATCTCAATTTGGTTCCCCAGCTCCACTTCCAGGTCTTCAGCACTTAATCAGGGCCACTCAGGCAGGAATCTCCTCCTCCCCCCCCCAACAGGCTTAGCCACCCCTTTTACCCAGGCAGAACTCTCTTCTGCTCTGAGGACCTTACCACCAAAGAAAGCATGTGGCCCGGATTTAGTACCTGATGAGTTTTTGATTCATCTCCCCATCTGCCATCAGATGTTGCTCTCAGACATGTTTAACAACAGCTGGACGTTAGGGATGTTCCCATCATGCTGGAAAACCTCAAACCTCCTGCCTTCCCCAAGCCGGAGAGTGACCCTCTTCCCCGGCTTCGTACAGGCCGATAGCATTGCTAGCCAATGTCGGGAAGGTGCTTGAGAGGATGGTGTGCTGTCGGCTCTCCTGGTGGCTGGAGCATGACCGTTGCCTGTCTGAGGTACAGTGTGGATTCCGCCCAGGGAGGGGGACATCTGATGTCCTCCTCCAGTTTGACCATCATGTCTACCAGGCATTCTGTCACACGCAGATACTCCTGGCAGCCTTCATGGATCTCTAGGGGTCTTTTGATTCTGCCTCCCATGATGGAATATTGTACAAGTTGTGTTGTCTTGGTGTCACAGGCTCTGCACTGGCCTGGGTACAAAGTTTTTTGGAGGAGCGATCCTTTTGTGTTTCCCTCAGGGGGTACGTACTCCTCCCCTACCCCAGTCAGGCAGGGAGTACCATAGGGATTATGCCTCAGTCCCTACCTTTTTAATGTACTAATGTATGACCTCCTCATCCTCCTGGAGTATCCATCTTAGTCTATGCAGATGATGTCTCCATCCTCTGCATTGCTGCCTCATTATGGGAGGCCCAACATCGCCTCCAACAGGCTGTGGACGCCTTTGCCACCTGGGCTGCAGACTGGGGACTAACAGTCAATGCACCCAAGAGTGCTCTTATGTGCTTTGGCCATCGGAAGCTCCCCTACATCCAATGATTCAGCCTGCCAGAGAACCTCTCACCCTTCGGACCCGGCACAAGTTTCTGGGCCTCCATCTGAATAGTTCCCGTCACACCTGGGCCCCCCACATCGACCATCTTCGATCAGCATGCCTTGGGTGCCTGGACATCATGATGTGTGTTGCAGGAGTTCGTTGGGGTGCTGACTGAAACACTCTACTCTGCCTGTATCTGGCCTTCATCCACAGTAAGATCTTGTATGGTGCCATCCTTTACGGATCGGCTGCCCACACCCACCTAAAAAAGTTGGATGTTGCCCAGAAAACGGCACTTCACATTGCCCTAGGTGCCTTCAAGTCCACCCCAATTATTTCACTTCATGTGGAGTCTGGGGTGACGTCCCTCTCTATCTACCGCATGGAACTGGACTGTCGGCTGCTCCACCGCATTTGCGCCCTTCCATCCAGCCACCCGGTCTCCTCCCTCTACAGCCTCTCCATAGTCCTTCGTCAGCCCCCAGCTTGGCCGCAAGTGAGGTTACCGTACATTATCCGCATCATCCAGGCCTGCCACACCTTGTCTCTCAATCTGCCCAGGCCTACCCCAGTGGCTGCTCTCTCCCAAGTCCCCCTTTGGATGGATTTGTCTCCATATGTCTCCCTCTATCTCCCTGTACCATTCTTGAAGTCAACAGATGCAGTCTTGGCACGGCAGCTCTTTCACAGCATGGACTCCTCTGTTTATAAAGACTCCATGAGAATTTACACAGATGGGTTTCACTCCCTTCCATCTTCCTTTGCCTCATGGGCCTATTTTGAAGATCTCTCCATGTGCCAAACTTGGTCGTTCAGCAGGCAGTATGATGTCCTAACCATGGAACTCATAGCTTTCCTCCAGGCCCTTGAGTCTGTCCTGACTTTCCTCCAACCTCAACCAGCAGTTTTATACACCGACTTGCAGTCCTCACTTACCCTCCTCCATTCAGATCGTCCAGTGACTCACGTCAGGGTTGTCCATGCTATTATGGAGCATCTCCTTCTCCTTGTTACCTCTCCCTGGCACCTCTGCCTACAATGGATTCCCTCACACAGAGGCATCTGTGGTAATGAAATTGCAGACGCAGCAGCAAAGCGAGCACTGACCTCCAGTACACTGGTCCAAGTGACACCAGACAGTGCCGTATTCCCTAACCTTGCAAACAGTGCCTGCATATCGTACTGGAATGCAAACCTTTTGACCACCCTCCCTTCCTCCTAAATGGTGCGTTTTCACTCCAACTCCTCTGAACATTCTTGGTACATCATCCCTGTAGGGACGTTGATGTGGCCATCACTAGGCTACGGTCGGGCCACACAGGCCTTGCAAGTCACCTGTAACGTTTGGGTATGATAAAGCACCCTTGGTGCCAATGGCAAGGTTGGAAAAAAGCGTGTCATAAATGATGTATGACAAGACAGTGATTTAAATCAGTCATAAATGTCATAAATATATAACGTCCCAAATTTCCAAAAATATATCAAATTGTGTACATTTCAAGAACTATGAAAATTTACCAGTATATAAAGCTGTATTTCATGCTGTCCCACAATACCATAGCTACATTCAGAATGTCAGATAAAGACAAATAAAGTAACATGTCATGTATTTTAGTTTGCTTTTACTTGGCCAAGATTCAATACACTGTGACAGACATAAATGATACAAAACCATACAATTATACATGTATAAGTTATAACGGATGCTCCTTAAAAGATAAAATTAAATGATATTTCTGATTTGATGGAACAGTGATAAAAAATTATATATTTTTTGTACTATCTTAATAAATTATAAATTTTATAATTCTCTATTCTTTCTGAAACTAAAATTTTATTATTTTTCCTGAAGATTTTAAATATAAAGAATAAACATTTACATTTAGGGTACTGTACTGTAACGCATCTCTTAATTTTTATTAAAGAACATTTTTCCTTTTAATAACTGCAATGATCAACTATAACTGGTTTGTTACGTTTACGTATTATGTATACTGAATGGTTTTTAGTAAATATACTGTATTTTAAGCTGGATTATACAACTGATAACTTTTCATGTTCACCCTATTAGGCCTATTGAATATGTAAAAAATATATAATATATTAATAAATAAGAAATAAACATATGCTAGGCAATGCATTTATTTTGGGAGAAAATGAGTAAATAAAACTATGAGAAATTATGTATGTAATACTTTTTATATTTATGACATTTATGACAAGCAAATTGTCAAAAATTGCAGATTTAAATCATGATTTAAATCACTGTCTTAAATCACTTGATTTAAATCATGCCAACCCTGGCCAACGGTGTCCTCAGGTTGAAGAAACCATATAACACTTCATGTTATGGTGCCCTAGGTTCCACTCCCTTCGCACACTTTTGGGGGATTGTTTGGCATCTCTGGGAGTTTTCAATCTTTCTCTCTACACCCTCCTGGGAGGAGGTACCGGGAACCATCGGTTACGACAACAAGTCTTGCGGTGCACGTCTGACTTTATTTGAAAATCTAGGCAGCTCTCCTACATATAACATGAGGCTCTAAGCAGTTTGCATTGGAAGGGCATTGGGCCATTATTTTGGCCATGATCCTTAAACCCACAAGAATAAGAATCCTCTGGTCCATTGGAGATCCCCTGTAAGCCAGCACGGTCTTCATAATGGCATCCTTCTTCCCCAGTATCGTACAAATACTGCAGTTGACTCATTGACTTGGTGCACCTTGGCAATGGCACAATTACGTTCTCCTCTCTCCTTTCCTTGATAACGTTAAGCTTCTGCTCCTGGGTCAGACTCTTTTGACGTCTCACTGGGTCACGGTGCGGTGGCATGGTCGGGCTGGGTTAGGTGGTCAAAGAAAAAGGGCAAAGATAACCCACAGCATGTGTGGAGCCAGAGTGCAGGAAGAGGGCAGGCTCAAGTGGCCAAGGAATGCTCAGCTGTCCATGACGACACCCCCGCGCAGACATGTGACAGCTATACGTCATTGGCTGATGCAACCCCCGCTATAACTATTGCTGTGCGTTATGTCTGTTCCCACCATGTTGTGACCAATTTTTTCATGTAATGATCATCCACTCACTTGATGTAGTGCTGCCTACTTCTTCCTTAGCCTTTATCATTCTTTTTCTGAGCCTGCCCTTCTCTCTTCGTATTCCTTCCATCTCTCCTGTCACTTCTTATTGCTTTTCTTTTCTTTAGAGGTGACTTTACATTGTGTGACAAGCCAAATGATTTCCTGTAAGCCAAGAAACCATTTACAACGCTGAGTGGTAACCATATAACCAAACCATACGTGCTCCCTACGTATCAACAAGTGGGTTGGTGGAGGGTTAGTGCCCCTCTCCATAAAACAAATAACTCAGAGTCAAATGGCCACCCCTTACGGGATTATGGCATCTGGCAATAGATAGACAGATAGACAGACTCTTTAACCCCTACACCGCGGGCATGTTTACCGATGTTTTGCGTGTGCCGCGGGGTTATTTGGGCTCCGACAGACTCTCAAAAAATATTTGCCAAAAATCAGTTATTAGTCCTAGAATATTAAAATTAAATATGCTTATGGCACATACCTTCAGCTTTCTCCTGGAATGTTTGTTGAGCCTTCGTCAGTTACCGTAGGACTTGTGGAGACCTCTGAAGTTGGGTAACGAAGTCTCCACTTTACACTTCCCGACAACCCGTAATATGATTACCACAGCCAGATATCAACACTATAAACACTACTCTATGATTTTCAAGTAGTTTGGGATCCATACTCCAAAAAAAAAAACACTGTGAAAGCAATGAAAATTATGAGCGCGTCTGACCGCCGCACTTGCGCTAGTTCGCTCTTGGTACTCTGTCATTTATTATTCATAAAACCCCTCACACTTTATATTTCTATTACTATATAACACTTATATATATCTACAGTCTTTATCCATAAGTTTCCTTCAGTAGTATTAGTTTATTGTCACTGTAGGGATTCAATTTCTTTCAGTAAAATACGTAGCATTCACTTTCTCATCCTGTATACAGGCATTGAGAGTGAATGTCACTTTCATCTTCACTCTCATAACTCATAGTATTCAGACATGCTATAGTGAAACTTTCACTTTCATTACTCCTAGGGTATATACTCGTATTCTTATAATACTACTCATTTACATTTCTATTTACGTTCTCTATTTTATTTACGTTATTTACATTTCCATTTTATTTACACTGTGTTATGCACTGTCACTTGAAGTAACTTATAAAACTATTTTCCATTGTTCACGTATATTTACATTCATTACTTTCACTTGCTGTTTACACATTATTTACACATTATTTACAATTCCACTTGCACCGTTTTACTCAATAGAAAGATCGTAGTCACTCTTTTATCAATTGTCGGCCCTTTACCTCTTTCCACACGAGGTTTAGTAGGGGGTAAAGGTCACAGGGCCCTTTGCATGGGGGTGAAAAAAGGCCCTGAAGTCAGCAAGAGGATGAGCCGTACCTCCTCTTCGGAAGATGAGAGAGAACTGATAAAGGAGGGCCGGCCCGGGTTGAGGCCTACTTAGGGGTTATTCAGTACTACCAACGTAGCTCCTGAAACAGCTATGTATTTCACTGAAATGATTGGCAGGAAATCTAGACAATACATTATAAATTAGGTAGTTCCAGGTGAATGTAAATATCACTTAGGCTTCTCCCTTCCCTCCTTATATGTATATTTATTACGAAAATAGATTATATGGCATATTTCAAGGGGAAAAAAACAGTGAAAATTAGCGAACGAGTGCACGTGAGGAGATGTCAGGTGATAATTAGCCAATTCCAGGTGTATGGCACTCTCACTTACCTTATTTCTTTCTTGTATATATTATTTGGTATAAGAATAGGGCACAGGGCTTATTTCAATGGATGAAATCAGTGAAAAATTCCAGGGAAGATTTACTTAGCGTAGCACGGCCGGGCAGGCGAGAGGATAGTGTAATGGAGGGGGGGTAGGGAGGGGAGTCAAGAACGGGGAGAAATGGCTAAATTGTCAACAATGGATGGGAGTACAGATGAGATTAGGAGTGCTGACTAGTGTTGGACATTGGCAGTACTGATAGATGATACAAGCCCCCACTTGGAAGCCCGGGTGAATTCAAAATAACACAGAATCACAAAAGCAACGCCCTGCGGTATGATCCCTTGCTCCCAAGCGTCACGAAAGTGACGCCCCGCGGTTAAGGGGTTAAACGATATTATGTGGCCTCAGGCCACATAATCCCTATCGTCGAAGAGTAGTACAGTTTTTAAAAAATGGGCATATGTTTTAACCTGCGTTATATCTGTCATTTTTGCATTTTGACCATTTCCTGGCCTCAAAAATTGTATTTCGTGTTATGAGAGGTTTGCACACTCAGATTTGCGGGATTAGGGCGTCGGGCTATAGATAGATAGATAGATAGATATACATATATATATACATACATACACACACACACACACATTTTTATATATATATATAATCTAAAGGTGAATGTAGGCAAGAGTAAAGTGATGGTCTTTGAGAGAGGTGAAGTCAGTGAATGTACAGCGAGGTTGGATGGTGAGGAATTGGAAAATGTGAGTACGTTTAAGTACTTGGGTAGTGTGATGAGTAAGGATGGAGGTTTGGAGGGTGAAGTGCTTGAAAGGGTACAGCTGGGAAGAAAGGTTGCTGGTTCTTTGAAAGCAGTGATAAGAAACAGGGAAGTGAGCATGGAAGTGAAAAAGTTACTACATGACAGTATTGTGATACCAACTCTAACGTACGGAAGTGAAGCTTGGACGTTGTTGGAAGGACACAAGTCAAGAGTGAGAGCAGTGGAAATGAGTTATTTAAGAGGAGCCTGTGGAGTCACATGGAGAGACAGGCTGACGAATGAGGATATAAAGGAGCGTTGTGGTGTTGATGTGGATGTGATAGGAAGCGTTATGAGGAACACACTGAGGTGGTTTGGCCATGTGGAGAGGATGGAGGGTGAAAGACTGATGAAGAGAGTGTATGTGAGTGAGGTGGAGGGGGAAAGAGGGAGGGGGAGGCCGAGGATGAGATGGAAAGATGGGGTGGAGAGGTATATGAGAGAGGTGGGTGTGAGTTGGGAGCAGGGGAGTGAAATGTCGGGGGACAGGGTGACTTGGAGGCGATTTGTTTGTGGCCACCCCAAACGGGATTGAGGCGTCTGGCAATAGATAGATAGATAGATATAATCACCTCTCACACAACGTGCAATTAGAGAGCACGGAAACAGTCATAGCACAGACTTTTTTTTTTTTTTTTTTTAAAGTCCAAGAAATGGTCAAAATGCATTTTTGGCAATAATTACCTGGGTGGAGAAGTTGCTCATTTCTTGAAAAACCATATTACGTAACTGAAAACGCAACCTGAGGCCAAAAATCTCGTCATAAGGCGAGATAACTGGTCAAAATGCGGAAAAAACAAACAAAACTTGGGCAGATTTAGTCAAAGCGCAAGTTGCATTTTCCCGCTACATATGCATGTCACATGTCTGCGCCGGGTGTCTTCAGGGTTTACTGAGCATTCCCGGCCACTCTAGTCAACCCTCTCCCCGTGTTCTGCTGCCACACGTGCTGTGTGCACGCTGTGGAGGAAAACATAACACCAGAGGATGCCATGGAATGCACTAAAGAGCTCGACAGGGAACATCATGAGGCAGGGGAGCAGGAGGATAAGGCTGAGGCAAGAACCACAGCACCAGTTATGACCATGGGTTGCATAAATAACATCTAGACTGGTGCAGAGGCACTCAAGGAAGCCATCATGGCTTATGAAGTGGATAAGGGTCAGGAGGCTGATACTGTGGGGACTATGCTGAATGCAATTAGGTCCTATGAAGACCTCAGGCAAGAGAAAATACGACAACGCCAGCACACTTTACTCACCCGGTACATTTGTCCTCAACAAATGCCAGAGAAGCAGGAGCCAGAGGAAGATGCAGTGTCTGTGGGTTCCCTTGAGTTTGAAGGGTTTGTTCACGAGACTGAGGAGTTGCAACAGAGGGTTGTGGATGTACAGGATTTACCTTCTTCATCGGATGAGGACCCTGTGGAGTCGGCGTGGACAAAGGACCGTGCCGGGGACCAGTAGGAGTCCAGCCCTGCCTCACAACCCCACTTCCCACCCCCCAGCAAGCCCACAACCTCTTAACCCAATCAGGTTTTTGAGCCAGGCAGATTATGTCTGTGACAAAGTCAGCCACTCACGCTGATCCACATCTTTGCGGCCCGATATTTTAATTTGATCGCACTGTGTAAATACACGTTTCAGGATAGAATGTTGGTTTTGGTGTCATTTTAAAGCTGAATAGTTGTACTTTATTGTAGTATGTTCAAAAATAGAGAACGAAAAAAAGAAAATGTCAAAATGATGAGCTGAAGTTAGGCAAAAAGCAAAAATTTTATATCTTGCCATAGAAAAATATTCGGCAAAAAATGACGAGTAAAGATGTGTAAATTTGGTTTAAACCATGCAAAAATACAGTAAATTAACTTTACAATTATATATACAGTAGATTATGGTAATTTTTGCATTTTAGTGTGCGGTAAAGCAGAAGGAAAGAGATGCACAATTTTATTTTAGTCTCGGTCGCATATTCATTTGGCGATGTTTTTCTTTGATCGGTCAGTGTAAATAAACTTTTTTAGGATAGGATGCTGGTTGTGGTGTTATTTTAAAGCTGAATAGTTGTACTTTATAGCAGTATGTTCATAAAAGGAAATCACAGAAAATAAAAAGTCAAAGTGATGAATTGAAGTTATGCAAAAAAAATTTTATACCTTGCTGTAGAAAAATATTCACCAAGAATAAAATTATAAAGAAACAAAGTCATGAGCCAGACCAGCTGTGCAGTACCCCCACTCATAGAGCCACCATTCCGTGACAACATGCTCGAGCCTCTTTGTTATGATGCATAAATGCGATTTATGGAGAATATTTTACAAAATATTCTTAAAATGACGATTAAAAGTGTCATCCGAATCTCTGAGGTTGGATTTGAAATGACGATCGAAATAGTAATTTGAATCTCAAAGGGTTAAATTCATCGTGAGGAATCCTCTAGTGTTTGCATGTAATGAAGTCATTTTTAGGTAGGTAAATGTTGTGGGAAAAATCCATGAAAACTGCCCTCAAAAGAGAACTTGGTGCTGGCTTGGGTACCATGAAACCCTTTAATATGTAAACATATGACTGTATAATGCTGAAGTTTTATAAAGCAGAACCTGCCAGGAACAGTATTCACGCGTTATGTGAGCTGTGACTGTACATAAACACACACACACACACACACACACACATATATATATATATATATATATATATATATATATATATATATATATATACGCTATATATATATATATATATATATATATATAAATATATATATATATATATATAATATATGTATATATATATATATATATATAGTAAACCCTCGATATAACGAACCCCAGTATTGCGAATTTTGGATATTGCAAACGGCCAAATCATGACCTAACTTCCCCAAATTTTGTGAACAAAGGTCGCTAAATGCAGGGGAAGTTCACAAATCAGGCCATGGTGACAACAGCATCCCTTCCTGGCACAGTAAGTGTACTTCAACAGCATCTGTTCCTGACACAGTAGGTGTACTGTAACAGTACTACAGTATACTGTATTATTATAGGTACTGTATTTGTACGTACAAATTCATACAGTATTGTATTTACAAGTAGTACAATTTCATAAACCATTTAATTGTCCATGAAAAACTTCATAAAGTTTGTTTAGGTTATATCTGAGGACAGAGGACAATGACTCACCTTATATAGCAAACAAAGTTTGGTAATCCCTCGGAAATACCAAACCCCTCGTCCATAGCGAACATTTCGATATAGTGACCCATCCCTCATTATTTCAAGTCTATATCTATATCTATATCTATAGTATATCTATCTATCTATCTATATATATATATATACTTTATATATATATACTGTATATATATATATATATATACACAAGTATATATAAATATATATATATATATAACTACAGTAATCACTCTAATATCCGGACGCCCAATAACCGAACATCCCCACTACCCGGACCTAATCGTCCTGGGATCCAACATTCCCAAAATGGTCCGAAAATCCAAAAAAATAAAAATAAATAAATAAACGATTTTTTCCCATCCGTAATTTGAACTTGCCACGCGCACCGCGGGAGAGCATTGTTTTGGCGCGTCATTCCTCCGACGTACGATAAAGCGCCGCTGCATCCTCCCCACTTCCCGCCTGTCTCTCACCGCGAGTGTACGCTCCTCGTAATGGCTGCCCACGTGATCGCTTTTGTGGTGGTGCCCTACCTGCTGCAGGGCCTCCTGCTGCTCTCGGGCCTCCTCTTAGTGTGTGTGATGATGGCCCCGCTACCTGAGAAAAGGAAGAGAGTGGTGTTGACTCTGTAAAAGAAGAGGGAGATATTGGAGAAAGTGGATGCGGGTTGGTTTTCTTCCCGCATTCTCCGCGAGTACAACCTGGCCCGGTCGACTTTGTTCGATATCAAACGTTCCCGAGACAAACTCATGCAGTACACAGCTGACTTCTCGTCGAGAAGCAAACGCAACGTGGAAAGGAAGGTTAAGTTTACCCTCAAGTTTGCAGAAATCAACCGATCCACATTGATTTGGTATCGACAGCAACGTGCTGCTGGTGTGATGGTACGTGGAACGGAGCTGAAGGCTGCTGCTGAGAAGTTCGCCAGGCTTCACGACACCCTAGACTTCAAGGCATCTGAGGGTTGGCTCTTCGCTTTCAAGTTGTGACATGGCCTTACCAACCGTAAAGCACATGGCGAAGCATTGGACGCTAACGAGGATGGAGTGGACGAGTTTTGGCACAAGGTGAAAGGCTTGATCGACAGGGAGGGCCTCACTCTCGGTCAAGTCTACAACGCTGACGAAAACTGGCCTATTCTATCGTTCGCTGCCAACGAACACTCTAGCCGAGGAGACGGAGAAGCGTATACCTGGTCGCAAGCTTTCCAAGGAACGGATATCTGCTTTGTGTTGTGCCAGTGCTAACGGCATGCACCGGCTTAAGCCCGTTGTTGTTGGCCGTGCAAAGCAGCCTCGGTGCCTTTGTGGGGTGATGGATGTCCTTCCTGTCGTCTGGTACCATTCTTTGAAGGCATGGTTCACAGCTGTGATCTTCAAAGACTGGTTTCACCGTCACTTCATCAAGGAGGTCATCCATTACCAGACGAAGACACTGGGAATCCCGCGTGACCAGGTAAAGGCTCTCCTTCTACTCGACAATGCACCTGCCCACCCGTGCGAAAAGGACTTGGTTGCTGAAAATGGCCGTATTAGGTGCATGTTTCTGCCACCTAATACGACTGCTCTCATTCAACCAATGGACCAAGGAGTGATCGTGGCAACAAACAGCCTATACCGTCAGAAGTTCCTGGACGAGGTGATGGTTGTTTTCGAGGACGAGGACGAACGCAGGGAGGGACGGGACACACGAGGCAAGCGGACTTTGGAAAACCTTCGCCGCTACAACATCAAGTCTGCGCTGTACAACTGGGCTAGTGCATGGAAGGAAGTCTCTGTGAAAACTCTTGAAAATGGTTGGTCTTGTCTGCTTCTCGGAACGGATGTGGAGTACGATTTTCTGGGCTTTGACGTGGATGACTTCCATACACGGCTACATACGCACGGCAACGATGTAGATGTGGACGATGTTCGTGAGTGGTTGGATGACGACGAGGGCGATCCTGGGTATCAGACGTTGTCTGATATCGAGATCGCGTCTTCGGTTGCTGGTGTCAGTACCGAACTTGAAGATTCAGACGACGAAGGCGACGATGATGCGGACTCCTCTCAGCAGGACACTACTCCAGCCATCCCCAAGCTGAGCGCACTCCGGGAACATCTAGAGTTTGTCCTAGACTACCTGGAACACCCAGACTGCGACAGGGAGATGGGGCCCTTGGGACTCGTGGAGGAAGTGCGTGCTTTCAGGCAGCGCATCATCAATTGTCAGAATCGTCGGTCATTGTGTCAATCAACCATTGACAGTTTTTTCAGGCCCGTGACCACCGATGTGCCAAGCCCTGGCTCCACTCCGTTGCCTCCCCAAGACAGGCCCTCATGCTCCGAGCCACAGCCCAGCACATCAGCCACGGTGGAGTCAGCGCTCAACGTGAGTTTGCGGCTTTCTTCAGAGTCCTCTACAGTGGGTACGCCATCACCACGACCCAGCGATGCACCCCTAGGTCGCCTGTCAGTGATACTCTCGGACTCTGACAGTGAATAAACAGCAAGAACTTCTCCACTAGACCACATGGGAATTTTGAGTGTTGTGCAGTGAAAAAAAAGGTGTGTTGTGTTAAGGATTTAAAGTTGTGAGAGAAAAGACTCAATAGAAAAGAAATTTAAGGTAAATAGACTTGTTTGTTTTGGCTTTGGAAAATTAAAAACAATTGGGAAAAGTTAAAGTGCAACACTAAGTTACAATTGAGCATTATTTGGACAAAAGTGAACACTGTGAAGAGAACGGACTTCTGTGTGTTATTGACTAAGTTCAGTGCAAGACTTCAGGAAGAGTGTACTGCAAGTGCTTCAGGAAATCGTTCTTACTGTCAGAGTCTGAGAGGAGGCGGTTATTCATCGAGGTGGCCAGGGACTTGCTGTAAGTAGCCAGAATGTTTCATACTGTACTTTTTCCCTACTATACTTACCTTATTTCACTCTTTAATGTCCTTTATTGGTGTGAATAGGGTGTTAGTAGCATGCATGTGCAGAAGGAATGTGTTTTTCTGAGTTAGGCTAGGTTAGGGTCCATAAGTACCAGAATGTTTATTAATGTATGAACCTACTTCTAAACCCTCATTTTGTTTCTTTTGCATTTATTTCAGTCATTTATGTGCCTTATTGGTGTGATTTGGGTCTTAAATAGGTGCTATGCATGTCCAGAGGGAGTTGTATAGGTGTTTCTCTGAGTTAGGGTCCATAAGTACAAGTCCATAAGCTGGGGCCCAATATCCGGACAAAACCAATAATCGGACCTACCTATGGCTCTATTACGTCGGATATTGGAGTGATTACTGTATATATAAATATATATATATATATATATATATATATATATATATATATATATACACATATATATATGTATATACAGTGGAATCTCAAATTTCGATTGGCATAGGGACCTAAAAATCACTGTGAGATTAAAATCATTGAAGTTTAAACTGAACTTCTTAAGGCAAAAATTAGTTTGGGTCCGGGGCCTCCGAACCTAACTACGTAAAATCATGATTTTTTTGCCCACACCCCCTGTAAACTTTATTTTTTGCGAGGAAGAAAGAACCAAAGGCCATGAGCCCGCAATAACAGTTTCTTCCAAGAGAAAAACAAAATACAAGAGAGAGCCAAATTCAAGATCTGTTCATTTCGAGATGCCTGGACACACTGCGTTTGAAAGACTGGAGATCATAGGCAGCAGGAAATACAGACACAGGGAGACAGTTCCAGAGTTGACCTGTTGCATAAATGAAGGACTGGGAGTAACGGTTAACTCTTGCATTAGAGAGTTGGACAGAAAAGGGACGAGAGTTTGCTGCTAGACGGATGCTACACACCCATTGAAGAGGTGGAGGAATGCATGCAGACAGTTCAGAGGAGCAGTGATCATTAAAGTAGCGATAGAAAAGAGATAAAGATGCAACAGTGCGGCAAAGAGACAGAGGTTGAAGGGAGTCAGTAAGAGGAGGAGAGTTAATGAGACGAAAAGCCTTTGACTCCACCCTATTGCGAAGAGCTGTATGTGGGGAGCCTCCCCATACATGAGAGTTGTACTCCACACAGGGGTGGATAAAACCCCTGTATAGAGTCAACAACTGTGCAGGGGTAAAGAAAGAACGGAGTCGGCTTAGCACACCCAATCTCTTCGAAGCAGATTTTACAAGAGATGTAATATGATCTTTCCAAGATAAGTCCCGAGTAAATGAAACCCCAAACATGTTCAGGGATGATGCAGAATTAAGCTGAATATTATTAAACATTAGTGGGTATACCTGTGGAAGATTTAGACGGGTTGATAGGAGTAAGAACTGAGTCTTAGATGCATTAAAAACAACAAGATTATTTATACCCCAGTCAGAGATACGAGCCAAGTCAGACATTAGGTGTGCCATAGCCTCATCCCTTGTTTGTTGAAGTAACTGCTGAGATGGGCGTTGCGGGAACTGAATGGAAGGTGAAGGGTGGTCATCAGCGTATGAGTGGAAAGGGTTAGATGTACAGCTTAGAAGGTCATTGATGAATAAAAGGAAGAGAGTTGGTTATAGGACAGAGCCCTGAGGAACACCACTGTTGATAGATCTAGGAAAAGGACGATGGCCGTCTACAACAGCGGCTATAGAACGACCAGAAAGGAAGCTAGCGATGAAGGCACAGACAGAAGGATAGAAACCGTAAGAGGGCAGTTTGGAAATTAAAGATTTATGCCAGACTCAATAGAAAGCCTTTGAGATGTCAAGTGCAATGGCAAAGCTTTCGCCAAAGTCCCGAAAGGAGGATGACCAGGAGTCTGAAAGGTAGGTGAGAAGATCACCAGTGGAACGTCCCTGATGGAACCCGTACTGACGATCAGAAAGAAGGTTGTGATAGGAAAGATGCCTTAAAATTTTTCTATTGAGAATTGACTCGAAAACTTTTGAAATACAGGACGTTAAAGCAATTGGACGATAGTTGGAGGGTTGGGAGTGGTCACCCTTCTTCGGGACTGGCTGAATGAGAGCAAACTTCCAGCAAGAAGGAAAGGTACAAGTTGACAGACAAAGATGAAAGAGTTTGCCTAGGCAGGGTGTAAGCACAGAAGCACAGTTCTTGAGAACAACAGGAGGGACTCCATCAGGCCCATATGCCTTGTTAGTATTGAGGCCAGTGATGGCAGAAAATACATCAGCTGAAGAAATTTTAATGTCAGCCATGAGGAAGTCAGAGGCGGGAAGTGATTGAGGAACAGCACCAGAATCGTCTAAGATGGAATTGGAGGAGAAAGACTGTGCGAAGAGATCTGCTTTATCAGTAGAAGAAATAGCTACAAAACCATCACAGTAGAAAAGAGGAGGGAAGGATGGAGGTAAAGTTGTTAGAAAGGTTTTTGGCAAGGTGCCAGAAGGAGCAGGAAGAATTCAAGTTGGAGAGTTGAGAGCATTTCGTATGGATGAAATTGTTTTTAGGAGAGCGGAGAACAGACTTAGCACGATTCCGGGCAAAAACATAAAGATGATGTGATTCAGGGGTGGGTTGGCTCTGGTACTTTTTGTAGGCCCTCTCCTTGTTGTGGACAGCATGAAAAAAAGCGTGATTAAACCAAGGCTTTCTTGCGTTAGTCAAAGGATATGAGAAAGGAATGTATGCTTCCATGCCCGAGAGAATAACCTCCGTAATGCGCAAGGCACACTCATATGGCTCCCTGCCATGGAAGCAATAATCATTCCAGGGAAAATCACGGAAATACTGCCTGAGGGCCTCCCAATCCGTGGCTCCAAAATGCCACAGACGACGTTTCCCTGGAGGGTCCACAGGCCGTACCGGAGTGATAGGACAGGTTAAGGTGATAAGGTTGTGATCGGAGAAGCCCAACGGAGAGAAAAGATTAACAGTGTAAGCAGAAGGATTAGTTGTAAGGAAGAGGTCAAGTATGTTGGAGCTCTCTCCAGGGCGGTCTGGGATATGGGTAGGGTGCTGTACAAGCTGCTCTAGGTCATTAAGGATAGAAAAGATGTAGGCTTGTTCACCAGGGGGATCAGTGAAAGGAGAGGAGAGCCAAAGGTGGTGGTGAACATTGAAATCTCCTAGAATGGAGATTTCAGAGAAAGGAGAAATGGATAGAATGTGTTCCATCGTAGAAGTAAGATAGTCAAAGAATTTTTGATAGTCAGTAGAATCAGGGGATAAGTAAATAGCACAGATATATTTAGTCAGAGAATGACAGGAAAGCCAAAGCCAGAGTGTAGAGAATTCAGATGAATCGAGTTCAGGAACACGAGAGCAAGATAAGTCGTTGCGTATATATACACAACAGCCACCTTTGGCTTTTAAATGAGTATAAAGTAGGAGGATACAGAAAAGGGTTTGCTGTCAGTTGCCTCAGACAGCTGAGTCTCAGTTAGAAAAAGAAGGTGAGGTTTGGAGGAGGAGAGGTGGTGCTCAACAGAGAGAAAGTTAGAGGAAAGGCCGTGAATGTTGCAGAAATGAAGAAGAAGAGAGTCAGACAGTGGTTCCAGGCACCTTGAGTCGTCACCGGGAGAGGGGCAGAAGGTGGGGGCATTTATGGTCCCTCCCCCTGGGGACTCCGAGGCTGGGTGATGAAATGCCATGATTCTTTTTTGAATTTTGAAAAAGGAAGTGTAGTGTGTACTGTGCATGTAGTTTGGTGTAGATAGTTAGAGAAATTTGTGTTGGAGAGCATGCTGGCCTACTCTCTGTGTAACTGAGACACTGAAAAAGTTCAGCAAAGGGGGATGGTCAGGAACTAGTCCTGAGGGCTGATGAAACGGGAGCTCCAGCACTCCCTATCATCAGCTTTCCATCCACCTCGGGAGTACTGCCCTGCTCGACTGGCGCTACAGTCTACTATAATTGTGGTTAAGTAACTGTAATTCTGCATTGTATTACCATACTGTCAGCAAGTGTATACTTGGTGTATTTCTGCCCTTTCCTGTATTGCCATTTCTCCTTTGGCTGCGAAGATTTAGAGGAGCCAGGCTGCTCTCATCCATTACCACTGCAACCTGAAGAACCACTCTTGCTTGCCATCTTGAAACAGGTAAGTTGCAACAAAAACAGAAAGAAAATACATACAACTGAATTGCAGTGAAATGCATGTCCACATGTGCAAGGTACAGGCTGAAAGTGCAGCACTTGGCTGTAGAGGGCTGGCTGCTGGCAGGACAGTCGCAAGATGGCCACCGACAACATAGCATCGCCTTGCACGTGGCTTGTTGTTGGTGGTGAATACTCTCATCCAGGAGCTCTTGTCCTTAAAAACCATTACTATTTTTTTTCTCAGTCTCTATTGTTCATTTCTATGTTGCTCCTTATATTCGTAATTACCGTACTTCTCTTCGTTTCAGTATTCTGCTTACTGTATTTGCTACCACCTGTAATTCATTTTGATTTAATATTTCTACTATTGATTCTCTTTGAGGTGGAGGAAAGGTTTAGGAAGTGGAGAGATGGTATGGGGCAAAAGGGTTTAAGGGTAAATGCAGATAAAACAAAAGTGATGATATCTAGGGTTGGTGGTGGTACTGTCAAAGACGGGGGAGAGTGGCCATGTGCAGTTTGCCACAAGGGCGTGGGAAGTAATTCCATCTTGTGCGGTGTGTGTGATAAATGGGTGCATAAGAGATGTAGTGGTATCAGAGGTAGACTGTGAAATAATGCTGATTTTATGTGTACGGCGTGCCGGGGTGAGCAGGTGGAGATTGTCAGACGTGAAAGGATTGAACTTGCTGGTGAATCTCTTGAGTGTATGGAAGAGTTTTGTTATTTGGGAGACATGTTGTGTGCTGGAGGAGGGGCTGGAGCTAGCTCTGTGGTTAGGGTGAGAAGCGGTTGGAAGAAGTTCAGGGAGCTCTTGCCTCTCCTGACATTGAGGGGGCTCTCCCTACGTGCTAAGGGGTCTTTGTATGCAGCATGTGTCAGGAGTGTAATGATGTATGGCAGTGAGACCTGGGCAGTGAAGGAGGAAGATATTTGACACCTCAGACATACAGAAATGACAATGATTAGGTGGATGTGCAGTGCGTCCCTGCGTCCAAGGCCTGGAGGGGCTGGGTTTACAATGGAAGAGTTGAGAGGTAGGATGGGACTGAAGTGTATTGGTGTTGTGATGAGGAGAGGCAGATTGAGGTGGTTGGGACATGTGGAGAGGATGGGGGATGATAATTGGGTGAGGAAGGTGAGAAGTGTTAATATTGGGGGTGGGGTGGGGTTATGAGGGGTAGACCGAGAAAGACATGGGACGAGGTCATTAAGTGTGACCTTAGGGTTAAGGGACTGAACAGGGAGGCTGCAATGGATCGTGCAGCATGGACAGCCGCCATTAGGTGACCAAGGCCGACACATGCAAGCATGTTGGAGCCTTTAAAAACGAAAACGAAAACGAAAACGACGAATTAAAGTATTGATTAGTTAATAATAAGTATATTTATAGAATGAATGACAGGGCATCGTCCAGGGGGCGAATTGTCCTGACAGGAAATCGTCTATGTTTTGACGGGGAATTATCTGACGGGTGAATTGACGACGGTGAATTGTCTCGGAACCATATCATCGTATGCTTCATATACTGTATGAATAAATGATGTTGATTTTCATTCTCTTCTTGACACATGTCACATACAATATTAAGCTCATACTTTTTCTTATAATTTTCCTTCACTTCTAGCATTTTCGCACACATAAAAAATATTCTTTCCTTGTTTTGGTTGGAGTCTGGCCCTGAGAGCACATGTCACATACGATATTAGGTTAGGTCCATACTTTTTCTTTTAATTTTCCTTCACTTCTAGCATTTTGGTTCGGATCAAAAATATTATCTTTGCTTGTTTTGGTTGGAGTCTGGCCCTGAGAGCATCAAAATACGCGACTTTGCATAGAGAAGTAAGGTAGGCAGACCATTCCAAAATGCATCGAAATTTGATTAATTGAATTCTAAACTGTCGAAATTTGAGATTCCACTGTATATATATACACAGTAGAACCCCATTCATCCGGAAGTTAAAAAAACGGCAAATTCAGAGTGTATAAAAATGTTTGACTAGCGAAAAAAATAATTTTGAATTTTGCGCACTTTTATGGCCGTGCCAGGTGGATGGTTCTAGTTTGTGCTGGGTGGGTGGTTCTAGGTTACCCTGGGTGGATGGCCGCACACGTGGATGGTCTTGTATAGTACAAAGCGGCGCGACCTTTGTCTGCACTATCACCGACCCAAGTAGGTCACTGCTGCCACTCCGCTACTGTCTCTGTGTTTTGTGCTGCTTTTGCAAGAAAAGTCTATCACGAAATCATCCAGCAATGCCTAAGGACGATTCTAACAAGAGAAAAAGGGTGGTGTTAACTCTAAAACAGAAACTGGAGATATGTAAGAAAATTGAAAGATGTGTGAAACGCAGTCTGTTGATGAAAGAGTACAACATCGGTTCATCCACCATTTACGATATCAAAGCACAGTTGCAGAAACTTAAAGAATTTTTCATGAAAACTGAAACATCTGATGGCATTGAAAAGCGACGAACACTGGGCACAGGAAAGTTAGAGGACCTCGATCGTGCTTTGTATGGAATGGTTCCAGACAATGAGGTCTGAGGGCGTGTGCATTTCAGGTCCTCTGTTGATTGAAAAAGCAAAAGAATTTCATGAAAAAATGAAAATAGAAAAGAAGTGTGTCTTTTCAAGTGGTTGGTTAAGTCACTTCAAAATTCGTCACGGAATAAGGCAGCTGGATATCTTGGGGGAACAGAAGTCTGCCGACATAGTCTCTGGAGACGAATTTGTATGCAAATTTAGTGCCCTTGTTTCTGAACACGGATTGACTGCAGAACTAATATATAACACTGATGAAACTGGGCTGATGTGGCGATGCTTACCAACATCAACTCTTGCATGTGGCCATGAGAAAGTTGCACGTGGATTCAAATAAAATAAGGATTAAGTGACAGTGCTTGTCTGTCCAAATGCAGCGGGTACACACAAACTCAAGCTGCTGGTTATTGGCAAGTACGGCAAGCCACGGTGTTTTAAAGGGTTGTCTGATATGCCAGTTTATTACAAAGCACAGAATAATGCCTGGATGGACTGTGAAATTTTTCTTTGGTGGTTTCACCACATGTTTGCTCCAAGTGTTAAGAACCATCTTAAGAAAACTGGTATGCCAGAGGACAGTAAAGTGGTGCTTGTGCTTGATAACTGCCAAGCACATCCCCCAGATGATCAGCTAGTAAATGGTAACATTTTTGCAGTGTTCATGCCACCCAATATTACCAGCTTTGTTCAACCCATGGACCAGGGTGTCATTCAAAACATCAAGATGTTGTACAAGCAGGACTTTATGCGTAAAGTCCTAAATGCTGATGGGAAAACTGGCGAGTTTCAAAAGGAGTTCAAGTTAAGAGAAGCCATTTATACTCTGGTAATCGCGTGGAAAAATGTGAAGAAACATAACCCTCAGTAGGTGTTGGTGCAAGATGCGGCCTAGGATTATGATTGAATTAGAAAGCTCTGACGACGACAAACAATTTGAGGGCTTCCTGACTGAAAAAACATCGAGTGAGGATCTTCAGCAGGTGGTATGCGACTTGGCAGGCCACATTGTTCCCCAGGAAGAAGTTTGGGAGTGGTTGAAAGTGGATGAAAATATTCCTGTCACCCATAATTTCAACACCGAGCAAATAAGAGATGTAGTGATGACAGAGGAAAACACCAAGGACCAAGAAAATGACGAGGAAGAGCCTGAAGAGACTAAAATTTCATGGAGTGAGGAAATAAATGCAATGAACACCGTCATCAAGTTTGCCGAGACAAAGCCGTTTTTTTCTTCACAATCCAACTCAATAACCAGATGATTACTGAGAGGTGCAAGAAAATTACACAAAGTGACATTAGAACAATGTTCCAGAAAGCTGCACAGCAGTCATCAAAACTGCGGCAGCAGCCAGGACCAGTGCCATCCACATCAGCTGTGGATGTGGAGGATGACTGTCCAGCTGTCCTTCGACTCTAACAATGTTTGTAAGGATGAGTGAGTACTTACACAATATTTTATCAGTAGGCCGCAGAGTTGCATTATATATTAACGTTATTCTTACCAGGTTTCTTGTTCAAAAAAGATTACTAGACTAACACATTGTTTCCCTAGTCACTTGCTCCCGCCAGCTTAAGTTACTGAAGTCACTTGCCAACAAAAACATCATTTATCTTAACATATTGGTTTTGTAGTTCTGCTAGCACATGACTGTGCTTGAAAATTCTCAGTATGAGGTGGGATACCAACTGCAAAGTGGAATGTTTAATTAAAGTTTTCATTCAATGGGCTTCTATGGAATGAGGATGGGTGTGGGGAGACGGACAACAGGCGCTCAGAAAAACATGCGTAACCTGCTCCTGACAACATTTGAATGCGTGTTCCAGCCAGCAGATGTCCTTCCATGTTTTATTACGGTACTCCTGACACATTCAGACAACGTGTGTTCCAGCCAGCAGGGATAATTAAGAAATAAATGTTTATGAGTCATTAGCACGGAAAAACATGCATTCGCCTGGCAACAATCGGAAAACGTGTGTTTATGCATCAGAAATATACAGTATTTTATGAGCCATGTCTATGAATTCTTTCATTTATTACTTTAAAATAAATAGTGTGCTGCTGCATGTGAACATTTATTTATTCCAGACCTACCTTTTGATAAGAGGATAATGATTTTTCTCAACGCTAAGAATAATAAAATAATGTAATATAGTTACTTACCCGAATCTGAGCAACAAATATTGGGTATGTAAGGTGATAAAAACATTCAACTCGGTAGAAATACGTGGTAGGACGGCGCCATGGAGTGTTAGGTATACAGTAGGGTGCTAAAAAGTGTTAAATAACCTACCCACAGGAGTAGTTCTCATACATCCGATAGAAATACTTACCCAGAACTTTCAAATGCCCATTAGTGCTGGTTGATGGGAGTTCTACTGTATGTATGTATGTATGTATATATATATATATATATATATATATATATATATATACAGTAATCCACTATCCGACATAATAGAGTCAAAGGCATGTCCGGAAAGTGGCCCTGTTCGGATAGTGGGCACCAGCCTCCTGGACTTGTACTTATGGACCCTAACTCAGAAAAACACCTATACAACTCCCTCTGGACATGCACAGCACCTATTTAAGGCCCAAATCACACCAATAAGGAACATAAAAGATTGAAATAAATGAAAAACAACCATAAAATTAGGTTTTAGAGGTAAGTTTATACAATAATAAACATTCTGGGTACTTACAACAAGTCCGTGGCTCCTGGACTGGTACTGAAGGACACTAACTCAGAGAAATACCTCCTTACTGCACATGCATAGCACCTAAGACCCTATTCACACCAATAAGGGACATAAAAGAGTGAAATGAGGTGTTAGAGGTAAGTACAGTATGGAAAATACAGTACAGTACAATATGAAACATTCTGGGTACTTACACCAAGTCCCTGTCCATCTCGATGAATAACCGCCTCCTCTCAGACTCTGACAGTAAGAAGGATTTCCTGAAGCATTTGCACTACAGTGTTCATGAAGTCTTGCACTGAACTTAGTCATTTGCACTCAGAATTCCATTCTCTTAACACTGCGCACTCTTGTCTTACTTGCGCTCCATTGTACCTTAATGAAATAAGTGTTGCACTCTGCATTTTAAGTCTTTCCACTCTTGACACCATTATCTAAACAAAACACGCTCGTTAATTTATGTTACATTTACAGTCCATTAAATCTTTGTCTTTTCACTCAGAACTCAAATTCCTTAACACAATGCACTGGTTTTTTCATTGCACTACACTGTAAATTCCCATGTGGTCTAGTGGAGAAGTTCTTGGTGTCTATTCACTGTCAGAGTCTGAGAGTAGCACATGCACGTGACCTAGGGGTGTGTAGCTGAGTCATGGTGATGGCGTACCTACTGCAGACGACTCTGAAGATAGGCGCAAACTCACATCGAGCGGTGACTCCACCGTGGCTGATGTGCTGGGCTGTGGCTTGGAGCATGAGGGCCTGTCTTGGGGAGGCAACGGAGTGGAGCCAGGGCTGGGCACAGCGGGGGTCACGGGCCTGAAAAAGCTATCAATCGTTGATTGACGCAAGGAACGACGATTCTGACAATTAATGATGCGCTGCCTGAATGCACGCACTTCCTCCACAAGTCCCAAGGGCCCCATCTCCCTGTCGCAGTCCGGGCATTCCAGGTAGTCCAGAACGAACTCTAGGTGTTCCTGGAGTGCGCTCAGCTTGGAGATGGCTGGAGTAGTGTCCTGCTGAGAGGAGTCCGCATCATCATCACCGTCCTCGTCGGAATCTCCAAGCTGGGTACTGACACCTGCAACTGAAGATGCGATCTCGATATCAGACAGGGTCTGACACCCAGGATCGCCCTCGTCGTCATCCAACCACTCACGCACTTCGTCCACATCTACATCGTCCCCATGTGCACATAGACGTGCATGGAAGTCATCCACGTTGAAACATAGGAAATTGTGCTCCACATCCGTTCTGAGAAGCAGACGAGACCAATCATTTTCTAGAGTCTTGACAGGGACTTCCTTCCATGCACTGGCCCAGTTGCAAATGGCAGACTTGACGTTGTAGCAGCGAAGGTTTTCCAAAGTCCGCTGGCCTCGTGTGTCCCGTCCTTCCCTGCGCTCGTCCTCATCCTCGATAACAACCATCATCTCGTCCAGGAACTTCCGTCGGTATAGCTGCTTCGTTGCCACGTCACTCCCTGATCCATTGGGTGGATGAGAGCAGTAGTATTAGGTGGCAGAAACATGAACCTAATCCGGCCATTCTCAGCCACCAAGTCCTTGTCGCACGGGTAGGCAGGTGTATTGTCGAGGAGAAGGAGGGCCTTAACTTAGTCGCGTGGGATTCCCAGTTTCTCTGTCTGGTAATGTATGACCTCCTTGACGAAATGGCGGTGGAACCAGTCTTTGAAGATGTGGCCTTTGAACCATGCCTTCAAGGAATGCTACCAAACGACAAGAAGGACATCCATCACCCCACGAAGACACCGAAGTTGCTTTGCACGGCCAACAATAATGGGCTTAAGCTGGTGCATGCTGTTAGCATTAGCACAACACAAAGCAGATATCCTTCGCTTGGAGAGCTTGTGGCCAGGTACACGTTTCTCCGTCTCCTCGGCTAGAGTGTTCGTTGGCAAAGAGCGATAGAATAAACCAGTTTCGTCAGCGTTGTAGACTTGACCAAGAGTGAGGCCCTCCCTGTTGATCAAGCCCTTCACCTTGTGCCAAAACTCCTCTACTCTATCCTCGTTAGCATCCAAAGCTTCGCCATGAAACTTAGAGTTGGTAAGGCCATGTCGTAACTTGAACGCGAAGAGCCAACCCTTGGATGCCTTGAAGTCTAGGGTGTCGTGAAGCCTTGTGAACTTCTCAGCAGCAGCCTTCAGCTCCATGCCACGCACCATCACACCAGCAGCACGTTGCTATCGATACCAAATCAGTGTGGAGCGGTCGACTTCTGCATACTTTTGAGTAAACATCATCTTCCTCTCCAGGTTGCATTTGCTTTTCGACGAGAAGTCAGCCGTGTACTGCATGAGTTTGTCTTGGGATCTCTTAATATCAAACAAAGTAGATTGGTCCAGGTTGAACTCACGAAGGATGCATGACGAAGACCATCCCGCATCCACTTTCTCCAATATCTCCCGTTTCTTCTCCAGAGTCAAAACCACTCTCTTCCTCCTCTCAGGCGGCGGGGCCATCATCACACACACGAAGAAGAGGCACGAGAGCAGAGGGAGAGCCTGCAGCAGGTAAGGCACCACCACAAAAGCGAGCATGTGGGCAGCCATGACGACGAGCGTGCAGTCATGACAAGAGACGGGTGGTAAGTGGGGAGGATGCAGGGGCGCTCTAGCGGACGTCGGAGGAATGACGCACCAAAACAAAGCTGTCCCGCGCCGCGTGCACCAAGTTCAAATTATGGGCGGGAAAAAGTTGGATTTTTTTTTAAATTTTTTGCGGTTTTTGGACCATTTGGGGAATATTGGATTACAGGACGATAATGTCCGGTAAGTGGGGATGTGCGGAAAGTGGGCGTCCGGATAGTACATGGATTACTATATATATATATATATATATATATATATATATATATATATATATATTGTCATGAGTGTAATGCTGTATGGTAGTGAGACCTGGGCAGTGAAGGAGGAAGATATTCGACACATCAGACATACAGAAATGACAATGATTAGGTGGATGTGCAGTGCGTCCCTGCGTCCAAGGCCTGGAGGGGCTGGGTTCACGATGGAAGAGCTGAGAGGTAGGATGGGACTGGAGTGTATTGGTGTTGTGATGAGGAGAGGTAGATTGAGATGGTTTGGACATGTGGAGAGGATGGAGGATGATAATTGGGTGAGGAAGGTGAGAAGTGTTAATATTGAGGGTGGGATTGTGAGGGGTAGACCGAGAAAGACATGGGATGAGGTCATTAAGTGTGACCTCAGGGTTAAGGGACTGAACAGGGAGGCTGCAATGGATCGTGCAGCGTGGAGAGCCACCATTAGGTGACCAAGGCCGACACATGCAAGCATGTTGGAGCCTTTAAAAACGAAAACGAAAACGATATACTGTATATATATACATACATATATATATATATATATATATATATATATATATATACAGTAATCACTCTAATATCTGGATGCCCAATAACCGAACATCCCCACTACCCGGACCTAATCGTCCTGGGATCCAACATTCCCAATATGGTCCGAAAACCCAAAAAAATAAAAAAAATAAATGATTTTCTCCCGTCCGTAATTTGAACTTGTGCGCGCGCCGCAGGAGAGCATTGTTTTGGCGCGTCATTCCTCCGACGTCCGATAGAGCGCCGCTGCATCCTCCCCACTTCCCGCCTGTCTCTCACCGCGAGTGTACGCTCCTCGTAATGGCTGCCCACGTGATCACTTTTGTGGTGATGCCCTACCTGCTGCAGGGCCTCCTGCTGCTCTCGGGCCTCCTCTTAGTGTGTGTGATGATGGCCCCGCCACCTGAGAAAAGGAAGAGAGTGGTGTTGACTCTGGAAAATAAGAGGGAGATATTGGAGAAAGTGGATGCGGGTTGGTTTTCTTCCCGCATTCTCCGCGAGTACAACCTGGCCCGGTCGACTTTGTTCGATAACAAATGTTCCCAAGACAAACTCATGCAGTACACGGCTGACTTCTCGTCGAGGAGCAAACGCAACGTGGAAAGGAAGGTTAAGTTTACCCTCAAGGTTGCAGAAATCGACCAATCCACGTTGATTTGGTATCGACAGCAATGTGCTGCTGGTGTGATGGTACGTGGAACGAAGCTGAAGGCTGCTGCTGAGAAGTTCGCCAGGCTTCACGACGCCATAGACTTCAAGGCATCCGATGGCTGGCTCTTCGCGTTCAAGTTGCGACATGGCCTTACCAACCGTAAAGCACATGGCGAAGCATTGGATGCTAACGAGGATGGAGTTGACGAGTTTCGGCACAAGATGAAAGGCTTGATCGACCGGGAGGGCCTAACTCTCGGTCAAGTCTGCTCGCTGCCAACGAACACTCTAGCCGAGGAGACGGAGAAGCGTGTACCTGGCCGCAAGCTTTCCAAGGAACGGATAGCTGCTTTGTGTTGTGCCAGTGCTAACGGCATGCACCGGCTTAAGCCTGTTGTTGTTGGTCGTGCAAACCAGCCTCGGTGCCTTTGTGGGGTGATGGATGTCCTTCCTGTCGTCTGTTACCATTCTTTGAAGGCATGGTTCACAGCTGTGATCTTCAAAGACTGGTTTCACCGTCACTTCGTCAAGGAGGTCATCCATTACCAGACGAAGACACTGGGAATCCCGCGCGACCAGGTAAAGGCTCTCCTTCTCCTCGACAATGCACCTGCCCAACCGTGCGACAAGGACTTGGTTGCTGAAAATGGCCGTATTAGGTGCATGTTTCTGCCACCTAATACGACTGCTCTCATTCAACCAATGGACCAAGGAGTGATCGTGGCAACAAACCGCCTATACCGTCGGAAGTTCCTGGACGAGGTGATGGTTGTTCTCGAGGACGAGGACGAGCGCAGGGAGGGACGGGACACACAAGGCAAGCGGACTTTGGAAAACCTTCGCCGCTACAACATCAAGTCTGCGCTGTACAACTGGGCTAGTGCATGGAAGGAATTCCCTGTGAAAACTCTTGAAAATGGTTGGTCTCGTTTGCTTCTCGGAACGGATGTGGAGTACGATTTTCTGGGCTTTGACGTGGATGACTTCCATGCACGGCTACGTACGCACGGCAACGATGTAGATGTGGACGATGTTCGTGAGTGGTTGGATGACGACGAGGGCGATCCTGGGTATCAGACGTTGTCTGATATCGAGATCGCGTCTTCGGTTGCTGGTGTCAGTACCGAACTTGAAGATTCCGACGAGAAAGGCGACGATGATGCGGACTCCTCTCAGCAGGACACTACTCCAGCCATCCCCAAGCTGAGCGCACTCCGGGAACATCTAGAGTTTGTCCTAGACTACCTGGAACACCCGGACTGCGTCAGGGAGATGGGGCCCTTGGGACTCGTGGAGGAAGTGCGTGCTTTCAGGCAGCGCATCATCAATTGTCAGAATCGTCGGTCATTGCGTCAATCAACCACTGACAGTTTTTTCAGGCCCGTGACCCCCAATGTGCCCAGCCCTGGCTCCACTCCGTTGCCTCCCCAAGACAGGCCCTCATGCTCTGAGTCACAGCCCAGCACATCAGCCACGGTGGAGTTACCACTCGACGTGAGTTTGCGGCATTCTTCAGAGTCCTCTGCAGTGGGTACGCCATCACCACGACCCAGCGATGCACCCCTAGGTCGCCTACCGGTGATACTCTCGGACTCTGACAGTGAATAAACAGCAAGAACTTCTCCACTAGACCACACGGGAATTTTGAGTGTTGTGCAGTGAAAAAAAACGGTGTGTTGTGTTAAGGATTTAAAGTTGTGAGAGAAAAGACTCAATAGAAAAGAAATTTAAGGTAAATAGACTTGTTTGTTTTGGCTTTGGAAAATTTAAAAAAATTGGGAAAAGTTAAAGTGCAACACTAAGTTACAATTGAGCATTATTTGGACAAAAGTGAACACTGTGAAGAGAACGGACTTCTGTGTGTTACTGACTAAGTTCAGTGCAAGACTTCAGGAAGCGTGTACTGCAAGTGCTTCAGGAAATCGTTCTTACTGTCAGAGTCCAAGAGAGGCGGTTATTCATCGAGGTGGCCAGGGACTTGCTGTAAGTAGCCAGAATGTTTCATACTGTACTTTTTTCCCTACTATACTTACCTCATTTCACTCTTTAATGTCCTTTATTGGTGTGAATAGGGTGTTAGTAGCTAGGCATGTGCAGAAGGAATGTGTTTTTCTGAGTTAGGCTAGGTTAGGGTCCATAAGTACCAGAATGTTTATTAATGTATGAACCTACTTCTAAACCCTCATTTTATGTTTCTTTTGCATTTATTTCAGTCATTTATGTGCCTTATTGGTGTGATTTGGGTCTTAAATAGGTGCTATGCATGTCCAGAGGGAGCTGTATAGGTGTTTCTCTTAGTTAGGGTCCATAAGTACAAGTCCATAAGCTGGGGCCCAATATCCGGACAAAACCAATTACCGGACCTACCTATGGCTCTATTACGTCGGATATTGGAGTGATTACTGTATATATATATATATATGTATATATATGTATATATATATATATATATATATATATATATATATATATATATATATATATATATATATACTGTATATATATATATATGATTACTGTATATATATATATATATATATATATATATATATATATATATATATATATATATATATATACTGTATATATACTGTATATATATATATATATATATATATATATATATACTGTATATATATATATATATATACTGTATATATATATATATATATATATATATATATATATATATATATATATATATATATATATATAGATAGATAGATAGATAGATATGCCTATATCCCAATTAGCATATATATAAATATATATATATAGATAGATAGATAGATAGATAGATAGATAGATAGATATGCCTATATCCCAATTAGCACGTGATCAAATAGCACGACTCCCAAATAGTGTGAGCTGTTTCTTAACATCCACAACGTCTGAAATTAACTATGTTGGTGAAGCAAGCACAGCAGAAGTTATGATTACTGCAGCATCTATCGACAATGCATTACAGGAGGTGCGACAAGAGGAGGCTATACTGATGCCAGAAACACCAGGAGAGCGCTTCATGATGCAGATCAGCTGAATCTTGGCTGCTGTAGATGCCTGAACCCTTTGGCTGCAGCAGCCGTAACGACAACCTACTGAATGTGCTCAGTGCAGAGAAATAAGAAAAAAATAAAAATGAGTTTTTCAACTCGTATTTTAACCCACTTACCCTTAATCCCTAGGGTACGCAATTCTCCAGCATCGACTACCCCCCAAGATGCAAAAACAGACCTATTTTTCGACTTTCTCAAAGTTTAAAAGTTTTATGCCAGATTTATATAGCTTGAATTTACACACCTGAAAATGCAAACCACACCCTCCTAGACCCAATAGTTATCCAGCTATGGCCCGTCAAAGTTGATAATAGTTACCCATCATGGCCCTGGAGAGAAAGAAAATTCGCCGCTCGCACCTGTTTTCTTCACAAAAATACATATAAATATTACCAAAATCAATATTTTTTGGTGTGTATAGATGTTATAAACCATTGTAATGTGCTTAGAAAAAAATAAAATGGTGACAAACCCCTCCAATAAATGATAAATAGTAAAAATTATCCTCCCCTCCTCTCCTCTCCCCATACCTCCAATCCCCTCCCTCCCCTTCCCTTCCCTTCCCTTCCCTTCCCTTCCTTTCCCTCCCCTCCTCTCCCCTCCACTCCTCTCCCCTCGCCTAACCTCCCCTTCCCCTTTCCCCTCCCCTTCCCCTCCCCACCAAGCTGTCAAATCTAGCTAGGGAAAATGGTCATGAACCCCCCCAATAAAAATATGATAAATAGTAAAAATTATTCTCCCCTCCTCTCTCCTCCCCATACCCCTAGTCCCCTCCCTTCCTCTCTCCTACCCTTCCCTCCCCTCTCCTTGCCTAACTTCCCCTCCCCTCTTTACCCTCCCCTTCCCCTCCCCTCCAAGCTGTCAAATCTAGCTAGGGAAAATAAAATTTCTTTTTTGAGTGGGTTTCAAATAAAGAAAGCTAAATATCAAATTTCATGGTATGTCTGAAAAAAAGGCACCATATGTTCAGACATGTAAAATGTACAAAGAACTACATAAGAATGAGGAAAATATGCTATAATCTTTGACTGCTACACAATTATACCCATAGGCAGGTAGAGTAGGCAGATAACAAGGATTTTTTCCCAAAAAAACACACACAAAAATAAAACATAGAATAATTGTGGTGTGCATATCTGTATGCAAAGACATGAATAAATTACAGGTACAGTGATGATTCAAAAATGCGCCATAAAGCGTAAGAAATACGCAAAATATTGGAGGTAGGGAGGTAAAGATACTGCGTGCTAAGGGGTGGGTGGTGGGAGGTGGTGGTGGGAGGTGGTAAGGCCAGGAGGGAGTGTATGGAGATGGAGGGATGGGAGACCACCACCAGACACAAAGGAAAGGTCCCAGTGGAGTACAGGGACATGGAGGGAGGGTAGAGGGGAAATACCCTCCCCCAGATGACTGAGGGGGGGACATGGAGGGGATCCACATGGGAGGGGGGGATGCATGAGGAGGGTGTGGGAGGGGTGATGGTGGTGCTAAGAATGGTGGGAGGCAGGGTAGTAACAAGGTAGTGGGGAAGAGGGACATGGTGAGAAGGAGGTGGAGGGTACACCCCCCACAGCCTGAGTATGGGCCTGGGTCCCCCCTCCGGTGTGTCCAACACTTAGTTCTGATTGGTTAAACGCCATCTATGTCACAGTTGGGATGAAGCCAGCTGCTGCCAGTTTTCTGTGGATGTTGCATGATCGGCGTTGCTCGTCCTTTTAAGAAATTGCGCAAAAAACTCGACTGCCAAGCTTAGTACTTTAGGGGTTTATCTTGAGTGCTAAAATTTTTGTCAAACAAACGTCAATCTTTCTACTATCGTTTGCAATAAACTGCATGTCCATAGGAACTCCAAGCCTGGAGAACGATTTGAGAGAATACAAGGTGTGTTTTGACTATCTCAGGCAAGAAATAACCCATTGAGGTGGAAATTTCCACCAAACCACAATATTTTTTCTATACAAAAAAGGGTTACTGCCACATTAACTCACCACAATAATGTTCTGGAAAGAGGTGAAAAGAGTAAGACAGGGTGGAAGTGAAGTTAGCAGGGGAGTGAAAGATAAAAATGGTAGATTACTGGTGGAGAAGGGAGAAAAAGTGAGCAGATAGAGAGAACACTTTAAGGAATTGTTGAACATAGAGGATGGAAGTAATGCGAGTATAAGTGGCTGGGGAATGGCTGGGAGAAGGAGGGAGGTGAGAAGATAGGGAGAAATCAGTAGGATAGAAGTTGTGGATGCAATGAAGAAAGTTAAATCGGGGAAAGCCCAAGCAATTGATGGTGTGTGTGGTGAAATGCTGAAGCATGGGGGAGAGATAGTACTGTAGTAGAATGGATGTGGAAGATGTGCAGATTGGCCTGGGAGGAAGGTAGAGTCCCGGAGGATTGGAAGTCAGGTATAATTATTCCCTTGTACAAAGGAAAAGGGGAAAAAGAAGTGTGTGTGGTAATCATATGGGCATTTGTCTTCTTAGTATAATAGAAAAGTGTATAGTAGGATACTTATTGACAGAGTTAGAGAAAGAACAGAGAAATTAGTTGGAGAAGAACAGGGAGGCTTTAGGAAGGGAAGAGGTTGTGTAGATCAGATATTCATTCTTTGATCTTTAGTGGAAAAGTTTCTAGAGAAGGGAAAGAAGTTGTATGCGGCTTTCATGGATTTGGAGAAAGCATATGACGGGGTGGATAGACAAGGATTGTGGAAAGTGTTAAGAATATATGAAGTAGATGGGAAGTTGTTTAATGTTGTGAAGAGTATGTACGATGGTGCGAAGGCTGCAGTGCGTGTGGATGGTGAACAAAGTGAATTTTTCTCTTTGAAAGTTGGGTTGAAACAGGGATATGTCATGTCTCCATGGTTGTTCAATCTGTACATGGATGGGGTAATAAAAGAGGTACAAGATAGAGTAGTGGATGTTGGAGTGGCCCTGGTGATAGAGGATAGTGTTTGGAAACTCCCTGTACTGTTGTTTGCAGATGATACTGTGTTGTTGAGTGAAGACGAAGGGGAGCTGCAAGGCTTGGTGGATGAGTTTGGGAAAGTGTGTAAGAAACGGAATCTAAAGGTGAATGTAGGGAAGAGTAAAGTGATGGTCTTTGAGAGAGGTGAAGTCAGTGAATGTACAGCGAGGTTGGATGGTGAGGAATTGGAAAATGTGAGTACGTTTAAGTACTTGGGTAGTGTGATGAGTAAGGATGGAGGTTTGGAGGGTGAAGTGCTTGAAAGGGTACAGCAGGGAAGAAAGGTTGCTGGTTCTTTGAAAGCAGTGATAAGAAACAGGGAAGTGAGGCTGGAAGTGAAAAAGTTACTACTTGACAGTATTGTGATACCAACTCTAACGTATGGAAGTGAAGCTTGGACGTTGTTGGAAGGACACAAGTCAAGAGTGAGAGCAGTGGAAATGAGTTATTTAAGAGGAGCCTGTGGAGTCACATGGAGAGACAGGCTGACGAATGAGGATATAAAGGAGCGTTGTGGTGTAGATGTGGATGTGATAGGAAGCGTTATGAGGAACACACTGAGGTGGTTTGGCCATGTGGAGAGAATGGAGGGTGAAAGACTGATGAAGAGAGTGTATGTGAGTGAGGTGGAGGGGGGAAGAGGGAGGGGGAGGCCGAGGATGAGATGGAGGGATGGGGTGGAGAGGTATATCAGAGAGGGGGGTGTGAGTTGGGAGCAGGGCAGTGAAATGGCCGGGGGCAGGGCGACTTGGAGGCAATTTGTTTGTGGCCACCCCAAACGGGATTGAGGCATCTGGCAACAGATAGACAGAATAATTAAAATAATAAAAATAAAACATTTCTAGCCAGTCTCGTATGATTTTGTTACGACATGCCAGTGTTTACACTAGAATTTAGCGAAACAGTAGCGATGGAGGAAAATCATTACAACCTTTATCAAACTTCATGAATGACTTTTATTACCACTTACTTTTATAAAACTTATTGATATAATGTCATGAGTCATTTCACAGCATTGCTGCACAGTCTGCAACCGCAAAAATGTTCACTCGCTAATGCACTTAGCACATGACTTCTCTGATTATTGCAAAAATATCACTAATCACGTGCATTTTATCACAGTAATTCACAATATAATGTAAAATAATACTTTCAGCCACTCTCGTATGATTTCAGTGTGATTTGGGTGCATATTACTTCGAACCTACATTGTACCTCTTTTATTACCCCATCCATGTACAGATTGAACAACCAAGGAGACATGACACATCCCTGTTTCAACCCAACTTTCAAAGCGAAAAATTCACTTAGTTCACCATCCACACGCACTGTAGCCTTCGCACCATCGTACATACTCTTCACAGCATTCAACAACTTCCCATCTACTCCATATATTCTTAACACTTTCCACAATCCTTGTCTATCCACCCTGTCATATGCTTTCTCCAAATCCATGAAAGCCGCATACAACTTCCTTCCCTTCTCTAGAAACTTTTCCACTAAAGATCTAAGAATGAATATCTGATCTACACAACCTCTTCCCTTCCTAAAGCCTCCCTGTTCTTCTCCAACTAATTTCTCTGTTCTTTCTCTAACTCTGTCAATAAGTATCCTACCATACACTTTTCCTATTATACTAAGAAGACAAATGCCCCTATGATTACCACACACTTCTTTTTCCCCTTTTCCATTGTACAAGTGAATAATTATACCTGACTTCCAATCCTCTGGGACTCTACCTTCCTCCCAGGCCAATCTGCACATCTTCCACATCCATTCTACTACAGTACTATCTCTCCCCCATACTTCAGCATTTCACCACACACTCCATCAATTGCTTGGGCTTTCCCCAATTTAACTTTCTTCATTGCTTCCACAACTTCTATCCTACTGATTTCTTCCTGTCCTCTCACCTCCCTCCTTCTCCCAGCCATTCCCCAGCCACTTATATTCGCATTACTTCCATCCTCTATGTTCAACAATTCCTTAAAGTGTTCTCTCCATCTGCTCATTTTTTCTCCCTTCTGCACTAGTAATCTACCATTTTTATCTTTCACTCCCCTGCTAACCTCACTTCCACACTATCTTACTCGCTTCACCTTTTTCCAGAACATTTTCTTACAGTCCCTCCACTTTACACTCAAAGTCCTTCCAAATTCCTCATCCACTCTCTTCTTACTAATCTTTTCACCTCTCTCTTTCTTTCTACATATAACTCTCTCTTCCACCTCTCAACTTCTTCCACGCCCCTATTTCTCATCCATTCATTGTATATTTCTCATCCATTCATTGTATATTCTCTTCAGCATTTGCCAGGTGAAACATTAATCTTTTTTATACCTAAATGACAGAAGTTTCAAATCAAACATGCAGCAAGACCTAATAATATGTGGTGAATTCTAACAGACCACTTGTCATTTTACAGATTCTAGTAATTGTTCTGCAATATTTTGCTTAGTAAATCATTTATTGAAAACTGGTATAATGACCAATGATTACTGTATAGAAGAATTTATGTACTCTTCATCACCAAACATCAGGGAAGGGATTTTGGAAAATATATGGATGTGCGAGCCAAGAGTTAGTTGACCGAATTAACATTCTCGGATATCACTGGCGACTCCTGAGTTTGTGAACACGTCCAATGAATTACAGTCTTCCTAACAAGGTATTTAAAAAGAACAGATGAGAACCTGTTAATATATATATATATATATATATATATATATATTATATGAAATACCCACTTGGTGGAGCGAGCCGGACACCACCACCCCAGGAGAAGGGTAGAGGGAGGCGACTCCCACCCCACAAGGAGATGACGAGGAGGCTGTTCCACCCTGAGAGCGGAAACAACATATCTCCCCCATGACCTGACGCCCCTCTTCCTCACAGCCAGACCACTAGGCAGTGCGCAGTTTGAGTGCACTACAATCCGACGGAGAAAGCACTCGCCAGAATCAGGGTGGGACTTGCAACAGTCAAGTCCCAAGCAGGCCCTCGGACACCGAGTCCACCGGATCGGCCTTCACGTCCTGCAAAACACCAGGGGAGCAGCAGCATAATAGTGTCCTCCGGATCTACTGTGGGAGAAGCGACCATCGATTCTCCTCCCTCAAGAGCCAGCATGTAGGCACATCTCCCAGACGACCTTTGGAAATCTCCCCAGGCGGGAGGCGGGCCCAGAGGTAGTATCCACCAAATCTACCTTCGAGGGGCAGACCACCAGTCGTCCCCCAGCTGCACCAGCTAGTTCAGACCAGCCTGCTGCTGATGCCTTCAAGCCTGTGCTCCAGCAGAGGATAGAGGAAGGTGGATATTCAGCCAAACAGGTAATTAACTATGATGAGACTGGCTTATATTGGAAAAAAATGTCAACATGGACATTCACTGCAAAGGATGAGAAGACAGCACCTGGCTTTAAGGCTTCAAAGGATCACCTGACCCTGCTGTTGGGGTGGAATGCAGCTGGGGATCTGAAACTGAAGCCGATGTTAATTTATGACTCTGACAACCCCAGGGCCCTTAAAGGCATCATTAAAGATTACCTCCCTGTGTTCTGGAAGACCAACAAAAAGGGGTGGATGACAACTTCGCTCAATCAGAGCTATGTATGTAACTATTTGTCCCCCAGGCTTCGTGACTATGCAGCAGAAAATAATCTTGCTAATTGTTTCTTCCTGGTTTTAGACAATGCCCCTAGCCACCCCCAGAGCATGGAGGACTGGGCTGATAACACAGAAGTGATGATCCTGCAGCCCTTATTCAGCTGATGGACCAAGGTGTGATTGCTGCTTTTAAGGCCTTTTACCAGCATCGCACCATGAAACAACTTGTTGAAGGCACTGACACCCCTGACAAGCCCACTTTCAAAGAATTCTGGGGGAAATATAATATTAAGAAGGCCATTGAAAACATTGACGAGTCCTGGAAGGAAGTCACCGAGAAGACAATGAATGCATGTTGGAAGAAGCTCTGGGAGGAATGTATCAATGACTTCCCTGCGTTTACTGTCTGCAGTTGGAAGGGACATCGTGAGGCCCTCACACCAGGCTGGATTTAATGAGCTAGATGAATTAGACATTCAGGAATTGCTAGAAACTCATGATCACCCACTATCAAACAACGACCTTATGCAGCTGGAGCAGGAGAGGGCTTTCACTGAGGACAACCATGAGGACAAGGAGAAGGAGCCACAACGAGGCCTTGACTTGAAGACACTCCGTGAGGTGTTCAGTGACACAGAACACATCATTGATCTTCTCAAGGAATGGGACCCTAACCCAGCCAGGAGTGGAACAGCAGCCCATGGTATTTCCCAAGCCCTCAATGTCTACAAAGAAATCTATGAGTCGAAGAAAAAGCTGGCAAAACAAACCACAATCAACAGCTTCTTCAAACATTCAGCCAGCTCTTCGACCTCTGACTCATCCACCTCTGCCCCTGCTGGGTCATCCACCTCTGCCCCTGCTGAGCCATCAGCCTCTACCCCTGCTGAGCCAACCACCGCTGCTAAGTCCGCCACAATTGCCAGCTTCTTCCAACGTGTAGCCAAACCTTCGACCTCTAACTCACCCACCTCTGATCCTGCAACATCCACCTCTACTGTCCCTGCCAGCTCTTCACCACCATCAAGCCCATCCTCCCTTGTCAAACCTTCCATCGATTGTTAAGTGTTTTGGGTGAAGAGGGAGTGAGGAGTGAGGGTTTACAGTGCCGGGACGAGTTTGTGTGACACAGAAGTTTTATAAGTCAGTGTTTATGAAAATGTTTCAAAGTCTAAGTTGGATGAATATTTTTCATTGCTTTCCCATTGTTATCATTAAACTAGAGCACATAAAACATCTTTTGTTTATCGCCTCCCTTGTCAAACCTTCCGTCTAGTGTTTAGTGTTTTGGGTGAAGAGAGAGTGAGGAACAAGTGTTTATGATGCCGGGACGAGTTTGTGTGACACGTAAGTACAGCATATAAAACATCTTTTATTTAGAAAATATGTGGTACAGTACAGTTTAAGGGCACATAAATACGAGTCTAGGAACGCATTCCTATTTTTCCCATTAAACCTTAAGTTCAGTATACAATTGCTCACTTTATGATTGCCTATTCAGGAATGTAACCCAATTGGATAGCGAGGGAGACCTGTATTTATATATATATATATATATATATATATATATATATACATATAAATATATATATATATATATATATACATATACATATATATATATATATATATATATATATATATATATATATATATACACACATTCAGATAAGCCCTTAATTGACATGAGGGTTACGTTCCCAGACCCTTCGCGTATGCGGTAAATTCGCATATACATTCTGTCCTTGTGTGAACATAATTACACATGTCTACTAAGTATATTACATCTGAATAATACTGTTTATGCACTACATACACCTTAAAAACTAGCATAAAGTATGAAAAACAACAAACATGTAAGAAATTTAACACTGAAACCAGACAAGCACAGGCGTAGGTGGAGACACTTCAGCAGTCTGATGCACAAGCCCTCACTGCCTCCCATATGCTACATTCTGCCTTCTTTATTGTCCAAACAGTTGACTCATTCACCCCAAACATACGGTTCCAAGCCAGTTCACAGGGGTAGGTGGAGACACTTCAGCACAGTCTGGTGCATTAGCCCTCAATGACTCCCGTATGCTACGTTCTGCCTTCTTTATTGTAAGAACAGTTGACTCACCCCAAACACGCGGTTCAGAGACGATTCACCATGAAGTCAATTCACTATCAAAACATGGACGATTCCCTGTCATTCTATAAATATATTTATTATTGATTAATTAATACTTTAATAACTAATTTTCAGGGGGATTTTATAACTCATATAAGTAAAAAACTAGTGTACTGTTGCTAAATAAACTGGTATGTAAATAAATGACGGGGAATCGTCCTGACGGAGAATTGTCGCCGACATTCCTCCCTGAAGTTTGTCCAACACTTTAACTTTCTCTGTCAGCAACATCACTTTACCAGTCCGTTTTGGTGTGTTACCACATGCATCACTAGCACTACGCTTAGGCCCCATATTGGCAGACAAGGCAAGCAATCACTGGAAGGCAGAAAAATAAGCCACAAATAACGATTCGCAAGTAACGCATGGTTCGACCGTCAGATTCAAACTGACTGTGTGGTGCGTGGTAGACCGACCTCCCACACACACACACACGCACACACACACACACACACACATACATATATGTATGAACACGGGCAGCAGGTAGGCATTTTTATATTTTATTTATTTCTCTTGTATATTAAAATCATTTATTTGAATACTATAATTTTATGTTTTAATTATTGTACGAAAAATTCGTGGATAACCAAAATAGTGTTAAAAAAGTTCGCGTGAATTAAGGGCTTACCTGTATGTATGTATGTATGTATGTATGTATGTATATATATATATATATATATATATATATATATATATATATATATATATATAAAACAGTAATCCCTGTAATATCTGGACGTCCACTATCTGGACACCCCACTCACCGGATCTTGTGGGCCTGGACCTTCAGAACCCAGATATGGCCAAAAAAAAAGAAAATCCCCCCCAAACCCGAATTTTTTCCCACCGGTAATTTGAAATTGCTGCGCGGTGCCAAACAGCTGTATACATCATGGGCCCTTCACCCTTTCCTTCCTCCCCCTCCCCCCTACCCTGTCAGGGTTGCCATTTGGTATTTTTCATTACCAAATGTGGGCTAATTTGGTTGCCATTTGGTATTTTTCATTACCAAATGTGGGCTAATTTGGTAATGAAATATTCATTTGGCAATGAATCAGAATAATGCATTACCAAACGGATTTTTCACATGTATGAGGATACACAGGATGAAGATGGTGGATTGTCCGCTCTTTCTGATTAATCTGCTAGCCTAAATTACATGAAAATAATCAAAATGCTGTTAATTATAAGAGTGATTACATGTACTTCCACTTGTATATATAATTTGTGAAGAATAAAAGCTTGCTTTATGAATTTGGTAACGAAAAGTTAAATTTCGTAATGAAAATTGAGGAGTTTGGCAATGTGGCCAAGTTCCAATCTGGCAACCCTGCTCCTCCCTCACCACCAGTTACTGCCTAACTACCACCATGAGTAGATGCTTATTGCAATGGATGCCACATGTGCTCGTTTTTGTGGATAAACAGTGAATAAACTGCAATACCTCGCCACTAGACCACACAGGAATTTACAGTGTTGTGCAGTATTAGGAAATTAGAATTTAGAGTGCAAAGGATTGACTGTGGAGTGCAAACTGGCGGTTGAAACTGGCGTGGTGCAACTAAGAACAGAACGTGCCGTGTTAAATAATTATAACTCACAGTGCAAAGAATTAAGTGCAGCACAACGATGGATTACTGTATGTGCTTCAAGAGCACTTTCACCACTGCCAAAGTCTTAGAGAAGGGGGCCACAGACATGCTATAACTACCCTGTACCCTGTTAAGTATTTTCCATACTCCTAATTCCTCATTCTCTGGTTCCTTTTCATTTCTTTCATGCTTTATGTCTATTACTGGTGTGAATAGGGTATTAAATAGGTTTAAATAGGTGCTATGCATGTCCGGTATGTCCGGTAAGGAGTTATTTACGTGGCTTTCAAAGTTAGGCTGAGTTAGGATCCTTCAGTACCAGTCCAGCAGATAGGGGCCCACTTTCCAGATGGGACCACTTTCTGGACATGCCATTGACTCTATTACATCGGATACAGGAGGGATTACTGTATATATATATATATATATATATATATATATATATATATATATAAATACAGCTACGCCTTAGCCCTTCAGGGATACCTGGCGTAAAACCAGTTTTTATTTTATTTTTTTTTTTTAGTCAGGTCAGGTGCGGGTAAGGGGATGGGTCTATTATGATGTGGCAGGGGTAAACCAGCTCTGCTGTCAGGCCCTGCTGCAGATGTCACTGATTGCACTGCGCAGTTGACCCTTGTGCGGTGTGGTGCGGTGACGATCTGTTCCTTCTCCTCTTTGGGGCTAAGATGCGAATGAATGTGTTTGAATGGATGAGTAAATGGGGTGTCTGTCGTCCTGTCTCAGCTACCTCCCTTTCCTTGGGGGAAGCAGCCTAGGTATATAGATACATAGATAGATATAAATATATATATACAGTACCCTCACGTCCAACACGCGTTAGTCCAGCATGATTCAGGTCCAGCATGGAGAGCAAATAATTAGTATTATTTAATACGATTTAATCACTGCAACACGAGTGTGTTAGCATAACACGCACAGAGCTCCGAGAAGTGGGAGAAATCTGCAGAGTTCAACTCTAGCACGATCACCCCCGGTCCAACACGGTCATACTGGACATTCCCATGATGATGATAGCCAATGAAAACTTCTGATCAAGTAGCCTTCCCCGCCCACTATCATGACGTGATCGTGATGCTGACCAATTAAAAACGCTTCTGGTGTCACGTGATGTTTTGTTTAAATTTCTCCCGCCACAGCACCACTCAGTCGCATAATTGCATTGGAAGGTGCTTTTTTCTTGCTGCATTTTCTGCCCTTGATACTACATTTTACCCTGCTCACGATGCCTAGGAAGCCTTCTGAGAAACCCAAGAAGCGTCGGCACCTCCCTCAGGCCACCAAGCTAGAAAGCATCGAGAGAAAGAAGAAAGGGGAGAGGAAAGTTGACACTGCCAAGGCCTACGACATGAATGAAGCCAACGTGAGGACCATAATAAAATACCAAGACAAGATCCAGGCAGCTGAAGGCTATCACACGGCACTTCATACCAGGTTTCCCGAGGATACAATGGTAAATCGGAACGGTAACGTGGTAAAATTGCCGACGATAAAAAGGGCACTTGGAATTCTTCTGGATGGATTCCTACCGAGAATATGACGGGCAAAACAGTGTGGCCAAAACCCAGGCGACTCGACAGAGAATGTATCGTAATACAGCATTGAACATTTAGCCTGACACTGAATACATATTAATATCTTAGAATAAATATCAATCATTTTGAAACCCTTCTCATCGGCGTGCGTACCAGTTTATAAACAAAGTTGCTTCTTATTTTCTACCAAGTCAGCGACAGCGATCACACAGTCACAAGACGGGGCTCTGCCAACAGTGTGAGAAGCATGCCATTTGCCGAGGATTACAGAGTGCTAGGACAGGCAGAAGCAGGACCTTCCATGGCTGTGGACGAAGATAGTGATTCTGAGTATGATTTTGAAGGATTTATGAGGAAGGTTGAGGAGGAGCAACAGCCATTGCCAGCAGCCATCCTCCGGGGACCCAGTAGGACTACCTACAGCCTTGGATACCACCTTCCATTCCCAGCAAGCCCACCAAAACTATCCTAAAAGGTTAGTTATCATTCATAGCACAGTACCATTTATTATAATTACAATAGTACCAATATATGTATAGGTATACGGTAGGTATTTAGGGTGACTTTTCCTAGGGTTGCTGACATAATTCATTTTTCCCCCATAAGCTCTGTTGTTAGTCCAATACGTTTTTGGTCCAACACGTGACCCATGCATGATAATATTATCGTGCTGGACGCGAGGGTACTGTGTATATATATATATATATATATATATATATATATATATATACAGTGTATATACTATATATATATATATATACTGTGTATACTATATATATATATATATATCTATATATATATATAGTATATATATATATATATATATATATATATATATATATATATCATCATTCATTCATTGATATATATATATATATATATATATATATATATATATATATATATATATATATATATATATATATATATATATATCATCATTCATTCATTGATGATATATATATATACAGTATATGGCAGTGCATTAGTGGACATTTGTGCTGGGAGGGGGTTGGTGATAGCCAATACCCTCTTCAGGCATAAACTGATCCACAGGTATACATGGCGGGTGATGAGAAGGGTGGGTGGTGAACTGAAAAGGAAGGCAATGATTGACTATGTGTGTGTGGATGAAAGGATGCGAAGATGTGTAATGGATGCAAGAGCTTATAGAGGCTGGGGGAGTGGACTTTCTGACCACTACTTGGTGGTGGCCAGAATTAGGATCCAAGTAAGATGGAGAAATAGAAGAAGGGAAAGACGAGAGGAAAGAGTAGTTGTAGGGAGAATGGAAAGGTTACAAGAGGATGAGAAAAAGGCAGAGTATAAGAGAGAAGTGGAGGAACGATTGGGCAAATATGAATTGGTGCAGATGGGAGACGTGGAAGGTGTGTGCAGGATATTCACAGAAGAAATATGTGCAGCATGTGATGTGGTGCGTGGGGTGAAGAGAAGACGGAGGGGGGTGCAAGGAACAGAGTGGTGGACTGAAGAGGTGAAACAGGCTGTGGCACAAAAGAAGAAACCATACAATGAATGGATGAGAAATAAGGGTGTGGAAGAAGTTGAGAGGCGGAAGAGAGAGTTATATGTAGAAAGGAAGAGAGAAGTGAAAAGATTAGTAAGAGAGAGTAAGAAGAGAGTGGATGAGGAATTTGGAAGGAATTTGAGTGTACAGTGGAGGGACTGTAAGAAAATGTTCTGGAAAAAGGTGAAGAGAGTCAGACAGGGTGGAAGTGAGGTTAGCAGGGGAGTGAAAGATAAAAATGGTAGATTACTAGTGCAGAAGGGAGAAAAAGTGAGCAGATGGAAAGAACACTTTAAGGAATTGTTGAACATAGAGGATGGAAGTAATGCGAGTATAAGTTGCTGGGGAATGGCCGGGAGAAGGAGGGAGGTGAGAAGACAGGAAGAAATCAGTAGGATAGAAGTTGTGGAAGCAATGAAAAAAGTTAAAGTGGGGAAAGCCCAAGCAATTGATGGAGTGTGTGGTGAAATGCTGAAGCATGGGGGAGAGATAGTAGTAGAATGGATGTGGAAGATGTGCAGATTGGCCTGGGAGGAAGGTAGAGTCCCAGAGGATTGGAAGTCAGGTATAATTATTCACTTGTACAATGGAAAAGGGGAAAAAGAAGTGTGTGGTAATCATAGGGGCATTTGTCTTCTTAGTATAATAGGAAAAGTGTATGGTAGGATACTTATTGACAGAGTTAGAGAAAGAACAAAGGAATTAGTTGGAGAAGAACAGGGAGGCTTTAGGAAGGGAAGAGGTTGTGTAGATCAGATATTCATTCTTAGATCTTTAGTGGAAAAGTTTCTAGAGAAGGGAAAGAAGTTGTATGTGGCTTTCATGGATTTGGAGAAAGTATATGACAGGATGGATAGACAAGGAATGTGGAAAGTGTTAAGAATATATGGAGTAGATGGGAAGTTGTTGAATGCTGTGAAGAGTATGTATGATGGTGCTAAGGCTCCAGTGCATGTGCATGGTGAACTAAGTGAATTTTTCTCTCTGGAAGTTGGGTTGAAACAGGGATGTGTCATGTCTCCATGGTTGTTCAATCTGTACATGGATGAGGTAATTAAAGAGGGACAAGGTAGGGTAGTGGATGTTGGAGTGCCCCTGGTGAGAGAGGATAATGTTTGGAAACTCCCTGTACTGTTGTTTGCAGATGATACTGTGTTGTTGAGTGAAGATGAAGGAGAGCTGCAAGGCTTGGTGGATGAGTTTGGGAGAGTGTGTAAGAAACAGAATCTAAAGGTGAATGTAGGGAAGAGTAAAGTGATTGTCTTTGAGAGAGGTGAAGTCAGTGAATGTACAGCGAGGTTGGATGGTGAGGAATTGGAAAATGTGAGTACATTTAAGTACTTGGGTAGTGTGATGAGTAAGGATGGAGGTTTGGAGGGTGAAGTGTTTGAAAGGGTAGAGCAGGGAAGAAAGGTTGCTGGTTCTTTGAAAGCAGTGATAAGAAACAGGGAAGTGAGCATGGAAGTGAAAAAGTTACTACATGACAGAATTGTGATACAAATCTCTAACGTATGGAAGTGAAGCTTGAACGTTGTTGGAAGGACACAAGTCAAGAGTGAGAGCAGTGGAAATGAGTCATTTAAGAGGAGCCTGTGGAGTCACATGGAGAGACAGGCTGACGAATGAGGATATAAAGGAGCGTTGTGGTGTGGATGTGGATGTGATAGGAAGTGTTATGAGGAACACACTGAGGTGGTTTGGCCATGTGGAGAGGATGGAGGGTGAAAGACTGACGAAGAGAGTGTATATGAGTGAGGTGGAGGGGGGAAGAGGGAGGGGAAGGCTGAAGATGAGATGGAGGGATGAGGTGGAGAGGTATATGAGAGAGGGGAGTGTGAGTTGGGAGCAGGGCAATGAAATGGCAGGGGACAGAGGGACGTGGAGGCAATTTGTCTGTGGCCACCCCAAACGGGATTGATGCATCTGGCAATAGATAGATAGATAGATAGATATACAGTGAAATTTCTAATTTTGATGGACATATGTACATAAAAATCACCACGAAATTCAAATCATCGAAATTTGAACTCATGCTCCAGCACCTCCACTTCCTCTCTGCCCACTTCTCCTCCTTCATCCACCCCTGCTGGCACTTCTAAGTCTTGCAGAATAGCAGCCACATTCTGTCTCTCATAAAAATATCATGAAATCCAGGCGTCTCTCTACTCATTTATGTTTCTGTTGTAGACGGCCATCACTTGAGACTTCAGATCACTCAAGGTCAATAGGATGTTGGTAGCCTCAGGCATAGTCCTGGTGTATGCACTGAAGGTGGTTGCCATGTCAGTTATGGTGGACAGGATAGTCACAAGATGGCCGCCAACAAATGAGCATCGGTATGCATCGTCGGCTACCGCCTGGAAGCATCGAATTGTGGGGAAATTCATAAATTGTATGACAACTCGGAAACTTTTTTCTTGCGCAAAAAACAAGGCGTTAAAGTAAAATGAGTCCAAATATGAGGACCTACTGTGTATATATATATATATATATATATATATATATATATATATATATATATATATACATACACATATATATATACATACACATAAAAATATATATATATATATAAAAAAATATATATATATATATAAATATATATATATATATATCTAAATAAATATATATATATATATATATCTATTGCCAGACGCCTCAATCCCGTTTGGGGTGGCCACAAACAAATCGCCTCCAAGTCGCCCTGTTCCCCGCCATTTCACTGCCCTGCTCCCAACTCACACCCCCCTCTCTCATATACCTCTCCACTCCATCCCTCCATCTCATCCTTGGTCTCCACCTCCCTCTCTCCCCCACCAACTCACTCACATACACTCTCTTCGTCAGTCTTTCACCCTCCATCCTCTCCACAAGGCCAAACCACCTCAGTGTGTTCCTCATAAAGCTTCCTATCACATCCACATCCACACCATAACGCTCCTTTATATCCTCATTCGTCAGCCTGTCTCTCCATGTGACTCCACAGGCTCCTCTTAAATAACTGATTTCCACTGCTCTCACTCTTGACTTGTGTCCTTCCAACAATGTCCAAGCTTCACTTCCATACGTTAGAGTTGGTATCACAATTCTGTCATGTAGTAACTTTTTCACTTCCATGCTCACTTCCCTGTTTCTTATCACTGCTTTCAAAGAACCAGCAACCTTTCTTCCCTGCTGTACCCTTTCAAGCACTTCACCCTCCAAACCTCCATCCTTACTCATCACACTACCCAAGTACTTAAACGTACTCACATTTTCCAATTCCTCACCATTCAACCTCGCTATACATTCACTAACTTCACCTCTCTCAAAGACCATCACTTTACTCTTCCCTACATTCACCTTTAGATTGCGTTTCTTACACACTCTCTCAAACTCATCCACCAAGCCTTGCAGCTCCCCTTCGTCTTCACTCAACAACACAGTATCATCTGCAAACAACAGTACAGGGACTTTCCAAACACTATCCTCTCTCACCAGGGACACTCTCTTTTATTACCCCATCCATGTACAGATTGAACAACCATGGAGACATGACACATCCCTGTTTCAAACCAACTTTCAAAGAGAAAAATTCACTTAGTTCACCATCCACACGCACTGCAGCCTTCGCACCATCGTACATACTCTTCACAGCATTCAACAACTTCCCATCTACTCCATATATTCTTAACACTTTCCACAATCCTTGTCTATCCACCCTGTCATATGCTTTCTCCAAATCCATGAAAGCCGCATACAACTTCTTTCCCTTCTCTAGAAACTTTTCCACTAAAGATCTAAGAATGAATATCTGATCTATACAACCTCTTCCCTTCCTAAAGCCTCCCTGTTCTTCTCCAACTAATTTCTCTGTTCTTTATCTAACTCTGTCTATAAGTATCCTACAATAAACTTTTCCTATTATACTGAGAAGACAAATGCCCCTATGATTACCACACACTTCTTTTTCCCCTTTTCCTTTGTACAAGTGAATAATTATACCTGACTTCCAATCCTCCAGGACTCTACCTTCCTCCCAGGCCAATCTGCACATCTTCCACATCCATTCTACTACTATCTCTCCCCCATGCTTCAGCATTTCACCACACACTCCATCAATTCCTGGGGCTTTCCCAGATTTAACTTTCTTCATTGCTTCCACAACTTCTATCCTACTGATTTCTTCCTGTCTTCTCACCTCCCTCCTTCTCCCAGCCATTCCCCAGCCACTTATACTCGCATTACTTCCATCCTCTACGTTCAACAATTCCTTAAAGTGTTCTCTCCATCTGTTCACTTTTTCTCCCTTCTCCACTAGTAATCTACCATTTTTTTCTTTCACTCCCCTGCTAACTTCACTTCCACCCTGTCTTACTCTTTTCACTTCTCTCCAGAACATTTTCTTACAGTCCCTCCACTTTACACTCAAATTCCTTCCAAATTCCTCATCCACTCTCTTCTTACTCTCTCTTACTAATCTTTTCACCTCTCTCTTTCTTTCCACATATAACTCTCTCTTCCGCCTCTCAACTTCTTCCACGCCCCTATTTCTCATCCATTCATTGTATGGTTTCTTCTTTTGTGCCACAGCCTGTTTCACCTCTTCAGTCCACCACGCTGTTCCTTGCACCCCCCTCCGTCTTCTCTTCCTTCCACACACCACATCACATGCTGCACATATTTCTTCTGTAAATATCTTACACACACCTTCCATGTCTCCCATCTGCTCCAATTCATATTTGCCCAATCGTTCCTCCACTTCTCTCTTATACTCTGCCATTTTCTCATCCTCTTGTAACCTTTCCACTCTCCATGCAACTACTCCTTCCTCTCGTCTTTCCCTTCTTCTCTTCCTCCATCTTATTTGCATTCTAATTCTGGCTACCACCAAGTAGTGGTCAGAAAGTCCACTCCCCCAACCTCTATACACTCCTGCATCCTTTACACATCTTCGCATCCTTTCATCCACACACACATAATCAATCATTGCCTTCCTTTCATTCAGTTCACCACCCACCCTTCTCATCACTCGCCATGTATACCTGTGGATCATTTTATGTCTGAAGAGGGTATTGGCTATCACCAACCCCTTCCCAGCACAAATGTCCACTAACGTACTCCCATTCTCATCTATCTCAGCAGGCACACCCCACTCACCAAGTATTCCATCCACCTTAACATTCCCAACTTTACCATTCATATCACCAATCAAAAACACTCTCTCATTCCTTCCAAACTTTTCCATGCACACTTCCACATTTGTCCAGAACTATTCTCTCACTCTTCTAGCATATATATATATATATATATCTATATATATATATATATATATATATATATATATATATATATATATAGATATATATAGATATATATAGATATATACAAACATATATATATATATATATATATATATATATATATATATATGTGTGTGTACATATATATATATATATATATATATATACAGTAATCCCTCTAATATCCGACATAATAGAGCCATAGGTAGGTCCGGTTATTGGTTTTGTCCGGATATTGGGCCCCAGCTTATGGACTTGTACTTATGGACCCTAACTCAGAGAAACACCTATACAACTCCCTCTGGACATGCATAGCACCTATTTAAGACCCAAATCACACCAATAAGGCACATAAATGACTGAAATAAATGCAAAAGAAGCATAAAATGAGGGTTTTGAGGTTGGTTCATACAATATTAAACATTCTGGTTACTGGCTCCTGGACTGGTAGTTATGGACCCTAACCTAGCCTAATTCAGAAAAACACCTTCCTACTGCACATGCATAGCTCCTAACACCTATTCACACCAAGAAAGGATATTAAAGAGTGAAATGAGGTGTTTGAGGTAAGTATAGTATGGAAAAAAGTACAGTATGAAACATTCTGCCTACTTACAGCAAGTCCATGGCCACCTCGATGAATAACCGCCTCCTCTCGGACTCTGACAGTAAGAAGGATTTCCTGAAGCACTTCCAGTACACTGTTCATGAAGTCTTGCACTGAACTTAGTGAATCGCACTCAGAAGTCCGTTCTCTTCACAGTGCGCACTCTTGTCTAACTTATGCTCCATTGTAACTTACTAAGTGTTGCACTCTGCACTTTAACTTTTCCCACTCTTCTAACCATTTTCTAAAGCAAAAACAAACAAGTCTATTTACGTTAAATTTTGTTCCAAATTTGTCTTCTCACAACTGTAAATCCTTAACACAACACACTGTTTTTTTCACTGCACAACACTGTAAATTCCCGTGTGGTCTAGTGGAGAAGTTCTTGCTGTTTAATCACTGTCAGAGTCCAAGAGTATCACTGGCAGGTGACCTAGGGGTGCGTCACTGGGTCGTGGTGATGGCGTACCCACTGCAAAGGACTCTGAAGATAGACGCAAACTCACGTCGAGCGGTGACTCCACCGTGGCTGATGTGCTGGGCTGTGGCTCAGAGCATGAGGGCCTGTCTTGGGGAGGCAACGGAGTGGAGCCAGGGCTGGGCACAGCGGGGGTCACGGGCTTGAAAAAGCTGTCAATCGTTGATTGACGCAAGGAACGACGATTCTGACAATTAATGATGCGCTGCCTGAATGCACGCACTTCCTCCACAAGTCCCAAGGGCCCCATCTCCCTGTTGCAGTCCGGGTGTTCCAGGTAGTCGAGAACGAACTCTAGGTGTTCCCAGAGTGCGCTCAGCTTGGGGATGGCTGGAGTAGTGTCATACTGAGAGGAGTCCGCATCATCGTCGCCGTCCTCGTTGGAATCTTCAAGCTGGGTACTGACACCTGCAACTGAAGATGCGATTTCGATATCAGACAATGTCTGATACCCAGGATTGCCCTCGTCGTCATCCAACCACTCACGCACATCGTCCACATCAACATCGTCGCCATGCGTACATAGCCGTGCATGGAAGTCATCCACGTCAAACCCTTGAAAACCGTACTCCACATCCGTTCCGAGAAGCAGACGAGACCAACCATTTTCTAGAGTCTTGACAGGGACTTCCTTCCATGCACTGGCCTAGTTGTAGAGTGCAGACTTGATGTTGTAGCGGCGAAGGTTTTCCAAAGTCCGCTGGCCTCGCGTGTCCCGTCCCTCCCTGCGCTCATCCTCGTCCTTGAGAACAACCATCACCTCGCCCAGGTACTTCCGTCGGTATAGGCGCTTTGGTGCCACGATCACTCCTTGGTCCATTGATTGGATGAAAGCAGTCGTATTAGGTGGCAGAAACATGAACCTAATCCGGCCATTCTCAGCCACCAAGTCCTTGTCGCACGGGTGGGCAGGTGCATTGTCAAGGAGAAGGAGGGCCTTTACATGGTCGCGCGGGATTCCCAGTGTCTTCGTCTGGTAATTGATGACCTCCTTGACGAAGTGGTGGTGGAACCAGTCTCTGAAGATCTGGGTTGTAAACCATGCCTTCAAAGAATGATACCAGACAACAGGAAGGACATCCATCACCCCACGAAGACACCGAGGCTGCTTTGAACGGCCAACGAGCTTAAGCCGGTGCATGCCGTTAGCATTTTAGCATTGGCACAACACAAAGCAGATATCCGTTGCTTGGAGAGCTTGTGGCCAGGTACACGCTTCTCTGTCTCCTCGGCTAAAGTGTTTGTTGGCAAAGAGCGATAGAATAAACCAGTTTCGTCAACATTGTAGACTTGACCGAGAGTGAGGCCCTCCCTGTCGATCAAGCCCTTCACCTTGTGCCGAAACTCGTCACCTCCATCCTCATTAGCATTCAAAGCTTTGCCATGAGCTTTACGGTTGGTAAGGCCATGCCGTAACTTGAACGCGAAGAGCCAACCCTCGGATGCCTTGAAGTCTAGGGCGTCGTGAAGCTGGCGAACTTCTCAGCAGCAGCCTTCAGCTCCGTACCACGTACCATCACAAAAGCAGCACGTTGCTGTCGATACCAAATCAACGTGGAGCGGTCGATTTCAGGAAACTTGGGAGTAAACATCACCTTCCTCTCCACGTTGCGTTTGCTTCTCGACGAGAAGTCAGTCGTGTACTGCATGAGTTTGTCTCGGGATCTCCTGATATCGAACAAAGTAGATCGGGCTAGGTTGAACTCGCGGAGGACGCGGGAAGAAGACCACCCCGCATCTACTTTCTCCAATATCTCCCGTTTCTTCTCCAGAGTCAACACCACTCTCTTCCTCTTCTCAGGCGGCAGGGCCATCATCACACACACTAATAAGAGGCCCGAGAGCAGCAGGAGTGCCTGCAGCAGGTAAGGAACCACCACAACAGCGAGCTCGTGGGCAGCCATGACGACGAGCGTGCACTCGCGGCAAGAGACAGGCGGAAAGTGGGGAGGATGCAGTGGCGCTCTATTGGACATCGGAGGAATGACACGCCACAACAAAGCTGTCCTGCGCCGCACACGGCAAGTTCATATTCTATCTATCTATCTATAGCCCGACGCCCTAATCCCGCAAAGGGTGGCCGCAGACAAAACGCCTCCAAGTCGCTCTGTCACCCACCATTTGACTACCATCCCCCCAACTCACCCCCCCCCTCCCTTATATACGTCTCAACTCCATCCCTCCACCTCATCCTCGGTCTACCTCTCCCTCTCCCTCCCTCCACCTCACCTACATACACCCTCTTAGTCAGTCTTTCATTCTCCATTCTCTTCACATGTCCAAACCACCTCAGTGTATTTCTCCTAATCTTCTCAACCACATCCACATCCACCCCACAGCATTCCTTCTTTATTTGTCAACCTGTCCCTCGACGTCACTCCACATGCTCCTCTCAAGTAACTCATTTCCACTGCTCTCACTCTTGACTTGTTTCCCTCTTGCAAGGTCCATGCCTCGCTTACATACGTCAGGGTAGGGATCACAATACTATCATGTAGTGACTTCATAACTTCCATACTCACCTCCCTATTTCTCATCACTGCTTTCAGTGTACCAACAACCTTCCTTCATTGCTGTACCCTTTCACGCACTTCATCCCCCAAAGTTCCATCCTTACTCATCACACTACCCAAGTACTTGAATACACTCACATTCTCCATATCCTCACCATCCAACCTCACTGGACACTCTGTGACTTCATTCCTCTCAAACACCATAACTTTACTCTTGTTAACATTAACTTTCAGATTCCTCCTCCTACACACTGTCCCAAATTCATTCACCAAACCTTGCAACTCCCATTCATCTTCACTCAACAGTACTGTATCATCAGCAAACAGCAACACCGGAAGCTTCCAAATCTCACCCTCATTCATTAGAGCCACCCCCACATCCAATGCCCTACCCTGCACCTCCGTTACAACCCCATCCATGTATATATTAAACAGCCATGGAGACATCACACAACCCTGTTTCAGACCCACATTGAGATCAAAGAACTCACTCAGCTCACCATCCATTCGCACCGTAGCCCTAGCTCCCTCGTACATACTCTTCACAGCACTCAACAATTTCCCCTCCACTACATATATTCTTAATACCTTCCACATACCTTGCCTATCTATTCTGTCATAAGCTTTCTCCAAGTTCATGAAGGCAGTATACACTTTCCTTCCCTTCTCTAGATATTTCTCCACTAAACATCTTAGAACAAATATCTGATCTACACACCCTTTTCCCTTCCTAAATCCCCCTTGTTCTTCTCCAACTAGCTCCTCTGTCATATGCCTGACCCTATCAATGAGTATTCTACCATATATTTTACCAGTCACACTAAGTAGGCAAATACCCCTATGGTTACCACATACTTGTCTCTCCCCTTTTCCTTTGTATAAAAGAACAATTATACCTGATTTCCAGTCCTCTGGAACCCTTCCCTCTTCCCAAGCCAATCTACACAACTTCCATATCCACTCCACAACAATCTCACCCCCATGCCTAAGCATTTCACCACACACTCCATCAATTCCTGGGGCCTTTCCCAACTTAATCTTCTTCGTCACTTCCACTACTTCCGCCCTACTGATCTCTTCCTCCCTCCTCTCATCTCTTCTTCTCCCAGCCATTCCCCAACCACTTATACTCGCACTGCTCTCACTTTCTACATTCAACAAATCCTCAAAGTGCTCCTTCCATCTCCTCAGTTTCTCTCTCTTCTCCACCAACAATCTATTATTCCTATCTTTCACTCCCCTACTATTTCCCCTTTCACACTGCCTTACTTTCTTTACCTCCTTCCAAAACAATTTCTTACTTTCCCTCCATTTCACACTCAGATTCCTCCCAAACTCTTCATCCACTTTCTTTTTACTCTCCTTCACCAGTCTCTTAACCTCCCTTCTCCTGCTCACATATACCTCTCTCTTCTCTCTCTCATCTTCTCCCCTACCTCTACTCACTAACCATTCACTATATGCCTTCTTCTTTTGTTCAAATTACGTGCGGGATTTTTTTGCGGTTTTCGGACCATTTTGGGAATATTGGATCCCAGGACGATTATGTCCGGTTAGTGAGGATTTCGGATATTGGGCGTTCGGATATTAGAGGGATTACTATATGTATATATCTATATATATATATATATATATATATATATATATATATATTGCTGGAAGGACACAAGTCAAGAGTGAGAGCAGTGGAAATGAGTTATTTAAGAGGAGCCTGTGGAGTCACATGGAGAGACAGGCTGACAAATGAGAATATAAAGGAGCGTTGTGGTGTGGATGTGGATATGATAGGAAGCATTAGGAGGAATACACTGAGGTGGTTTGGTCATGTGGAGAGGATGGAGGGTGAAAGACTGACGAAGAGAGTGTATGTGAGTGAGGTGGAGGGAGGAAGAGGGAGGGGGAGGACGAGGATGAGATGAAGGGATGGGGTGGAGAGGTATATGAGAGAGAGGGGTGTGAGTTGGGAGCGGGGCAGTGAAATGGCGGGGGACAGGGCGAAGTGGAGGCGATATGTTTGTGGCCACCCCGAACGGGACTGAGGCGTCTGGCAATAGACAGATAGATATATATACAGTATATCCCCACAGTAAGCGAGTTCTGAGTACGCGATCCTCCTTGCACACGAGGACCTATTTTTCTTTTTTTAGTGTATTTTTTATTAGTACACAAATTGAACCCCTTATAAGCAAGACGGGGGGTGAAGAGTGGCCCAAATCTGGGGTTACCCCGAGTACGCAACATTGCCCCCCCAAGAAGCGATAACGGTTACTTACGCTCCGCCCACCTTGTGACGTCGATGCTGCTCGCTCGTCACATGATGCCCATGTGGGCCGCTTGGAGGGTGGTGAGGTGAGAGTCCCAGCAGAGGAAACACACGCACACAGAGGGTACAGTCGCTGTTCCAGGTATGTCCCCTTGTACTCTAAGGCTATTTTTTCTGTGAGCCAGGATGTCTGCCCCCTCCTCCAGGAAAAAGAAGCGCATCACCCATGTCATGAAGATGCAAGTCATTAGGAAGAAGGAGAGTGGGAAGGGTAACACGGTCATTGGCAAGGAACTAGGCTTGGCAGAATCGTCCGTGCGAACTATATGGGCTAACAGGGAGGCCATAAAAAAGACTGTTAAGACATATGGGATGGTGGCATTAGACGGGAGAAGCAGGCTGACCAACCAGACAATAATTCTTATGGAGTGGTACCTGGCTACATTTATCCTGAGGAAAGAGAAGGAAGGAATTCCACTGAACGGGCGCTACATCAGGGACCAGGCCAAGATTTTCTACAAAGCTGCAGCTTTGAAGCTTGCTATTAAGAAACCATTTAAAGCCTCCGTGGGATGGCTTTGCCGCTTTCTGAAGAGGAAGGACCTACGTCACATTCGCCTCACGGGGGAGCGTGCATCAGCGGGTGAAATGGCGGCCAGGGATTATCCAGCCATCCTAAAGGGGATAATTGATGAGGACAGCTACAGCAGGGACCAAATTTATAACACTGATGAAACAGCCCTATACTACAAGGCTATGCCGAAGTGTACTTATATTAGCAAGCACCAGCGTCAGGCCCGGGGCAGGATAACAGTCATGTTCGCCGTGAACTTATCAGGCTCACACAAGATGCGGCCTGTTGTGCTGCATACTGCAGCACACCCCAGATGTTACAAGATTCTGTGTTGCATGGATGACAGCGGTGTATACTGGTACAGCAACTCCAATGATTGGATGACAAGTAGCATCACTTCCGAGTGGCTGTTGCAGCATTTCATCCTTGATGCCAAGGAAAAGTCCCATGAACTTGGCATCCTTTTCAAGGTGCTTCTCATCCTTGATAATGCCCCAAGTCATCCAACCTGGCTAGCAGACCTTAGCAAGGAATGCAAGATCATTTTTCTGCCCCCAAGAACAACCTCTCTCATCCAACTGCTAGACCAGGAGTTGATTGCAACGGTCAAGCAGGTATATCACCAACGCCTCTACAATTACCTCCGCAGCAAGACCAACAGCTGTGAGGAGCTGCAGGCAATTCTTGACTTGAACACAGTTGGGAGTGATGTCATGGACACCGAGGATGGTTTGGACTCGCCACCCACTTAACCCAATTCATCCTCACCACGCACAGCACCCGCACAACCAACTTCAACTCCTGAGAAGACTATTATGGTTTTTTGGCGGTTATTCAACCTCAAGGATGCCTTCACTCTCTTGTTGTCCTCTTGGGCAGATATAACCACTGCAACAATTAACCATGCTTGGCGCCTCCTCGTACCGCACCTGTGTCAAATCGCACTGGGAAGCGGCTTTCAGTCCCTGGCCACTGCCGAGGCAGCCACTCTCACAAGTGCACAAGCTGTGCCCGGGTTTCAGGCCATCTCGCTGGAGGAGATCAAGGGTTTACATTTGGCAGCAGTGGAACAGGATCCCCAGGAAATCGTGCAGCGAGTGGACGAGGCTGACACAGAGCAGGAGATCGCAGTAAAAAGGCCAGCAACACCAGTGATGGAGAGTGAAGATTTGTCCATGATGGACATCAGCCGGGCACTGTGTGCCCTTGATAAATTTTAGGAAGAATTCAAGGACATCGAACGCTCTCAGTTGTGAGTGGAGGAGGTGATGTCTTCACTGGACAGAACCTTCTGCTACTACACCGACAAGTACAACCAGGAAGCAAACAGAGGGAAGTAAACACTCATCACCCGTTACCTTCAGCTTGAACAAAGTGAGGAATCACTCCCTTCAGCATCAGAAGAGCCATATCCTGAGGAGGATCAAGAGACTGATTCAATGTTTGAGGTGTCAGAAATAGACTTTGAAGGGTTTATGAACGAAGTGAGTACATTATGTAGTGAAAGTGTCGAAAGTGCTGGTGACGAAAGTGGTGAGGAAGGTGGTGTGTCAGGTGGTGTGGTGGGTGATGCAGGAGATGCACGCTACGTGCCTCATCCTGCCACGGATCCTCTTCTTACCTCCATCACGCCTGTTGTCCTCTTGGGTAAAGGTGAGCAGCCATATTCTTGTTGGTTTAGTTAAGCCATATCCTTGTTGATTTATTTAGTAAAGACATAATATTGTTGGTTTACTTTATCTTAGGTAATATGTCTTAGACAGTTTCCCTATACAGTACAATACTTAGGTCTGAAAGGCATCTCAAGGGCTGCCCATGAAGGGGGCTGCCGCCCATATGTAATTTTTCCCATAAGTTTATGTATTCACAGTACGCAAATTCCTAGTACACGACGTCCTCTGCCACCCATATACTTGCGTACTAGGGGGATGTACCGTATATATATATATATATATATATATATATATATATATAGTAATCCCTTTATGCGATGTATTAGTGCCAAAGGCATGTCCAGATAATGATTCTGTCATGATAATGGACTTCTCTCCTGGCCCCCCTTCGTACATAACCTAACTTTGAAAGCAAGGGTAAACCACTACAGTATACTGGACAACACTTGTTTCTGTTGCTTAACACTATTGTCTGGTCAAGCAGACCTAAAAATGCAGTAGGCACACAAAACATAAAGGTAAAATGGAATAAAATCATGGTTAAATAGAATAAAATCATGGTACAGTACAGTAAGCTTGAATAAAATGAACAACAACAGTCATGAGAGAGAGAGAGAGAGAGAGAGAGAGAGAGAGAGAGAGACAGACAGACAGACAGACAGAGTGAGAGAGAGAAAGAGAGAGAGAGAGAGAGAGAGAGAGAGAGAGAGACAGACAGACAGAGAAAACCATTCCGTATCAATTTTACCCAGGACCTTCCACTTCCAAAGAGTCAGCATTACCCTCTTCTTTTTCCCTTGTGATGGGGCCATCATCACACACCCTTACTGAAGGCATGCAAGGAATAGCAAGGCCTGAAGCAGGTAGGGAACAACCACAAAAACCACCAAGTGCACAGCCATAACAATTGTCCGAGAGGTGCTGCTCACTACACAATCGTCGCGCAGGAACTGAGACCAAGTGAGAGGGTCTCTAGCAGACGCTGGGTAAACTACCCAACCAGTCACGGCAATGCTACTGGGCAATTCCCGCCTGGCCAGGCGCGAAAATGTTCAAAAGGCCATAACTTCCACCCAGATGCAAGCATTTTGTCCAGATAGTATGGAAAAATGTAGGAATACTGATTTTGAACAGTCAGATCACAGCTCCCAGGTAATGAATTACCCAGGTAATGGCCATCCAGATAACAGAGAGATTTCTGTATATGTATATGGTATATGTACATTAAATATATATATTTATATATATATATATATATATATATATATATATATATATACAGTATATATATATATATATATATATATATATATACAGTAATCACTCCAATATCCGGATCAATAGAGCCATCGGTAGGTTCGGATATTGGTTTTGTCCGGATATTGGGCCCCAGCTTATGGACTTGTACTTACAGGACCCTAACACAGAGAAACACCTATACAACTCCCTCCGGACATGCATAGCACCTATTTAACACCCAAATCACACCAATAAGGCACATAAATGACTGAAATAAATGCAATAGAAACATAAAATGTGGGTTTAGAAGTATGTTCATACATTAATAAACATTCTGGTACTTATGGACTCTAACCGAACCTAACCTAACCGAACCTAACCGAACTCTGAAAAACACATTCCTACTGCACATGCATGAGGTAAGTTTAGTATGGAAAGAAGTACAGTATGACACTTTCTGGTAAGTATAGTATGGGAAAAAATACAATATGAAACATTCTGGTAAATATAGCATGGGAAATAGTACAACATGAAACATTTTGGCTACTTACAGCAAGTCCCTGGCCACCTCGATGAATAACCGCCTCCTCTCGGACTCTGACAGTAAGAACGATTTCCTGAAGCTCTTGCACTACACTCTTCCTGAAGTCTTGCACTGAACTTAGTCAATAACACACAGAAGTCCGTTCTTTTCACAGTGTTCACTTTAGTCCAAATAATGTTCCATTAAATTTAAGTGTTGCACATTAACTTTTCCCAAGTTTTTTTAAGTTTCCAAAGCCAAAACAAAGAAGGTTAGTTACGTTAAATTTCTTTTCTACTTAGTCTTTTCTCCCAACTTGAAAACCTTAACACAACACACCGTTTTTTTCACTGCACAACACTCAAAATTCCCGTGTGGTCTAGTGGAGAAGTTCTTGCTGTTTATTCACTCTCAAGAGCCCGAGAGTATCACTGGCAGGCGTCCAAGGGGTGCATCGGTGGGTAGTGGTGATGGCGTACCGACTACAGAAGACTCTGAAGACAGCCGCAAACTCACGTCGACGGTGACTCCACTGGAAGCTGATGTGCTGGGCTGTGTCTCGGACCATGAGGGCCTGACTGGAGGACGCAACTCAGTGGAACCAGGGCTTGGCACAGCGGGGTCACGGGCCTGAAAAAACTGTCAATCGTTGACTGACGCAAGGACCGGACGATTCTGGCGATTGATGATGCGCTGCCGGAAAGCACGCACTTCCTCCACGAGTCCCAAGGGCCCCATCTCCCTGTCGCAGTCCGGGGTGTTCCAGGTAGTCTAGGACGAACTCTAGATGTTCCCGGAGTGCGCTCAGCTTGGGGATGGCTGGAGTAGTGTCCTGCTGGGCGGAGTCTGCATCATCATCGCCTTCGTCGTCGGAATCTTCAAGTTCGGGACTGACACCAGCAACCGAAGACGCGATCTCGATATCAGACAACGTCTGATACCCAGGATCGCCCTCGTCGTCGTCCAACCACTCCACGAACATCGTCCACATCAACATCGTCGCCGTGCGTACGTAGCCGTGCATGAAGTCATCCCACGTCAAACCCTAGGAAATCGTACTCCACATCTGTTTCGAGAAGCAGACAGAGACCAACCATTTTCAAGAGTTTTCACAGAGACTTCCCTTCCATGCACTAGCCCAGTTGTACAGCGCAGACTTGATGTTGTAGCGGCGAAGGTTTTCCAAAGTCCGCTTGCCTCGAGTGTCACGTCCTTCCCTGCGCTCGTCCTCGTCCTCGAGAACCACCATCACCTCGTCCAGGAACTTCCAACGGTACAGGCGCTTTGTTGCCACGATCACTCCTTGGTCCATTGGTTGAATGAGAGCAGTCGTATTAGGTGGCAGAAACATGCACCTAATACGGCCATTCTCAGCAACCAAGTCCTTGTCGCACGGGTGGGCAGGTGCATTGTCGAGGAGAAGGAGAGCCTTTACCTGGTCGCGAGGAATTCCCAGTGTCTTCGTCTGGTAATGTATGACCTCCTTGACGAAGTGATGGTGAAACCAGTGTCTTCGTCTGGTAATGTATGACCTCCTTGACGAAGTGATGGTGAAACCAGTCTTTGAAAATCACAGCTGTGAACCATGCTTTCAAAGAATGGTACCATACGACAGGAAGGACATCCATCACCCCACGAAGGCACCGAGGCTGCTTTGCACGGCCAACAATAACGGGCTTAAGCCGGTGCATGCCGTTAGCATTGGCACAACACAAAGCAGATATCCGTTCCTTAGAAAGCTTGCGGCCAGGTACACGCTTCTCCGTCTCATCGGCGAGAGTGTTCGTTGGCACCGAGCGATAGAATAGGCCAGTTTCGTCAGCGTTATAGACTTGACCGAGAGTGAGGCCCTCCCTGTCGATCAAGCCTTTCACCTTGTGCCGAAACTCGTCTACTCCATCCTCGTTAGCGTCCAATGCTTCGCCATGTGCTTTACGGTTAGTAAGGCCATGTCGCAACTTGAATGCGAAGAGCCAACCCTCGGATGCCTTGAAGTCTAGGGCGTCGTGAAGCCTTGCAAACTTCTCAGCAGCAGCCTTCAGCTCCGTTCCACGTACCATCACACCAGCTGCACGTTGCTGTCGATACCAAATCAACGTGGAGCGGTCGATCTCTGCATACTTGGGGGTAAACATAACCTTCCTCTCCACGTTGCGTTTGCTTCTCGACGAGAAGTCAGCCGTGTACTGCATGAGCTTGTCTCGGGAACGCTTGATATCGAACAAAGTCGACCGGGCCAGGTTGAACTCGCGGAGAATGCGAGAGGAAGACCAACCCGCATCAACCTTCTCCAATATCTCCCGTTTCTTCTCCAGAGTCAACACCACTCTCTTCCTTTTCTCAGGAGGCGGGGCCATCATCACACACACTAAGAGTAGGGCAGAGAGCAGCAGGAGGCCTTGCAGCAAGTACGGCACCACCACAAAAGCGAGCACGTGGGCAGCCATGGCAAACAGCGCAGGTCTTGTCGCGGTGAGAGACAGGCGGGAAGTGGGGAGGATGCAGCGGCGCTCTATCGGACGTCGGAGGAATGACAAACCAAAACAATGCTCTCACGCGGCACGCGCGGCAAGTTCAAATTACGGACGGCAAAAAATCGATTTTTTTTTTCCAATTTTTTTGGATTTTCGGACCATTTTGGGAATGTTTGATCCCAGGACGATAAGGTTCGGTTAGTGGGGATGTTCGGTTATTGGGCGTCCGGATATTAGAGTGATTACTGTATATATATATATATATATATATATATATATATATATTCTGTATATGGAGCCTCTGTCGTACAGTGGTAGAGTGTGTATTTCACACGCTGGTGAGCGCGGGTTTGCCTCCCGCCAGAGTTGTAAAAACTTTGGGAAGCAGTCACCAAGCCACTTGCTACTTTGGCGGACACAAGGGGTGCTGTGGTTGAACCAGTGTCGCATACTAGTATGCTTGCACCCAATCAGCTTAAGGCAGGCCAATTACACTTGGTTCACAGACTACACACACATCCAAAGCCACTACAACACTACAATCACACTCACAAGCACTTCTCACCCTATATACAGTCTCTACCGGACAGCCTAAGCCATCAGGTACAGATACATTGGCTGTATCATCCCTGCTTCAGTAGGGATAGGCCGGTCCTGCAGTGGACCTCAATTGCTGATGACGATGATGATGATGATGATGATGATGATATATATATATATATATATATATACATCCATCCATCAATCATCCAATCCTACGTTTCCCCATGAGGAGCGTAGGAGCCCAGGGCTAAGCCGACTGGTTCTGACATTTAAGATGAGAGTGACCAGCCTCACTCATCCCTGAGTGGCATTACATGAGCAATAAACCCTAACCACCCCTTGGATATAAATCTTCACAGGCTGAATTCGATTGGAGCTCCTTAATTACCCACTAAACCACCAGGTGCCATAATTTGGTTATATGGTTACCATCCAGTGCAGTAAATGGTTTCCTGGTGTACAGGACCATTTGGCTTGTCACTCAATGTAGAGTCACCCACAGGAAGAACGACAAGGAAAGATTGAAGGAAAGAAAGACAGAAGAGGGAGTGTAAAGTTGCCCGTAGGCAGAAGGAAGAAGAAAGATTGAAGGAAAGAAAGACAGAAGAGGATGGATGGAAAGAAGGATGGAAGAGAGGAAAGGGTAGATACCTGAGAGAAGCACTACATCGAGTGAGTGGATGGTGAGCGCCCCCACCTACCATATATATATATATATATATATATATATATATATATATACTGCATATATATACACATAGAGAGAGAGAGAGAGAGAGAGAGAGAGGGGGGGAGTCCAGATAATCGAAAGATTTCTATATGTATACATACAAGGTGCTACCCAAAAGTTCCAGTAATCTGAATATTGCAGGAAAATAAGTTACCTTACCTCCTAGTTCTCACTGTCACCTTTGAAGTAGTCCCCTTGGGCATGTATACAGTGGTCCCAGCATTTTTTCCACGAGTCCATGCATCCCTGGAAGGCATCAGGCATGATGGTCCTGAGCACCTCCTGCGATTCTGTCTGGATCTCCTCAATCAAGTCAAATCGATGCCCTTTCAGTCATAATTTCAGCTTGGGAAACAGGAAAAAGTCGCAGAGGGCAAGGTCAGGCGAATGGTGTGAGTGGGGAATGACTATCGCGTTAGTGGAAGCCAGGAACTGCTGGGCAACAACTGATGTATGGGCAGGGGCATTGTCATGATGCAGGACCCAGTCCTTGTTCTTCCACTGTTCTGGACATTTGTGGCGGATGTTCTCCCTTAGATGCTGCAAAACTTCACAGTAAAACTTTCTGCTGACAGATTGACTGGGTGGGACGAATTCCTTGTGAACAATCCCTTGTATATCGAAGAAAACGATCAACAGTGACTTGACATTGCTGCGAACCTGATGCACTTTTTCAGTCTCGGTGAACTGGGAGATTTCCATTGCGATGAATGCTGCTTTGTCTCCGGGTCATAACCATAAACCCATGATTCATCACCAGTTATGACCTTGGAGATGAAGGTGACATCACCTCTGACCTGATTCTTGAGCTCCCTGCAAACCGCAACATGATGTGTCTTTTGCTCGTCACTCAGCAGTTTTGGCACAAATTTTGCAGAGATGCGTCTCATGCCCAACACATCCTACAAACTGCGTTGCACACTCCCGTATGACAGTCCAATGATATCACAAACATCATGGATAGTTCATCTATGACCTGCAAGGATAGCCTGATGAACATTTCTGACGTTTTCTGGTGCTGTTGCCGTTGACGGTCATCCAGAACGGCCATCGTCTTCGATGTACATTCGTCCTTCCTTGAACCGATTGTACCAGAAAAATGTTCTGCTTTGGGACATGGCTTTGTCACCAAAGGCTTGTTGAAGCAACCAGTGAGTTTCTACAGCCATCTAGTTGATCTTGATGCAGAACTTGATGCAGGTTCTTTGTTCCGTGAGGTCTGCCACTGCAAAACCACCAAAGCACCTACACACCACATTACAATAGTAATCGTAACTCAACAACACGTCCGCTCACAGACACAACGGGTGCTACTGACTCCTCCTATATATATATACATATACACATATATATATATATATATATATATATATATATATATGAAAGAGAGAGATAGAGAGAAAGACAGACAGACAGACAAAGACAGAGATCCCTTCTGACAGCTGTATAGAGGCCAAAGTCACCTGTGTGGGTTTTGTGAAAACATTGGGCACTTGATAAGATGACGAGGGACAGAAATTTCTTGTGTACTTCCACTTATATTGAAATTTCTTTCATTGTTTCTATCTAAATGATGCAGTGCTGCTTGAAAATAGCACACAAGAGCCTGGCAGACTGGTGTACAATCTTGTAGATGTATGTGATCATCATGCCTTGTAAGTAAATGAAGTTATGAGTAAAGTGATGGTTACTGAAAGCGAAGATGATTCACAGTGTGATGTAACAGTGAATGAAGAGAGACCTGAATTGGTGAATGAGTCTAACTGCCTGGGAGCAATGACAAAGAAGAGAGGTAAATGTGCAAATAAATGGAAAGTTGAGTGACATAGGGAAGGAAAGTGGCTGGTAGTATGAGGGCTCTGATAAGAAGCAGAGATCTGAGTGCAGCAACTGTGAGAGGCTTGACCGGAGTTTTAGTGTCAACTCTAACATACGAGTGTGTGACTATGATGAGGCACAAATATGAAAAAAGCGGCTGAGATAAGACTGTTGATGAATGTGTGTGGAGTGCAGACAGTGGCTAGGATATAGAATAATGAGATTTGTGAAAGATACAGAGTAAGGGGGTCTATGGAAACCAAGGTGGAAGAGAGTGTGCTTAGGTGGTATGGGCATGTGGAAAGAATGGCTGTGAACAGTCATGAAAATGGCGTATCCATTGGACGGGCTCTGTCAGATAGGTAAATCTGAGGCTATGCCTGGAACGTATTTCTACTTACCTGTCTTGACCTACCAGGTGGTGCCATGATTCCAAGTGCTTGAATGGTGAGTGAATGGGTGTGTGGCTTATTCAACTAGGCAAGTTAAGTTAGTCTCTCTCTCTCTCTCTCTCTCTATTTTTTTGGGGGGAGGGGGGATAGGTTTCTCTGACAGAAAAGTAGACCATTGCCACCACCACCACCATCAGTACCAATGCTGCTGCCACCACCACCACCAGTGGTGATGATGATACACAGGTGGTGTAAAAGGCATCACAGAATCAGTTTGAAGGTGGATGGTGGCATGATAGGCCAAAAAGATGGATAGACTTGAATATAATAATTAGTACTGTACTGAAAGAAAATGTTCTGGAAAGAGGTGAAAAGAGTAAGACAAGGTGGAAGTGAAGTTAGCAGGGGAGTGAAAGATAAAAATGGTAGATTACTAGTGGAGAAGGGAGAAAAAGTGAGCAGATGGAAAGAACACTTTAAGGAATTGTTGAACATAGAGGATGGAAGTAATGCAAGTATAAGTGGCTGGGGAATGGCTGGGAGAAGGAGGGAGGTGAGAAGACAGGAAGAAATCAGTACGATACAAGTTGTGGAAGCAATGAAGAAAGTTAAATCGGGGAAAGCCCCAGGAATTGATGGAGTGTGTGGTGAAATGCTGAAGCATGGGGGAGAGATAGTAGTAGAATGGATGTGGAAGATGTGCAGATTGGCCTGGGAGGAAGGTAGAGTCCCGGAGGATTGGAAGTCAGGTATAATTATTCCCTTGTACAAAGGGAAAGGGGAAAAAGAAGTGTGTGGTAATCATAGGGGCATTTGTCTTCTTAGTATAATAAGTGTATGGTAGGATACTTATTGACAGAGTTAGAGAAAGAACAGAAAAATTAGTTGGAGAAGAACAGGGAGGCTTTAGGAAGGGAAGAGGTTGTGTAGATCAGATATTCATTCTTAGATCTTCAGTGGAAAAGTTTCTAGAGAAGGGAAAGAAGTTGTTTGCAGCTTTCATGGATTTGGAGAAAGCATATGACAGGGTGGATAGACAAGGATTGTGGAAAGTATTAAGAATATATGGAGTAGATGGGAAGTTGTTGAATGCTGTGAAGAGTATGTACGATGGTGCGAAGGCTGCAGTGCGTGTGGATGGTGAACTAAGTGAATTTTTCTCTTTGAAAGTTGGGTTGAAACAGGGATATGTCATGTCTCCATGGTTGTTCAATCTGTACATGGATGGGGTAATAAAAGAGGTACAAGGTAGAGTAGTGGATGTTGGAGTGGCCCTGGTGAGAGAGGATAGTGTTTGGAAACTCCCTGTACTGTTGTTTGCAGATGATACTGTGTTGTTGAGTGAAGACGAAGGGGAGCTGCAAGGCTTGGTGGATGAGTTTGAGAGAGTGTGTAAGAAACGGAATCTAAAGGTGAATGTAGGGAAGAGTGAAGTGATGGTCTTTGAGAGGGGTGAAGTCAGTGAATGTACAGCGAGGTTGGATGGTGAGGAATTGGAAAATGTGAGTACGTTTAAGTACTTGGGTAGTGTGATGAGTAAGGATGGAGGTTTGGAGGGTGAAATGAGTGAAAGGGTACAGCAGGGAAGAAAGGTCGCTGGTTCTTTGAAAGCAGTGATAAGAAGCATGGAAGTGAAAAAGTTACTACATGACAGTATTGTGATACCAACTCTAACGTATGGAAGTGAAGCTTGGACGTTGTTGGAAGGACACAAGTCAAGAGTGAGAGCAGTGGAAATGAGTTATTTAAGAGTAGCCTGGTGAGTCACATGGAGAGACAGGCTGACAAATGAGGATATAAAGGAGCATTGTGGTGTGGATGTGGATGTGATAGGAAGCGTTATGCGGAACACACTGAGGTGGTTTGGCCATGTGGAGAGAATGGAGGGTGAAAGACTGACGAAGAGAATGTATGTGAGTGAGGTGGAGGGGGGAAGAGGGAGAGGGAGGCCGAGGATGAGATGAAGGGATGGGGTGGAGAGGTATATGAGAGAGGGGGGTGTGAGTTGGGAGCAGGACAGTGAAATGGCAGGGGACAGGGCGACTTGGAGGCGATTTGTTTCTGGCTACCCCAAACGGGATTGAGGCGTCTGGCAATAGATAGATAGACAGTACTGTACTGCCATTATCAAATTATAATACTGACATCTCATTCATCCCTTAACTTCATGCTTTTCCACCAGTTCCTCCAAAACACTGACCTGTAACACCCAGCTGTGCAGAATTTTCCTTCATCTGTGTATGGTCACCAAGAACAATTGCCTTCCATAGCCGGCAGAGGGGCTGGCGGACTGTGGTGGGGAGATTCTGATAGAGGCCATGATCTAATATCACCACCTCTGCTCCTCGCCCATGTCTGCTGGCACGTATCAGAACTGCAAGTAGGATAATGGGACCATTAAAAAAAAAGGGGGAGAATAATGGCATACAACATGGACTAAGGAACTGAGTAAAAAGGACATTAGGTTACAGAGTGAGTTTTCGATGTAACAAACAAACCAGATGCTCTTAGAACAAAATTGTCCACTTGCTGGATCTCAAGGTGTACTGCCTGAGTAGTTAACTTTCCAAAATGAGGCCTACATTAGACTTTTATATTGTAATTTAATGGCAATGCAAGAAAAAAACATCTTATCAGTGTACAGAAATATTAACAAAGCACTCACAAACTCCTTTGGTCTCACATTCCTCTCACTTATTTGTGTCCTCAAACTACATGACATCATCATCATCATCATCATCATCCATTCCCATTTTCCCTCATATAAACAGGACCATTGGGGCCCGGGACTAGGATAACCAGCTCTGACATTCAAAGAAACAGTGACCAGTATCACTTCCCCAAGTGGGATTAGACAAGCAATAAACCCCAACCACCCATCAAATGGTACTCATACAGTCTCCACCTATTTGAAGTGCTTTAACTAACTAAACTACCAGGCAACATTTGGTTATATGGCTACCACACAGTGCACGAAATGGTAAGAAACCATTTGGTAGAGGGAGGAAGGGAAGTAGGGAGGGTGAGGGGATAGCAGCAGTACAAGTGAGTGGACACTGAACCCCACAAATACACAAATGTTTTGTTGCCATCTTTTAATACAGGGTGGGGCTGATATACCTCCCGATTTTGCCACCGCCACTGCTCTGGCACTAGTGGTGAAAAATAGGGGGGGGTTTGCGCTGATGAGTAGCACAAAGTGATACAGTTTCAATTGTTGTCATTCAGCTGGGAGATGACCATCTTGCGTTTGTCATGAAGACGTTTTTAAAAAACGGCAAATCTGTCATTTCAATGCAGAGGACATTTTGATCGCATTTCACCTTACATAGAAATGCTAAATCTCCTGAGAGGAAGACCATTTTGTTGTGGGTGCAAAATGTTCATGCTACAGGTTCAGCTTTCAAAACTAAACCTCCTGGGAGACCTTGCAACATTCGGACGCCACAGAAAATCCAAGAGGTGAGACAGGCTGTTCAACAATCTTCACAGCGCTCTGCTCACAAGCATGCTCTCGCTTTGGGGATGTCAGCTTGGACAATGAGGAGACTTCTGCACCAAGATCTTCATTTCCATCCCTACAAAATTATGATTGTGAAGAAGCTCAATGAATGCAACTGGGGAAACTGCACAGAATCTTGTCAAGCCATCCTTCAAAACGTTCCAGCAAATGCCGTTCTCATCACAAGTGATGAAGCTCACTTCCATTTGTCTGGTTGCATTAACATGCAGAATTTTAGATGTTGGGCGGAAAAAATCCTTGACAACTTCATGGGCGACCTCTCTACAGTAAATGTGTTACTGTTTGGTGCGCTACTGCGAAGTTTGGGGTAAAAGGCCCTTACTTTTTCGAAGACCAGCAAGGAAGAGCAGTCACAGTAAATTCCAATGCTTATGCTGACATGCTGGGTTATTTCCTCGAGCCGAGGCTCAATCAATTAGGAAATCAGGCTCTGGTTCCAACAGGATGGTGCTACTGCCCATACGGCCAGATGTTCCATGGAGGTCGCTAGAGAAATGTTCCCAGGTCGCAAAATCTCTCTGCGAGGCAATATCACCTGATCTTGCCCCTTATGACTCTCCTCTGGAGACACCTCAAATCTCAAGTCTACAAGAATAAACCTCAGATGACTGAGGAACTAAAGGGTACCATACGGCAAGAAACTGAAGCAATACCACCTGAGATGGCCAGGAGGGCAATGGAGAACTACAGGGAGAGGCTTCAGGCTTGCAAAAGGAAGGATGGTCATCATTTGGACGACATAATTTTTAAGACAACCTAAGCAAACACCACTGTTAAATCTTGCTAAAAAATATGTCATAATAAATTGTAAAAGATGTGCTTTCAGATGGCAAAATAATATTTGGAATAACAGCTTTGATGCCTTTTATATTAACCTTGAAATTCGGGAGGTATTTCAGCCCCACCCTGTACAAGAGTTACTTCTGAAAAAGGAAGAGAGACAACATGAAGGAGGCAGGGTACCTGAAAAGGCCAGAGGGGCCATATCAGGCAATACATCCTTCAAACCTGCAAATGGACTGTTTTATTACAAAATTCACCAATTTACTGGCTTCTCACAACTTACTTTCTAAGTAGCTATGAGTTTCATAAATGGAAGAGGTTCATGACCATGGGAGTAGAATTTCCCATAGAGAAACAGAAAAAGAAGGTTCTACCAGTAGCTGTTGCTGATCAACCCTGGTCTGCCTAGTCAAACAGCCACATCAACCACAGGCAGGCACAAGCCCCTACGTGGCTGTCTTGTGCAATGAACTGATATTCTCCTGCAGCTGACAGCATTTCATGACAGTGAAGCAAGGGGAAAAGTGTGGAGGTTTGGTTCCTGGATAGATGCTGCATTTGCAGCACTCAGCCCAGTCAGCAGAGGCACCAACAGCAAGCTCCACATCAACACATTATCTAGTTATATGGTTACCACCCAGCACAGTAAAAGGTTTCCTGGATTACATAAAACCATTAGGCTTGTCAATCACTCAAGAGCCACCTGAAGTGGAAAGATGAGTAACAGACAGTGACAGGAAGGAAAGGAAGAAACTGGATTTAATTGGAGAACAGGCAAAGGGACAGAATGATATAAGTGAAGGAAGTAGTAGGCAGCATTACATCACGTTAGTAGATGACGGTTGCCAACACCTACCACCAGTTTCTACCAGTAGTAGTAACACAACTTTAGCCTTGTGTAGCTGAGGTTAAGAAAATTACTGGCAAACTGCAGGATAACACTTCCCCTTAAATTGAGAGGTGATATTTTCACAGTCTATCTATCTATCTATTGCCAGGCATCTTTATCCTGTAAGGGGTAGACATAAACAAATCGCCTCCATGTCGTCCTATCCCCTGCCATTTCACTGCCCTGCTCCCAGCTCACACCCTCTACTCTCATATACCTCTCCACTCCATCCCTCCACCCCATCATTGGCCTTCCCCTCCCTCTGCCTCCCTCCACCTCACTCACATAAATTCTCCTCATCAGTCTCTCATGCTCCATCCTCTCCACGTGGCCAAACCACCTCAATGTGTTTCTCCTAATGCTTCCTATCACATCCACACCACAACACTCGTTCACTTCCTCATTATTTGTCAGTCTATCTCTCCATGTGACTCCAAATGTTCCTCTCAAATAACTCATTTCCACTGCTCTCACTCCAGACTTCCGTCCCTCCAACAAGGTCAAAGCTTCACTTACATTAGAGTTGGTATCACAATACTGTCATACAGTAACTTTTTCACTTCCATGCTCACTTCCCTGTAACTTACCACTGCTTTCAAAGAACCAGGAACCTTTCTTCCTTGCTGTACCCTTTCAAGCACTTCACCCTAGAAACTTCCATTCTTACTCATCACACTACACAAGTACTTAAACACTCACATTTTCCATTTCCTCCTCATCCAACCTCATTATATTCAATGACTTCATTTCTCTCTAAGACCATAACTTTATCCTTCCCTACATTCACCTTTAGATTCCATTTCTTACACACTTTCCCAAACTCATCCACCAAGCCTTGCAGCTCCCCTTTGTCTTCACTTAACAACACACTATCATCTGCAAACAATAGTACAGAGAGTTTCCACACACTGCCCTCTCTCATTAGGACCACTCCAACATCCACTGCCCTAACTGTATCTCTTTTATAACCACATCCATATACAGACAGAACATCCATGGAGACATGACACATCTCAGTTTCAATCCAACCTTCGTTTTCATTCTTCATTTTCGTTTTTGTTTTCGTTTTGAAGGCTCCAATATGCTTGCATGTGTCGGCCTTGGTCACCTGACGGAGGTTCTCCATGCTGCATGATCTATTGCAGCCTCCCTGTTCAGTCCCTTAACCCTGAGGTCACACTTAATGACCTCGTCCCACGTCTTTCTCAGTATACCCCTCACAACCCCACCCCCAATATTAACACTTCTCACCTTCTGCACCTAATTATCATCCCTCATCCTCTCCACATGCCCAAACCATCTCAATCTACCTCTCCTCATCACAACACTAATACAGTCCAGTCCCAACCTACCTCTCAACTCTTCCATTGTAAACCCAACCCCCCCAGGCCATGCACACAGGGATGCACTACACATCCACCTAATCATTGTCATTTCTGTATGTCTGAGCCTGCAAATATCCTCCTCCTTTACTGCCCAAGTCTCACTACCATACAGCATTACACTCCTAACGCATGCTGCATACAAAGACTCCTTAGCACATAGGGAGAGTCCTCTCAATGTCAGGAAAGGCAACAGCTCCCTGAACTTCTTCCAACTACTTCTCACCCTAGCCACAGAGCTAGCTCCTGCCCCACCGCCAGCACACAACATGTCGCCCAAATAACAAAACTCTTCCAAACACTCAAGAGACTCACCAGCAAGTTCAATCTTTTCACGTCTGACAATCTCCACCTGCTCACACCGACACGCCGCACACATAAAATCAGCATTATCTCTCAGTCTACCTTTGATACCACCAAATCTCTTGTGCACCCATTTATCACAAACACCACACAAGATGAAATTACTTCCCACACCCTTGTGGCAAACTGCACATGGCCACTCTCCCTCGTCTTTGACAGTACCGCCACCAACCCAAGATATCATCACTTTTGTTTTATCTGCATTTACTCTTACGCCCTTGTGCCCAATATCATCTCTCCACTTCCTAAATCTTTCCTCCGCTTTCCTTTTGTTCTCTCCAGTCGGCGCCAAATCATCAGCATACGACACCTACCACGGGAGTCCGTTTCTGAAGTCACGTGAGAGGGGTTCAAGTACCATGATAAACAACATGGGACTCAAGACTGACCCCTGATGCACACCAACGTTCAAGGAAAACTCATCACTCAAATCTCCATTCACTCTTACCTGGGTGCAAGCACAAAGACATAGCCATAACCACCCTAACCAGCCACTCCTCCAAGCCAAGCTTTCTCATTGCCCACTTCACCACCTCTCTAGGGACTCTGTCAAAGGCCTTTTCCAAATCAACAAAAACAAAATAAAGATCCCTTCTCCTACCAATATATTTTTCCTGAAGCTGTTGAACAAAGAATATGGCATCAGTGGTCCCCCTGCATGGCATAAACCCAAACTGCATCTCATCAATATTCACTCCTTCTCTACTCATACTTTCTAGAACTCACTCCATTACCTTCATAATCTGATCTAAAAGCTTTATACCTCTAAAATTTCCTCTTTCCAGGGCATCATCCTTCCCTTTATACACAGTTACAATTACACTCTTCAACCAATCATCTTGGTCAACACACTTATATACAGTGCTCGTCAGAAGTATTCAGCGATGTCCGCCGGGCGCGCAATACTTATGGCCCAAAAAGAATCACCCATTTTTGGGGGTAAGAATTGAGCCACAAGTTTGAGCTCCGAGCATGACGTCACGGTAGCCTGAGGCCTTCTGACGCGCTGGTTGGTTCCCGCCTCAGTTGCCCACGGGCTGCCTGAGAGAGAGGAACTCCGCCGAGTGTCCCTCTCAAATTGCGCCATTTTTTACCGAGTGTCCCGCAGTGTTTTGGCCTTCAAAACTTTGTTATGGCACCTATCCGTGAACTATCGAGTGAAATCATATCCCAGATCATTGCTCTAAAGGAGGCAGGCCACCAGACAAAGGAAATTAGTGAATTGGTTGGTGTGGGACGATCGACAGTGCGTCGTTGCTGTGCGCGGTTTCGGGAGGAAAACAGTGGTGAAGTTCCCACAAAGAAACCGAGGTCTGGTAGGCCTAGGAAAACTTCCCCAAGGTCTGTTAATGTTTTAAAACGTGCAGTGGAGTTTAATCCTTGTGTGAGTGCAAGGAAAATTAAGGAGAGCAACCCAGAAGTGTTTGGTGAGGTGTCAGTGAGAACAGTGTCTCGTAGGGTGCATGAGCTTGGTTACACAAGTCACAGGCCTGTGAAAAAGCCTCTTCTCTCTAGCAGCCAGAGAATTCGTAGGCTTGCCTTTGCTAATAAATATCTAAATTGGGGTGAGGAGCAATGGTTGTCAGTGTTGTGGTCTGATGAGGCAACGTTTAGTGTTACCTGTAACAGAGGAGCATGCAAAGGTAGTGACCCACTTGACCCACGGTATGTAGAAAGCACAGTTAAACATCCTGATTCACTCATGGTATGGGGTTGTTTTTCAGGGAAGGGTTTGGGGAAGCTTGTTGTACTTCCCAAGAACCTCAGAGTGAATCAGGATGTTTACCTGGAGCTTCTGTGTGATCATTTACCAGACTCCTTCGAGCTAACAGGTGCACGAGTGTTTCAGCAGGACGGTGCACCTGCTCACAAGGCCAAATCGGTCTGGTGAAGCTTCGTGACTGCGAGGTATCATTCATGACAGACTGGCCAGGAAATAGCCCAGACCTCAACCCGATTGGAAACCTCTGGTACCTCGTAAAGAAGAGTCTCCAAGGGAAGGACGTGAGCTCTCTGCCTAAGCTGGAAGCCGCCATTCGTGACTCCTGGGACAAAATACCCCTCCAGCACCTCAGGAGCCTCGCCCTTTCACTTCCAAGACGTCTCAGGTCCGTGAAGAAACGTAAAGGCTACCCTACGAAGCACTAAAGGTAAATAAAATGCATTATTTATATGTTTTTTCAATGTTGAAAGGTTTGTTTCTCAGGAGGGACGCAGGGCGCCCCATACTTCTGACGAGCACTGTATATGATCATATTTATCAGGTCAGTGACTAACCTCACCCCTATATCTCCTGCAGCTTTCAACATTTTGGCAGTCAATCCAGACACACCTGCTGCCTTCCCCACCTGCATCCTGCCTATTGCCTCAATCACTGTAGCAGCGTCAGTCAAAGGCCAAGGGCCAAACACTGGATCTGCTGGTTCCAAACCTTCCCTGTCCCAGTCAAACTCGTCATGCAACAACCGGTTATAATGCTCTCTCCATGCATCTTTAATATCCCCACTGTTCACCACTACTCTTCCTTCATCATTCTTTACACACTGCGCACCTATAATATCCCGATTATCCCTCTTCATCAGATTTGCCACCTTAAATATCATATTTTTCCTTTCCCCATGATTTAGGTTATCAAGTAAAAGTCTCTGTGACTCAGACTGCGCCTTGTATACCTCTCTTCTAGCCCTACACTTGGTAGCCAAGTATTCCTCCTTGCTACCACCCTTCTTCCATTCCCGGAAAAGTCTTCTTTTCTCCTTAACTGCAGCTTCAACATCCTCATCCCATCACCAAGTTACTTTATGTCTTGGTGGTCTTCTTGTCCAATCGCATATTACATCAATAACTCTCAAGAGGTTGTTCTTGAGGGCTCTGTATTGTTCATTAATGCCTCTGTCTACAGCTCACTGTTCAGCCACCACACTCCTCATCTCACTATTGAAGGCATCTCTTACTACTTGGTTTTCCAGCTTCCACATTTTCCTTCTAGGTACATATGTCCTCTTTTACATCACTCATTCTTTAACCCCTCCATGCCCGAAGGCCCGGAATTTTCCATGCACGCCAGGCTGACGCCAGGGCCATTTTTTGAAGTTTCAAATTTTTTTTTTTTTTTTTTTTCTCGCCATACTGAAGAGAAAGGTCAGATGCACCTAGCACTGCAAATCCCAGCTTCCTAGACGCATTTTATGGCTTGCAATGGAGCGTGGAAGTTGCAGAAATATCGGCAACCGATATCCACCGCCCAAGGGCACTGCCGTAACGCAACTGGGCAGGTGTTGTTATTTTTTTTTTTTTACCTCCCAAAACAATATAAATGGTACTTAAATGTTGTGCATATATGAGATATGATGATATCGAATGATTTCAGTACATAATCTGTTAGGAATGGCTGGAAAAAAAAAATGTTATGAATACATTTTCACCTTTTTGATATATGTTTATGGTAGTTTTGAGTTATTTTTTAAGTTATCGTTGTGCCTATGCTTGGAAAAGGGAGCGAAAGAGTTGAATTTTCGGTCCTATATGAGAAAACTGAACGTCCTCCAAGGTTAGACCCTGCCACAGGAGAATAAAGTGGAGGGTCAGATCCGATTCGCAATGCGAAAGTTGAGTTGCAACTTCGAGCTCCCACACCACGAGCATGGCTAAAAATAGAATCATAATGCAGTTTCAGCTCTAATTATTAAGAATAAAGATACAACACAGAAATAAGTAAGTTTACAGACGGGGGAAACGTATTTTTTCCGTAATAACATGTTCATCTTTCTCTATCATTTTCACGTTCATCTGTATCATTTTACCTTGTTATTTTCGCAATATATATTGCTGTCTCGTAAACAGGGTGGTTGTTTGTGTTTTGCAAGGGAGGAAAAAGATTGTATTTTCTGTCTGGGTAGAGATAATGGGTGTAACTATGTGTTTTTAGGCATGGCCACGAGCAAAAAAAATCGCACATCTGCTCGTCATGACAGCAGGTTGTGAACTGACAGATGATATGCGAGAGGGTGAAGTCAAGGTCAGTCTTATGTCCCATATTTTCATTCACTTCCTGAATGTTTTCACAGTTTTCTACAAGTTGCACTGCATCACATGATCCAAACCATTAGAGCAAACCTGAGCAAATAGGTAAAGATACCAAGACAAAAATGAATTTTTCACTTATCATGTCTTTTTTGTATGTGCCTGTGTTACTTCATAATCGTAAATAGGTGGTTGTGTGCAAATTGCAAGAGAGGAAAAAGATGATATGTTCTGCCTGGGTCAAGATAATGGGTGTAGTTGTGCTTGATTAGGCATGGTTAGGAGCAAAAAAATCGAAAATCCACTCATCACAGCAGCAGGCTTTGAACTGCTTAATGAGGTGTATGGGAGTGTAGTGTAGGTCAGTGTGAAGACGTTCACAACGTTCGTTCATTTCCCAAAAATTTTTGCAGTTTTTTATAGGCTACGCTCAAACGACGCCTGAGGCCATTGATCGGCTAAACGTCATTTGACGCCGGCGGCCATGGAGGGGTTAAGCACCATGTTACAAATCAAGAGTTTGAGCTGCTGCACACACTCCTCACTTCCTGTAACTTTGATATCCCTCACTAACCTCCTATCAGCCCTCTAACCAGAAAATAATCTATCTAACTGCTATTTCCCCCAGACTTGTATGTAATTAACCTACTCTCTCTTTTCCTAAAATGTGTGTTGCACACAATCATGTTCATTGCCTCCCCAAACTCAAATATCCTTTCTCCTTCTGCATTCCTTCTACCATATGCATATCCCCCATGTACTCCTTCATAACCTTGAGCTGCTTCACCTACATGACCATTTAAGTCCCCTCCCAAAACCACTATCTCATCATTCCGCATACCACCTACTACATGTATTAAGTCATCCCAAATTCTATCTTTCCCTCCTTCATCCAAGCCTGCCTGTGGAGCATATGCTGATATAATTGCAGTTATCATTCCGCTGAACAGAATTTTCACTACCAATATCCTATCTCTTACTCTCACAACATTCATAACATATTGTACCCACTTCTCTGCAACCATCACACCAACACCCCCATATGCGTCTGTCCCCCCCTGCCAAACAACTTAAAGTAACAATCCTTCCCAACAAACTTTCTGGCTGACCCACCGTTGTACCGGACTTCCTGCAAACATGCCACATCCACCCACTTCCTACTAAACGCCTCGACGACTTCCCCCACTCTTCCCCTCAAACTTCCCACATTCCATGAACTCACCCTCATCCCTCTAGGCAATTTATTGTCCTCAGGCTTGCTTTGAAACTTATTCTTGTATTTAGTCAAGAGTAAGACAGGGTGGAAGTGAAGTTAGCAGGGGAGTGAAGGATAAAAATGGTAGATTACTAGAGGAGATGGGAGAAAAAGTGAGCAGACGGAAAGAACACTTTAAGGAATTGTTGAACATACAGGATGGAAGTAATACAAGTATAAGTGGCTGGGGAATGGTTGGGAGGAGGTGGGAGGTGAGAAGACAGGAAGAAATCAGTAGGATAGAAGTTGTGGAAGCACTGAAGAAAGTTAAACTGGGGAAAGCCCCAGGAATTGATGGAGAGTGGTGATATGCTGAAGTATGGGGGAGAGATAGTACTAGAATGGATGTGGAAAATGTGCAGATTGGCCTGAGAGGAAGGTAGAGTCCCGGAGGATTGGAAGTCAGGTATAATTATTCCCTTGTACAAATGAAAAGGGGAAAAAGAAGTGTGTGGTAATCATAGGGGCATCTGTCTTCTTAGTATAATAGGAAAAATGTATGGTAGGATATTTATTGACAGAATTAGAAAAAGAACAGAGGAATTAGTTGGAGAAGAACAGGGAGGCTTTAGGAAGGGAAGAGGTTGTGTAGATCAGATATTCATTCTTAGATCTTTAGTGGAAAAGTTTCTAGAGAAGGGAAAGAAGTTGTATGCGGCTTTCATGGATTTGGAGAAAGTATATGACAAGGTGGATAGACAAGGATTGTGGAAAGTATTAAGAATATATGGAGTAGATGGGAAGTTGTTGAATGCTGTGAGGAGTATGTATGATGGTGCTAAGGCTCCAGTGCGAGTGGATGGTGAACTAAGTGAATTTTTCACTTTGAAGGTTGGGTTGAAACAGGGATGTGTCATGTCTCCATGGTTGTTCAATCTGTACATGGATGGGGTAATAAAAGAGGTACAAGGTAGGGTAGTGGATGTTGGAGTGCCCCTGGTGAGAGAGGGCAGTGTTTGGAATCTCCCTGTACTGTTGTTTGCAGATGATACTGTGTTGTTGAGTGAAGACGAAGGGAAGCTGCAAGGCTTGGTGGATGAGTTTGGGAGAGTGTTTAAGAAACGGAATCTAAAGGTGAATGTAGGGAAGAGTAAAGTGATGGTCTTTGAGAGAGGTGAAGTCAGTGAATGTACAGCGAGGTTGGATGGTGAGGAATTGGAAAATGTGAGTATGTTTAAGTACTTGGGTAGTGTGATGAGTAAGGATGGAGGTTTGGAGGGTGAAATGAGTGAAAGGGTAGAGCAGGGAAGAAAGGCTGCTGGTTCCTTGAAAGCAGTAATAAGAAGCAGGGAATGAGCATGGAAATGAAAAAGTTACTACATGACAGTATTGTGATACCAACTCTAACGTATGGAAGTGAAGCTTGGACGTTGCTGGAAGGACACAAGTCAAGAGTGAGAGCAGTAGAAATGAGTTATTTAAGAGGAGCCTGTGGAGTCACATGGAGAGACAGGCTGACAAATGAGAATATAAAGGAGCGTTGTGGTGTGGCTGTGGATGTGATAGGAAGCGTTAGGAGGAATACACTGAGGTGATTTGGCCATGTGGAGAGGATGGAGGGTGAAAGACTGACGAAGAGAGTGTATGTGAGTGAGGTGGAGGGGGGAAGAGGGAGGGGGAGGCTGAGGATGAGATGGAGGGATGATGTGGAGAGGTATATGAGAGAGGGGGGGTGAGCTGGAAGCGGGCAGTGAAATGGCGGGGGACAGGGCGACGTGGAGGCGATTTGTTTGTGGCCACCCCGAAAGGGATTGAGGCGTCTGGCAATAGACAGATAGATAGACAGTATTAATAAAGGGGGATAGACATACCACAGGCCCCACTCACTGCACAGTCCAAGGTCCAGGCAATGGATCTGGGACCCCTAGACCACCAGCTTACAGTGACTGTGGTAGTGGCCTCAGGGCACCCTGCCAGGACAGCTGCAGGGACATCCTCCAGGCGTGCCTTGGCACTGCAACTGTCCCATTATTATAACCCACTGATAGGGCAGCCTCCTGGGGCATTACTCCCAGGTTCGGGCCCCACTCTATTGGGCGGAAGTGGCAGCCTGGGAACCGCAATGCCCTGTACCCTCTAGCACAGGTTCGAGCCTCAGCTTGCCCTGGATCCATGATCTATGCTGGGGGAACCCCCATCATGTCCACCCTCAAAAGTCAGCCACTAGGTAGTGGAGGCAAAGTTTTCTCGCTGCATGCCCTTGCTGGCATCAACCCCCGTAACGTAGCGGGATATGTTATGTGGAATGTGAAGTGCATGTGGTGTAGTGCATAAAATAGTTTGAGGAAATGTTTGGGAGAGTATGCTGGTCTACTCTCCATGTTACTGTGAAACTGAAAAAGTCAGTAAAAGGGGACGGTTAGATAGCTAGTGAAACAGGAACTCCAGCTCTCCCTATCACCAGCATTCCCATTCCCCTCAGAAGTACCACCCTGTTCGGCCCGTGCTACAGCCTCCTACCTTCAAAAAGAAAAATTCACTCACTACACTGTCCACACACATTGCAGCCTCAGCATCCTCATACATACTGTACTCTTCACGGCATTCACAACTTCCCATTTACTCCATTTATTCTTAATACTTTCCACAATCCTTGTCTATCCATCCTGTTATATGCTTTCCCCAAATATATGAAGGCTGCATACAGCTTCTTTCCCTTCTCTAGAAACTTTTCTACTAAAGACCTAGGAATGAATATCTGGTCTACACAACCTCTTCCCTTCCTAAAACCTCCCTGTTCTTCTCCAACAAATTCCTCTGTTATTTCCCTAACTCTTTCAATAAGTATCCTACCACAGACTTTTCCTATTACACTACAAAGACAAATGTTCCCATGATTACAACACACTTCTTTTTCCCCTTTCCCTTTGTATGTGGAAATAATTATACCTGACTTCCAATCTGCTGGGACTTTACCTTCCTCCCAGGCCAATCTACACATCTTCCACATCCATTCCACTAGTATCTCTTCCCCATGCTTCTGCATTTCACCACACACTCCATCAATTCCTGGGGCTATCCTCATTTCAACTTCGTCCATTGCTTCCAAAAACTTCCAACTTACTGATTCCTTCTTGTCTTCTCACATCCCTCCTTCTCCCAGCCATTCCCCAGCCACTTATATTTACGTGACTTTCATTCTCCATGTTCAACAATTCCTTAATCTCTAGGGTATGCAATTCAATTGACCGAACCGGCGTGAAAATCTGTATATGGAGTCGATTTTTCAACTTTTGCAGAAGTAAAAATGCTATGCCCAAGTTTTAGAGCTTGAATTTACACACCTTATGCCAGAACCTGAGCATTTTAGGCCAACTGGTTCATGAGCTATAGCCCATCAAAGCTAAAAAAAAATTATCCTTCCAGGCTCCCACCCCATTCTTCCCACATTCCTCCCCTTCCTCCTTCCTGCCTATTCAGCACTTATTTCTGATTGGATGGAAGGGATATAAGTCACAATCGGGGCAGAGCATGTTTTCCCCAGTTTTGCCTTGAGCCCCTTAATCGATCACATTTGGTATCTTGCGTAATCCTGAAAAAGGATTGATTGATCCTGTTGCACTTTAGGGGTTAAAGTGTTCTCTCCATCTGCTCACTTTTTCTCCCTTCTCCACTAGTAATCTACTTTCATAGTGCCAGGAGAAACTGAAAATGTAAAGAAAGAAAGAAAGAAGGAACAAAGAAAAATATGGCTCATTAATACAATTCAAATTCATCATCATCATCATCACTGTCATCATAATCCTCCATACTTCCTTTTCCATCCAAGGATGGGGTTAGGTAGGGTCCATTTACAGATCTGGAAAAATCATATGAGTAAATAGAGAGGGATTATGGAAGGTTCTGCATACATAATGATGTGGGTATAAAGCCACTGAATACAAGTAACTGCCAAAAAATTTCCCTCAGCAAACAAACTAGTGATGCCATGAATAACTAGAGGGGCACTCAGTGGAGTGCATCTCTCTGACAAAGGGCGCATAATTTCCAAACCACCCTTCATAACAGGTTAGGTTTTCTCGTCATTGATTAGGATTTCTCAAAAAGCTTTTCTGGATCCAGAATCTGTAATATGAGCTGGATTGGTCCCAAAAGTTAATTGACTGTTCCCTGGGACATGGGATATCTACCCAACAATTTTGGTCCAAATCTCTCTTTTTGAGTAATCCTGCTAATAGACAAACAAACTAACAAACATCAGTCCCAAAAGCTTAAACAATTGTTCCCTGGGATATGGGCTATCTACCCACCAAATTTGGTCCATATCTCTGATTTAGTTTTTGAGTAATCCTGCTAACAGACACACAAATAGTTCACCGACAGAGATGGAGCTCTTCCTGGATCGCAGGGAAATATTCACTCAATCAGCGATGAAAAGGAGACCAGCCTACTGTGATTATGTGGATGAATGCATGAGTGGTGGTCCCATCAGACATTAGTTAAAAAAATGCAGGTTTTGGTCATAAAGAGTACAAGTAACAGTGGAAATAGAAAGTTTCCATATGGTTGCATCATGGCGGGTAGGGATGGTGCTTTGTTTACATCTGGTGAAGAGGAATTTGCTGGCTTCTCTGAAGATAATGTGGGAAATGGGAGTAATAAGCTGAACCAAACAAGGGTAGCAGCAGTAGAGAAAATGGCAGAGAGGAATGTCCAGGAGTTAAAAAAGGTATAGGGAGTAATTAGAGACTTGCAGGAACAGACCTTAGGGCAGGAGAAAGAGATCCAAAGACCTACAGAATAAACTGGAAAAAGTTTGCACACATAGTGCTGAACAAGAAAGAGAAGTCACAGAATTAAAAGTAACGAATCTGCCTCAAATGAAATAAAACAGCTCAAGAGGGAAAACAAGAGGTTGGAAGAAGAAAGGGCCTGGGTGAAAAGTAAACTAGAGGAGTGTGAATCAAAATCAAGGAAGCAAGATGAGCACATTAAGGAAATCAACGAGTAACATAATGGGTGGAAGAAACTTCAGGAGGAAGGAAATGTAAATCTGAAAGAGATTATAGAGTAACAAAGCATGGAAAAGGTGGAGAAGGAAGGGGTTAGGATACTGAGAAGTAGAGACTCTTTAGTCAGGGATGTAGCAGATAAGAAAAAATGGGTAATAATTCCAGGAGTAAAAGAAAAATGTATGATAGTAAGATCAGAAAGAGAAAGGAAAGAACTGAGTACGGTTAAAGAAATAATATCAGTAGTTATGGTGTATAACAACGAAATGCAAGAGGAGACTGAAGAAGTGTTTAGGTTAGGAAAGTACGAGGAAGGAGGGATGAGGCCACTGAAGGTAAACTTTAAGTCCCAGGTAATGGTAAATGAAATCATCAATAGAACATGGGAATTATCAGACAAAGAGGGGTTCAAAAATGTTTGGATAAGGAGAGATGCAAATGAGGAAGAAAGAGCTAAAAGAAAGGAGGCAAAGGCAAAAAACAAACAGCAAACGAAGGAAGAGAAGACAGTGTTTTAATGGAGAGTTATGGATCAGAAACTGAGGAAGTGATACCAACAGAGAGAAAGAGAGAAGAGGATATAAAAAACAATGAAAAATGTTTGAAAGTGGCATATACTAATGTTGATGGTTTAATATCAGAAAGGTTAGTAATCAACGAATTCTTGAGGGTACATGAACCTGATGTTATGTGCTTTGTAGAGACCAAGTTAAGAGAGGATACTGATATCCATACAAACTGTGGAGAAGAGACAGAAAAGAAAATAAGGGAGGAAGAGTGATGATAGCAGTGGAGGACAACATAAATGTAGGTACTGTGGAAATGGGAGAGGGTAGGGTTGAAGTGATAAATATGAAATTAGAAACTGAAGAGAATGGCAAGAGAGATATGGCAGTAGTATATGTTCTTCCTAAGACAAGAGCATGGAATGACAATGAATACCAGAAGATGTTGTCAGACATGGCTAGTTATCTACAAAAAAAGACTGAGAAAAGCAACAATATAATTCTAATGGGTGATTTTAACTGAAAAGAGGCGAACTGGGAAGAATGGGACTCATCCGGCAGTGAAAATTCACGGGGAACTATATTGTTAAATATAGCAATGAATAATGTAATGATGCAGTGGGTCAAAGAAGAGACAAGATCCTGAGGTGATGACACACCAGCAAGGTTAGATTTACCGCTAACCAAAGAACCTGACATAACTGAATATTTGAAATATCTGTGTCCTATAGGAAAAAGTGATCATGTGGTCACTGAGTTTCAGATGATAAAAGGGAACGTGGTGCCAAGACATGAGCTATATAGGCAGGGAAGATACAACTTTGGGAAAGCAAACTTTACAGGATTGAGAAAATTTTTCGAAAATGCAGACTGGAGAAAATTCAGAGAAAAAAGAGAGATACAGAGGAAATAGGAAATCTTTCTAGACCTCTATAATTCAGGAGTGGAAAAATATGTGCCAAGAGTAAGGGGGAAAGAAAACAGGAAAAAGGAGTGGTTTAATAGAAGGTCTATGATAGCAAAAAAAGAGAGGAACATGGTATGGAACAACTGGAGAAAGAGAGGTAACAACAGAACAAAGGAAGAATACAGTATAAAAGAACTAGAAATGTATATACAAGAATATGAAGAGAGAAAGAAAGGAACTTTGAAAAAGGTAGCTATAACTGACAAATGAAGGATGAACCCAAATTGTTTTATAGATTTGTCAATGGCAAACTGAAACAAATGGAAGGAATCACCAAACTGAAAGTAGGAGGAGAGGTCTACAAAGATGTGGCAATGCAAGCTGAAATAATGAACAAATGTTTCCAATTGGTTTTCAATAAAGAAAGGGATTTTGTAGAGGGGGAGGGAGTCACTAGAAATGTAGTGATAAAAGATTTAAAGTGGAAGTGCAGGAAGTGAATAAATTACTGGAAACTCAAGATGTAAACAAAGCCTCAGGACCAGATGGAATCTCTAACTGGGTTCTGAAGGAATGCAGAGAACAACTGGCGGATAATATTGGTACTTTAATTGTGTGTTCTCTGGAGGAGGGGAAAGTGCCTCGGCAATGGAAGAGAGCCAATGTGGTACCAATTTATAAGGGAGGAAACACAGAAGAACTGAATTATAGACCAGTGTCCCTAACCAACATGGTTGCAAAATTATGTGAAAGAATCCTGACAGAAAGATGGATAAAATATCTGGAAGAGATGAATATTTTGGATGATAGTCAGTTTGGATTCAGTAGTGGAAGGTCATTTATTTCCAACTTGTTGAGGTTTTACTCAACAGCAATTGAAGTGCTACAGGACAGAAACGGTTGGGTGGATCGTGTGTATTTAGATGTGGGGAAGGCCTTTGACAAGGTACCCAATTAGAGACTAATGTGGAAACTGGAGCATATACGAAGACTGAAGTGAAACATCCTGGAAAGGATGAGAGACTTCTTGAAAGACAGACAAATGAGGACAGTAACAAAGGACAGGATGTCTTGATGGGGGGAAGTAACAAGTGGAGTCCCACAGGGCTCGGTGTTGATGTCAGTAATGTTCCTGATTTATGTAAATGGTATGGTAGATGGAGTGAACAGTTATGCAAGTCTGCTGATGATGCAAAGATCTTGAGGAAGGTAAAGGTTGAGGAGGATTGTAAAATGCTGCAGGAGGATCTGGATAGGATACATGAGTGGAGTTGGATGTGGGAAATGAAATTAAATTTAAAAAAATATAAAATACTGGAGATGGGTAAAAGTACCAAAAGGTCATAACTGAATTAATTGATGGGTAATGAACCAATCACAAGAGCGAGAGAAGAAAAAGATTTGGGAGTGCTGGTCCAGGATAGTTTGTCACCTGAAAAACATATTAATAAGACAGTTAGAGAGACATATGAACTCTTGACTAACATAAGAGTAGCATTTCATTACATGGATGAGATGATGAAAAAACTGACAGTGGCCACGATCCACCCCAGGTTAGAATATGCAGCAGTAGTGTGATCCCCATACAAAATGAAAGATATAAACAAGATTGAGAAAATACAAAGAACAGCAACCAAGATGGTCCTCAGTCTGGCAGATGTCGTACAGAGAAAGACTGGAAAAGCTGGATTTGCCTTCCTCAGAGGAAAGGAGAGGGGCGACATGACTGCAGTGTTCAGGGCCATGATGGGAGTAGATAAAACTGACAGAAAAGATCTGTTTGTATGGGATAAGAGAGTAACGAGAGGACACGGAATGAAACTAAAGAAACCGCACTGCTTAAAGGATATCAAGAAATACAGTTTTCCTTATACAGTAGATGCATAGACCTGTGGAATAGCCTGGACAAAGAGAGTCCAGTCTAAAAACTTAAACGAGTTTAAAGCAAAATTTGACTCACTGAGAAACAGAGACAGGACCCCACCAGTGCAGCTCATTTCCTGTATTTCACAATTAGGTAAATACAAACAAACAAACAGGGGTGGGAATAAACTCTTCTGTTGGAGAGAACATACGCTGATAAGTACAGTATCAGTTAAATACCAGTACAACACACACATGCTGAACTCTGGCCTTACCCTACAACCTTGACCTCTGACTGGTTGTTCTCAGATTCAACTCCCTTCATCCTTGGCATATCCTAAACCCTTCCACCAAGTTTGGTCTAAAGTGGAAAACAAACTGATTAAGTTAATCCCGCTAAGTGACCTTGACCTATCCTCTCAAAACCAACAGGGCAAACCCTTGGGTGATCCTCCATCAAGCTTGGTCCAAATCATATAAATTCTGTTTAGGTATCCCATTCACACAGAAAAACATAAGAGTTGAACTTTGACCTTATCCTCTGGCTAACTGATCTCAAAACTGACTTCCTTCATTCTTGTCTTGCACTCAGCCTTTCCATCAAGTTTGGTGTAAATCAAATATAAAATGTTTCAGCTTACTCTCATGTAACCTTGACCTTTGAAATATTTTCAAAGTTAATAGGTTAGGTCCTTTACTGACACACAACCCTTTAACAGACTTTGTCTGAAATCAACCCTAATTAATTTAATAGTTATCCATTTTTCAATTACGCAATGCTGTCCATGACTATAAACATTAATCTCTGGGAGGGTGGATCTGTTTCATATCTTGTTCGTATTTTTAGTCTGTTGTTTTCTGTGGAGAGGCACTAACCCTCCACCAACCCACTTGCATGGAAAAGTTTGAAAGGAATGAGAGAGTGTTTCTGATTGCAGATATGAAGGGAAAAGTAGGGAATGTGATGTTGGATGGAGTAGTTCGTGAGTGGGGTGTGCCTGCAGAGATGGATGAGAATGGCAGTGCATTAGTGGACATTTGTGCTGGGAGGGGGTTGGTGATAGCCAATATCCTCTTCAGACACAAGATGATCCACAGGTATATGTGGTGAGTGATAAGAAGGGTGAGTGATAAGAAGGGTGGGTGGTGAACTGAATGAATGGAAGGCAATGGCTGATTATGTGTGTGTGGATGATAGGATGAGAAGGTGTGTAATGGATGCAAGAGCATACAGAGGCTGGGGGAGTGGACTTTCTGACCACCACTTGGTGCTGGTGAGAATCAAGGTCCACATGAAATGGAGAAATAGAAGAAGGGAAGGACAGGAGGAAGTAATTCAAACAAGGAACATGGAAAGGTTACAAGAGGATGGAGAAAAGGCAGAATATAAGAGAGAACTAGAGAAGCGATTGGGTAAATATGGATTGGAGCAGATGGGGGACGTGGAAGGTGTGTGCAAAATATGCATAGAAGAAATCTGTGCAGCATGTGAGGTGGTGTGTGGAATAAAAGGGGGTGCAAGGAACAGCATGGTGGAATGAAGAGGTTAGACAGGCTGTGGCACAAAAGAAGAAAGCATATAGTGTGTGGATGAGAAACAGGGGTGTGGAAGACGTTGAGAGATGGAAGAGAGTTATATGTAGCGATGACGAGAAAGGTGAAAAGATTGGTGAGAGAAAGAAGAGAGTGGATGAGGAATTTGGAAGGAATTTGAGTGTAAAGTGGAGGGAATGTAAGAAAATGTTCTGGAAAGAGGTAAAGAGAGTTAGACAGGGTGGCAGTGATGTTAGTAGGGGAGTGAAAGATAAAAATGGCAGATTACTGGTGGAGAAGGGAGAGAAAGTGAGCAGAAGGAGAGAACATTTTACGAAATTGTTGAACATAGAGAATGAAAGTAATGCGAGTATTAGTGGCTGGGGAATGGCTGGGAGACGGAGGGATGTGAGAAGAGAGGAAGAAATTAGCAGGATGGAAATTGTGGACAAAAAAAGGAAAGCCAAAATGGGGAAAGCCCCCGTGATTGATGGAGTGTGTGGTGAAATGCTGAAGCACGGGGGAGAGATAGTAGTAGAATGGATGTGGAAGATGTGGAGATTGGCCTGGGAGGAAGGTAAAGTCCCACAAGATTGCAAGTCACGTACGGTATAATTACAGGAAAAAAATGTGTGGTAACCACAGGGTCATTTGTCTTCTTAGTGTAACAGGAAAAGTATAAAGTAGGATACTTATTGACAGAGTTAGGGACATAACAGAGGAATTAGTTGGAAAAGAACAGGGAGGTTTTAGAAAGGAAACTGGTTGTGTAGATCAGATATTCATTCTTAGATCTTTGGTGGAAAAGTTTCTAGAGAAGGGAAAGAAGCTGAATCCGGTTTTCATGGATTTGGGAAAAGCATATGACAGGGTGGATAGACAAGGACTGTGGAATGTATTAAGAACACTGAGTAGATGGGAAGTTGCTGAATGTCATGAACAGTATGTATGAGGGTGCTAAAGCTGCAGTGTGTGTGGATGGTGAACTAAGTAAATTTTTCTACCTGAAGGTTGGACTGAAACAGGGATGTGTCATGTCTCTATGGTTGTTCAATATGTACATGGATGGGATTATAAAAGAGATACAAGGTAGGGCACTGGATGCTGGAGCAGCCCTAATGAGAGAGGGCAGTGTTGGGAAACACCCTGTACTATTGTTTGCAGATGATACTGTGTTGTTAAGTAAAGGTGAAGGGGAGCTTCAAGGCTTGAGGATGAGTGTAAGAAACGGAATCTAAAGGTGAATGCAGGGAAGAGTAATGTTATGGTCTTCGAGGGAAATGATGACAGTGAATGTACAGTGAGGTTGAATGAGGAGGAAATGGAAAATGTGAGTGCATTTATGTACTTGGGGAGTGTGATGAGTATGGATGGTAGTTTATAGAGTGACGTGCTTGAAAGGGTACAACAAGGAAGAAAGGTTGCTGGTTTCTTGAAAGCAGTGATAGGAAACAGGGAAGCGCGCATTAAAAAAAAAGATTCTACATGACAGTATTGTGAAACCAACTCTAATGTATGGAAGTGAAGCTTGGATCTTGTTGGAGGGACAGAAGTCTGGAGTGAGAGCAGTGGAAATGAGTTATTTGAGAGGAGCATGTGGAGTCACACGGAGAGACAGACTGACAAATGAGGAAGTGAAGGAGCATTGTGGTGTGGATGTGGATGTGATAGGAAGTGTTAAGTGAAACACACTGAGATGGTTTGGCCATATGGAGAGGATGGAAAGTGAAAGACTGAAATGTCTGTCAGTGAGGTGGAGGGGGGGAGAGGGAGGGGGAGGCCAAGGATGAGATGGAGGGATGGAGTGGAGAGGTATATGAGAGAGAGGGGTGTGAGCTGGGAGCAGGGCAATGAAACGGCGGGGGACAGGGCAACATGGGGACGATTTGTTTGTGGCCATTCCTTACAGGATTAAGGCATCTGGCAACTGATAGAGACAGAAAGATACATACATACATACATATATATATATATATATATATATATATATATATATATATATATATGTGAGGAGGAGGCCGTAGCACGGGCCGAACAGGGTAGTACTCCCGAGGGGAATGGGAATGCTGGTGATAGGGAGAGCTGGAGCTCCTGTTTCACTAGCTATCTAACCATCCCCCTTTGCTGACCTTTTCAGTGTGACAGTAACATGGAGAGTAGACCAGCATACTCTCCCAAACATTTCCTCTAACTATCTATGCACTACACCACATGCACTTTACATTTCACACAACGTATCCCACTACGTTACAGGGGTTGGCGCCAGCAAGGGCATGCGGCCAGAAAACTTTGCCCCCGCTACCTAGTGGCGGACTTCTGGAGGGAAGCATGGCGTGGGTTCCACCAGCATAGATCGTGGGTCCAGGGCAAGATGGGGCTCAGGCCTGTGCTAAAGGGTACAGGGCATTGCGGTTCCCAGGCTGCCGCTTCCGCCCAATAGAGAGGGGTCCGAACCTGGGAGTAGCGCCCCAGGAGGCTGCCCTATCAGTGGGTGTATAATGGTGGGATAGTTGCAGTGCCAAGACGCACTTGGAGGGTGTCCCTGCAGCTGTCCTGGCGGGGTGCCCCTAGGCCACTACCACAGTCACTGGTAAGCTGGTGGGCTAGGGGTTCCAGATCCATTGCCTGGACCTGGGACTGTGCAGTGAGTGGGACCTGTGCTGTGTCTGTCCCCCTTTATTAATACTGAAGATGACAAAACAAAATAAGTTTCAAAGCAAGCCTGAGGACAGTAAATCACCCATGGGGATGAGGGTGGGTTCATGGAATGTGGGAAGTTTGAGGGGAAAAGCAGGGGAAGTCGTTGAGGCATTCAGTAGAAGGTGGGTGGATGTGGCGTGTTTGCAGGAAGTCCGGTACAGGGGTGGATCAGCCAGAAAGATTGTTGGGAAGGACTCTTGCTATAAGTTGTTTTGGCAGGGGGGGGACAGACGGATATGGAGGTGTTGGTGTGATGGTTGCGGAGAAATGAGTAGAATATGTTATGAATGTTTTGAGAGTAAGCGATAGGATATTGGTAGTGAAAATTCTGTTCAGTAGAAGGATAGCTGCGATTATATCGGCATATGCTCCACAGGCAGGATTGGATGAATCAGAGAAAGATAGATTTTGGGATGATTTAATACGTGTAGTGGGTGGTATGCGGGATGATGAGAGAGTGATTTTGGGAGGGGACTTAAATGGTCATGTAGGTGAAGCAGCACAAGGTTATGAAGGAGTGCATGGGGGCTGTGCGTATGGTCTAAGGAATACAGAAGGGGAGAGGATACTCGAGCTTGGGGAGGCAACGGATATGATTGTGTGCAACACATATTTTAGGAAAGGAGACAGTAGGTTAGTTACGTATGAGTCTGGGGGAAATAGCAGTCAGATAGATTATATTCTGGTTAGGAGGGCCGATAGGAGGTTAGTGAGGGATGTTAAAGTTATAGGAAGTGAGGAGTGTGTGCAGCAGCACAAACTGTTGATTTGTGATATGGCGCTTAAAGAACAAGTGATGAAAAAGAGGACTTATGTACCTAGGAGGAAAATATGGAAGCTGAAAAACCAAGTAGTAAGAGATGCCTTCTATAGCGAGTTGAGGAGAGTGGTGGCTGAACAGGGAGCTGTAGACAGAGGCGTTAATGAACAGTACAGAGCCCTCAAGAACAATTTCTTGAGAGTTACTGATGTAACATGCGGCTGGACAAGAGGACCACCAAAACATAAAGTAACTTGGTGGTGGGATGAGGGTGTAGAAGCTGCAATTAAGGAGAAAAGAAGACTTTTCCAGGAATGGAAGAAGGGTGGTAGCAAAAAGGAATATTTGGCTGCCAAGCGTAGAGCTAGAAGAGAGGTATACAGGGCAAAGTCTGAGTCACAGAGACAATTACTTGATAACCTAAATCATGGGGAAAGGAAAAATATATTTAGGGTGGCAGGTCAGGTGAAGAGGGATAATCGGGATATCATAGGTGAGCAGTGTGTGAAGAATGATGAAGGAAAGGTAGTGGTGAACAGTGAGGATATTAAAGATGCATGGAGAAAGCATTATAACCGGTTGTTGAATGAGGACTTTGACTGAGACAGGGAAGGTTTGGAGCCACCAGATCCAGTGTCTGGCCCTTGGCCTTTGATTGATACTGCTACTGTGAGTGAGGCAATAGGCAGGATGAGGGTGGGGAAGGCAGCAGGTGTGTCTGGGTTGACTGCTGAAATGTTGAAGGCCTAGGCGATATAGGAGTGAGTTTAGTCACTGACCTGATAAATAGGATTATTTATGAGTGTGTTGTCCCAGATGACTGGTTGAAGAGTGTAACTGTAAATGTGTATAAAGGGAAGGGTGATGCCCTGGAAAGAGGAAATTATAGAGGCATAAACCTTTTAGATCAGATAATGAAGGTAATGGAGAGAGTTTTAGAAGGTATGATTAGAGAAAGAGTGAATATTGATGAGATGCAGTTCGGGTTCATGCCAGGTAGGGGGACACTGATGCCATATTCATTGTTCGACAGCTTCAGGAAAAATATATTGGTAGGAGAAGGGATCTTTATTTTGTTTTTGTTGATTTGGAAAAGGCCTTTGACAGAGTCCCTAGAGAGGTGGTGAAGTGGGCAATGAGAAAGCTTGGCTTGGAGGAGTGGCTGGTTAGGGTGGTTATGGCCATGTATGTGGGTGCTCACACCCAGGTGAGAGTGAATGGAGATTTGAGTGATGAGTTTTCCGTGAATGTTGGTGTGCATCAGGGTCAGTCTTGAGTCCCATGTTGTTTATCATGGTACTTGAAGCCCTTTCACGTGACTTTAGAAACGGACTCCCGTGGGAGTTGTTGTATGCTGATGATTTGGTGTTGATTGCAGAGAATGAAAGGGAGGCGGAGGAAAGGTTTAGGAAGTGGAGACATGGTATGGGGCAAAAGGGTTTAAGGGTAAATGCAGATAAAACAAAAGTGATGATATCTAGGGTTGGTGGCGGTACTGTCAAAGACGAGGGAGAGTGGCCATGTGCAGTTTGCCACAAGGGCGTGGGAAGTAATTCCATCTTGTGCGGTGTGTGTGATAAATGGGTGCATAAGAGATGTAGTGGTATCAGAGGTAGACTGCGAGATAATGCTGATTTTATGTTTACGGCGTGCCGGTGTGAGCAGGTGGAGATTGTTAGATGAAAAAGGATTGAACTTGCTGGTGAATCTCTTGAGTGTGTGGAAGAGTTTTGTTATTTGGGAGACATGTTGTGTGCTGGAGGTGGAGCTGGAGCTAGCTCTGTGGCTAGGGTGAGAAGTGGTTGGAAGAAGTTCAGGGAGCTCTTGCCTCTCCTGACATTGAGAGGGCTCTCCCTACGTGCTAAGGGGTCTTTGTATACAGCATGTGTTAGGAGTGTAATGCTGTATGGCAGTGAGACCTGGCCAGTGAAGGAGGAAGATATTTGCCGGCTCAGACGTACAGAAATGACAATGATTAGGTGGATGTGCAGTGCGTCCCTGCGTCCAAGCCCTGGAGGGGCTGGGTTTACAATGGAAGAGTTGAGAGGTAGGATGGGACTGGAGTGTGTTGGTGTTGTGATGAGGAGAGGTAGATTGAGGTGGTTTGGACATGTGGAGAGGATGGGGGATGATAATTGGGTGAGGAAAGTGAGAAGTGTTAATATTAGGGGTGGGGTTATGAGGGGTAGACCGAGAAAGACATGGGACGAGGTCATTAAGTGTGACCTTAGGGTTAAGGGACTGAACAGGGAGGCCGCAATGGATCGTGCAGCGTGGAGAGCCGCCATTAGGTGACCAAGGCCGACACATGAAAGCATGTTGGAGCCTTTAAAAACGAAAACGAAAACAATATATATATATATATATATATATATATATATATATACAGGTTATCCCTTAATTCACGCGAACTTTTTTCACGCGATTTCGGTTATCCACGAATTTTTCGTACAATAATTAAAACAAAATTATAGTATTCAAATAAGTAATTTCAATATACAAGAGAAATAAATAAAATATAAAAAATGCCTACCTGCTGCCCGTGTGCACACATATATGTGTATGTGTGTGTGTGTGTGTGTGTGTGTGTGTGTGGGAGCCTGGGAGGTCGGTCTACCACGCACCACACAGTCAGTTTGAATCCGATGGTCGAACCATGCATGACTTCCAAATCGTTATTTGTGGCTTATTTTTCTGCCTTCCAGTAATTGCTTGCCTTGGCTGTCAACATGGGGCATAAGCGTAGTGCTAGTGATGCATGTGGTAACACACCAAAACTGACTTGTGATGTTGCTGACAGAGAAAGTTAAAGTGTTGGACAAACTTAAGGGAGGAATGTCGGCGACAATTCTCCGTCAGGACGATTCCCCGTCATTTATTTACATACCAGTTTATTTAGCAACAGTACACTAGTTTTTTACTTATATGAGTTATAAAATCCCCCTGAAAATTAGTTATTAAAGTATTAATTAATCAATAATACGTATATTAATAGAATGACGGGGAATTGTCCATGTTTTGACGGTGAATTGACTTGATGGTGAATTGTCTCAGAACCGTATGTTTGGGGTGATTCAACTGTTCATACAATAAAGAAGGAGAACGTAGCATACGGGAGACAGTGAGGGCCAGTGCACAAGACTGTGCTGAAGTGTCTCCACCTACCCCTGTGAATTGTCTTGTAACCGCACGTTTGGGGTGAATGAGTCAACCGTTCATACAATAAAGAAGGCAGAATGTAGCATACGGGAGGCAGTGAGGGCTAGTGCACCAGACTGCTGAAGTGTCTCCACCTACGCCTGTGCTTGTCAGGCTTCAGTTAAATTTCTTACATTTTTGTTGTTTTTAATACTTTATGCTAGTTTATAAGGTGTATGTAGTGCATAAACAGCATTATTCAGATGTAATATACGTATAGACATGCGTAATTATGTGCACACAAGGGCAGAACATATACGCGAATTTACCACATACGCGAAGGGTCTGGGAACCTAACCCTCGCGTGAATTAAGGGCTTACCTGTATATATGTGTATATATATATATATATATATATATATATATATATATAGACACACATATATATATATATATATATATATATATATATATATATATATATATATATATATCTATATATGTATGTACTGTATATATATATATAAATATATATATATATATATATATATATATATATATATATATATATATATACACACAGTTCTCCCCCGCCAACCACAGGGGTTCAGTTCCTAAAAACCACCATGGTTGGGAAAACCGTGGTTGGTGAAGTTAACTTTATATGGGGAAAATACAGTTGGGCAATCCTTGGTCGAAGGTAAAACTGGTACAACATGAAAAATTTGTTATTTTTCTGGTCTTTATTGCACAATACTGTACTGTACCAAATGTAATCATAAACAATTACACGAAAGAGTTATGAAGGTTATCAGGTGGCTAGAGTGCCATGCTGAAGGATGGCTGGAGACCACTATCAGCTGACTTGGAAGATGGCTTGAAGTAGCACAGGACAGATTGTTGCTTCACTTTATTCTGGAGATCTTTCTGGACCTGTCTGTATGGAGCCAATATCATGCTCAACCCATGCATGAATTTTAAACTCCATTCCATGAAGCGATTTATGTCAATGAAGAGCCAGCAGCAAGACTGTTGGCCATGAGTACCCATCTGTTAAGGTTAGCAAGTCATTTTAGATATACTGTATGTATGATTTACTCTAAGAACTTACCAGTTTGTATTCCTCCAGTTTGTTTTGTGTTTATTTCTATTTTCAGGATGGTAAATTCACTTTCCCTGCTAAAAAATTACTCCCCTGTAATTATCATCATGTTCCTTAAGCCATACCTATGACTATTTGTTTCTAGCATAATGGAGGAAACTTAGAGTACTCAAAGAGAGACTCCGTTTCCTAATTTCCCAATTGGAGGTTGGGTTAGATTAGGTTAGGTTAAATTATCTGGTACAGTAAAGCTAGGTTTGGTTAGGTTTAAGTAAACACTTAGGGTAGGACAGCTCCTTCCACCAATGAACTGACGAATCAAACGAGTTGTCACAGCAGAACAGCTAAAAATTTTGAAACAAATTTAACAAGATACATTTACCGCCCCAGAGTATAATAAGAAAAATATAACAGACCATCAGGAAGAAGAAGGACTGGTTTAGTTCAGACTGCTTAAAGTGTAGGCATACCTCATTTTGATACTCTCCTTGCTGTTGTCCTCGTCATCGTCCTTGTCCTCACTGTACTTAACATTTTGGGCCCATGATGATAACAGTACAGGTGATAAACTGATAGAAATAATGTAACAGCACACCCACTCACTCTGTTCCCAAGTTCTAATATATACATTCAGTGATGAATTATGCAAGTCCTGCTTCAGATTCTAACCTCACTAAAACACACTACAACACTCTACATACCATACAGAACAAGGCCCTAAAAATAATCACAGGCTGCACAGCTACTACACCCACAGACCACCTACACCAAGAAACCAAAATCCTCAAAGTCAAGGATCATCTAGACATGAGAGGCACAAAAATTCTTGCCGCAGCCTCCACAACCTACACCATCCACTACACTACATGGCAGTACATCCACACACACCAAGGAACATCAAAACAACACCCAGCACAAGATATCATACACAAATACTCTCATCTCTCCCCCCTCGCCCGCATCAAACCAGCTTCCAAAAGCACATCCATACTCAAATCACTCGCTGCTCCATTCAGTCACTTAAAGACAACACACTACTGCATGCACGGCCTCATGATATCCACCCTCCTGAATTCTATCTCCCTCGTGAGGACAGGGTCCACCTGGCCAGGCTGAGATGTGGGCATCATCCAGCCCTCTTGAGTTATCAGAAGAGGCTAGATGACTCCATCTCTGATGACTGTCCAGGATGCAACACACTACACAGCACCCCATACTATTAAGCACATTATGGAAGACTGCACTGCACACAATCACATGCACCAACAACACAGCATACACTCCTTGAGAGCTCTGTGGGAAAGCCCAGTCTCGGACATGGTTTTCTTTAGGGACTCAGGGCTGTTCGGCCAGACTGCCTAGGGAACAACTACTACTACTACTACTATGCTCCGAATAACAACAAAGACTGAACTGGGAGGTGGAAAAGCTGCTAACACGGGTGAACTTTGCTGCCATCTGGTGGCAGCCTCTGCAAACCTAGTGTACATGAACCAACGAACCAAGGTATGTGATTTGGTATACAAATATATTAGTATGTATAAGTTATTTCTACAGCTGATGTACCCCGTGGTTGGCAGGGGATTACTGCATATACGAGTACATATATATATATATATATATATATATATATATATCTATTGCCAGACGCCTCAATCCCGTTTGGGGTGGCCACAAACAAATCGCCTCCAAGTCGCCCTGTCCCCCGCCATTTCACTGCCCTGCTCCCAACTCACACCCTCCTCTCTCATATACCTCTCCACCCCATCCCTCCATCTCATCCTCGGCCTCCCCCTCCCTCTTCCCCCCTCCACCTCACTCACATACACTCTCTTCGTCAGTCTTTCACCCTCCATCCTCTCCACATGGCCAAACCACCTCAGTGTGTTCCTCATAACGCTTCCTATCACATCCACATCCACACCACAACGCTCCTTTATATCTTCATTCGTCAGCCTGTCTCTCCATGTGACTCCACAGGCTCCTCTTAAATAACTCATTTCCACTGCTCTCACTCTTGACTTATGTCCTTCCAACAATGTCCAAGCTTCACTTCCGTACGTTAGAGTTGGTATTACAATACTGTCATGTAGTAACTTTTTCACTTCCATGCTCACTTCCCTGTTTCTTATCACTGCTTTCAAAGAACCAGCAACCTTTCTTCCCTGCTGTACCCTTTCAAGCACTTCACCCTCCAAACCTCCATCCTTACTCGTCACACTACCCAAGTACTTAAATGTACTCACATTTTCCAATTCCTCACCATCCAACCTCGCTGTACATTCACTAACTTCACCTCTCTCAAAGACCATCACTTTACTCTTCCCTACATTCACCTTTAGATTCCGTTTCTTACACACTCTCTCAAACTCATCCACCAAGCCTTGCAGCTCCCCTTCGTCTTCACTCAACAACACAGTATCATCTGCAAACAACAGTACAGGGAGTTTCCAAACACTATCCTCTCTCACCAGGGCCACTCCAACATCCACTACCCTACCTTGTACCTCTTTTATTACCCCATCCATGTACAGATTGAACAACCATGGAGACATGACACATCCCTGTTTCAAACCAACTTTCAAAGAGAAAAATTCACTTAGTTCACCATCCACATGCACTGCAGCCTTCGCACCATCGTACATACTCTTCACAGCATTCAACAACTTCCCATCTACTCCATATATTCTTAACACTTTCCACAATCCTTGTCTATCCACCCTGTCATATGCTTTCTCCAAATCCATGAAAGCTGCATACAACTTCTTTCCCTTCTCTAGAAACTTTTCCACTAAAGATCTAAGACTGAATATCTGATCTACACAACCTCTTCCCTTCCTAAAGCCTCCCTGTTCTTCTCCAACTAATATCTCTGTTCTTTCTCTAACTCTGTCTATAAGTATCCTACCATACACTTTTCCTATTATACTAAGAAGACAAATGCCCCTATGATTACCACACACTTCTTTTTCCCCTTTTCCTTTGTACAAGGGAATAATTATACCTGACTTCCAATCCTCCGGGACTCCAATCCTCCGGGACTCTACCTTCCTCCCAGGCCAATCTCCACATCTTCCACATCCATTCTACTACTATCTCTCCCCCATGCTTCAGCATTTTACCACACACTCCATCAATTCCTGGGACTTTCCCCGATTTAACTTTTTTCATTGCTTCCACAACTTCTATCCTACTGATTTCTTCCTGTCTTCTCACCTCCCTCCTTCTCCCAGCCATTCCCCAGCCACTTATACTCGCATTACTTCCATCCTCTACGCTCAACAATTCCTTAAAATGTTCCCTCCATCTGTTCACTTTTTCTCCCTTCTCCACTAGTAATCTACCATTTTTATCTTTCACTCCCCTGCTAACTTCACTTCCACCCTGTCTTACTCTTTTCACTTCTCTCCAGAACATTTTCTTACAGTCCCTCCACTTTACACTCAAATTCCTTCCAAATTCCTCATCCACTCTCTTCTTACTCTCTCTTACTAATCTTTTCACCTCTCTCTTTCTTTCCACATATAACTCTATCTTCCGCCTCTCAACTTCTTCCACGCCCCTATTTCTCATCCATTCATTGTATGCTTTCTTCTTTTGTGCCACAGCCTGTTTCAGTATATATATATATATATATATATATATATATCTATATCTATATCTATATATATAGTATATATATTTATATATATATATATATATATATATATATATATATGTATGTATGTATATATATATATATATATATATATATATATATATATATATATAATAATCCCTCCACTATCCAATATAACAGAACCAAAGGCATGCCTGGAAAGTGGTCCCGTCCGGAAAGTGGGCCTCTGCCTGCTGGACTGGTACTTATGACCCTAACCCAGTCTAACTTTGAAAGCCACCTAAATAACTCAATACCGGACATGCATAGCACTTACTTAAACCTATTTAAGACCCTATTCACACCAATAATGGACATAAAGCATGAAATAAATGAAAAGAAACCAGAGAATGAGGAATTAGTATAGGAAAGATTTAGCAGTGTACGGGCTACTTACAGCACGTCTGTGGCCACCTCCTTTAACCCGCCCCGTCCCGTCGACGTATGGGTACGTTGCAACGATTTGCATTTGCCAGTCCCGGCGACGTACCGGTACGTCGTGCAATTGCAAGGTCCCTAATTTGCACAATTTTCAATTTTCATGCGTGATTTTTCGTATGTATACACGGGACACCTTCCTCTATTCCTCTACAAGATGCCAAGCAGGGACAATGCCTTACACTGCATAACCTCCCCCCTTCCCCCCTCACGCCATTGTCTTGGCAAAGGGCCTGTTACCAGTGACCTGGCTAGTAAAGATATTCAGGGCCAGAGTGATTCCCCAATCGATGACAATGTGGAGGACAATGTTTACATTGCATTAGAAGAACAGCCAGAAATAACGATCAGGTAATGTAGCAAATAAAAGTCAGGTATGGTGATTAGTTAGTGAGTGAAACAATGCTTATAATGCCTTTATTACTGCTTGAAAACCAATATACTCTCATACTACATATACAAGTAACTCGCACGGAACACAATCTCACGGAACGCACTCGCAATTATACACGGTAAGGGCTGGGATACATATAAGACAACGTAAGATTAAAAAACCATTATGAAAACTACAAATTAACGCAGGAGAGGCCTTTGAAAGATCAAATCCTCGAACGTCACCGCAGCGCGCGGTTTGTTTTGATTACGTGACGATCTAGGCGGGAAATTATTCAGTGAGTGAGACATTCCCGAGTACAGTAGCACAGTATTTGTAAGTTAAATATTTACAGTACTGTACTGTTCTGGTAAGTTTATGTGCAACTTAAAGTACTATTAAATAACATTAAAGCAAAAAATAAAGTCTTATAACCAGTTTACCTGATAGGCGTCAGAATATTGCCTTTTTTATTTGTTCGTTTTTTCCACAGTACTGTACAGTATTTGTAAGTTAAATATTTACTGTTCTCGTATGTACTGTACTTGTAAGCACTTAAATAAAGTTAAATCATTAAATAAAGCCTTGTAACCAGTTAACCCGAATTATATGATTACCCATGATTGGCGTCGGAATATTGCCTTTTTTGTTTGTTCGTTAAACTCTTACTGTACTGCTTTTCTACAGTACTGTATTTGTAAGTTAAATATTTACTGTTCTGGTATGTACTTGTAAGCAATCAAAGCATTAAATAAAGCCTTGTAACCAGTTAACCTGATTTATATGATTACCCATGATCGGCATCGGAATATTGCCTTTTTTGTTTGTTTGTTAAAGACTTATAACAAGAGAAAAATACAGTTTTGTCTTGGTATCTTTACCTATTTGGTCAGGTTTGCTGTAATGGTTTGGATCATTTGATGCAATGCAACTTGTAGAAAACTGTGAAATCTTTCAAGAAGTGAATGAAAATCTGGGACATGAGACTGACCTTGACTTCACCCTCTCATGTATCCTCTGTCAGTTCACCACCTGCTATCGTGATGAGTGAATGTACAATTTTTTCGCTCGTGGCCATGCCTAACCATGCATAGTTACACCCATTATCTCGACCCAGACAGAAAATACAATCTTTTTCCTCCCTTGCAAAACACAAACAACCACCCTGTTTACGAGACAGCAATATATATTGCGAAAATAACAAGGTAAAATGATAAAGATGAACGTAAAATGGTTGAGAAAGATGAACATGTTGTGACGGAAGAAGTACATTTTCCCCGTCTGTAAACGTATTCATTTCTGCTTTGTATCTGTATTCGTAATAATTAGACATTGTTAGTTCTGAAACTGCATTACGATTCTATTTTTAGCCATTCTCGTGGTGTGGGAGCTGGAAGTTGTGACACAACTTCCTTATTGCTAATCGGACTGACCCTCCACTTTATTCTCCCGTGGCAGAGTCTAGCCTTGGAGGACGTGCAGTTTTCTCATTTAGGACTGAAAATTCAACTCTTTCGCTCCCTTTTCCAAGCATGGGCACAACGATAACTTAAAAAATAACTCGAAACTACCATAAACATATATCAAAAAGGTGAAAATGTATTCATAACATTTTTTTTTTTTTTCCAGCCATTCCTAACAGATTATGTACTGAAATCATTTGATATCACAGTACTGCATTTCTAAGTTAAATATGTACTGTTCTGGTATGTACTTGTAAGTTAAAGCACTGGTACCAGTTAACCTGATTTATATGATTACCTATGATCGGCGTCGGAATGTTTCCTTGTGTTTACGTACAGTATTTGTGTGTTGAAGTTTTGCTGTGGAGTACTGTATTTGTGAGTTATAACATTAAATAAACCTTCTAACCACTTAAAGTGCTTTCTAGTGATTAACAGTGACAGTTAACAGCAAAACAACACATTTGGGGGGTCTAGGGAGCAAAATACGGAGTAGTTTAAATATACGCGATTTCGCACCTAACACGGCACGGTAGGAACGAAACCCTCATGTTCCGTGCGAGTTACCTGTACATTCGTACCAAGTAAGTAAATAAATACCGTTTATGAGTGGATAAAATAGTTACCCTCCCACAGAACTCGTTTTCTTTGGTACCAGCATGTTAGAAAACCCAGTCAGGTAAGGAGGAACTCCTACCTGGATTGGGTATTTTAAACCTCAGGTGAGCGATTTCTCTATGAATTTTCGATGTTTCTCATCAAAAGCGAAAGTTTTAGCCAAAAAAAAAAATTTCGAAAATACCTCAGGACTGGGGGATGTCGGAGGTGCAGAAAACCTCGGGACGTGACGGGTTAAGGCTCTGGTAGTTGTGAAAATGCTCTTGAAGCACATACAGTAAGCCAGCATTGTGCTACACTTAATTCTTTACAATCTGAGTTATAACTGTTTAACACTGTACATTCTGTTCTTAATTGCACCACGCCAGTTTCAACCACCACTTTGCACTCCACACTTAATCCTTTGCACTCTAAATTCTAATTTCTTAACACTGCACAACACTGTAAATTCCCATGTGGTCTAGTGGCAAGGTATTGCAGTTTAATCACTGTTTATTCACAAAAACGAGCACGTGCGGCATCCACTGCGATGAACGTCTTCCCTTGACGATGGTTAGGCAGTAACTGGGGACAGGGTTGCCAGATCTGAGTTAGGCCACATTACCAAACTCCTCAATTTTCATCACCAAATTTAACTTTTCATTACCAAATCCTTATAGGAAGCATTTATTCTTCACTAATTATATGTCTATCTATCTATCTATTGCCAGACGCCTCAATCCTGCTTGGGGTGGCCACAAACAAATCGCCTCCACGTCGCTCTGTCCCCTGCCAATTCACTGCCCTGCTCCCAACTCACACCCCCCTCTCTCATATACCTCTCCACCCCATCCCTCCATCTCATCCTCGGCCTCCCCCTCCCTCTTCCCCCCTCCACCTCACTCGCATACACTCTCTTCATCAGTCTTTCACCCTCCATTCTCTCCACATGGCCAAACCACCTCAGTGTGTTCCTCATAACGCTTCCTATCACATCCTCACCACAATGCTCCTTTATATCTTCATTCATCAGCCTGTCTCCCCATGTGACTCCACAGGCTCCTCTAAAATAACTCATTTCCACTGCTCTCACTCTTGACTTGTGTCCTTCCAACAACGTCCAAGCTTCACTTCCATACATTAGAGTTGGTATCACAATACTGTCATGTAGTAACTTTTTCACTTCCATGCTCACTTCCCTGTTTCTTATCACTGCTTTCAAGGAACCAGCAACCTTTCTTCCCTGCTGTACCCTTTCAAGCACTTCACCCTCCAAACCTCCATCCTTACTCATCACACTACCCAAGTACTTAAACGTACTCACATTTTCCAATTCCTCACCATCCAACCTCGCTGTACATTCACTGACTTCACCTCTCTCAAAGACCATCACTTTACTCTTCCCTACATTCACCTTTAGATTCCGTTTCTTACACACTCTCCCAAACTCATCCACCAAGCCTTGCAGCTCTCCTTCGTCTTCACTCAACAACACAGTATCATCTGCAAACAACAGTACAGGGAGTTTCCAAACACTATCCTCTCTCACCAGGGCCACTCCAACATCCACTACCCTACCTTGTACCTCTTTTATTACCCCATCCATGTACAGATTGAACAGCCATGGAGACATGACACATCCTGTTTCAACCCAACCTTCAAAGAGAAAAATTCACTTAGTTCACCATCCACATGCACTGCAGCCTTAGCACCATCATACATACTCTTCACAGCATTCAACAACTTCCCATCTACTCCATATATTCTTAATACTTTCCACAATCCTTGTCTATCCACCCTGTCATATGCTTTCTCCAAATCCATGTACAAATGGGAATAATCACTCTTCTTATAATAAGCAGCATGTTTATTTATGCGCTATGTACGCTAGCAGATTAATCAAAGAGAGCAGACGGTCCACCGTCTCCATTCTCTATATCTTCATACATGTGAAAAATCTGTTTGGTAATGGATCATGCTGATTCACTACCAAACGAACTTTTCAATATCAAATTGGCCCATATTTGGTAATGAAAAATACCAAATGGCAACCCTGACAGGGGAGGGGGGAGGGGGGAGGAAGGAAGGGGTGAAGGGGCCATGGTGTAAACAGCTGTTTGGTGCCGCACGGCAATTTCAAATTATGGGTGGGAAAAAACTCTGATTTTCAGGGGATTTTTCTCTTTTTTTTGGCCATTTTTGGGTTCCGAAGGTCCAGGCCCACAATGACCGGTAAGTGGGGAGTCTGGAAAGTGGGCATCCGGATAGTACAAGGATTACTGTTTATATAAAGTAACAGCTTAAAAGTTTAAAATATAATTGAATAACAGAGAAAGTGTAGTGTAAATTCTCCACTTCCCACTTCTGTGGATAGTGTTTCTGGTGAACATGATATTGCTGAGCTATGGAAAGACCACGTTCAGTCTCCTTTTAACTGTCTAGGAAATGAGGTAGTAAATTAACCAAAGCCAACCTGCCATATACAGTCAGACCACTACTTACGAAGGAGCAACTTACAAAAATCTGGAGATACAAAAAAAAAATTGTGTGTGAGGGGGGGGGGGAGGCGGGTCAGTCATAGCAAGGAAAGATGGGGTCAGGTGAAGACACTGATAAGGAGGTGAGGTGATAACTGCAGTTCAGGGAAGGGTAGGGGAGAAGTGGAGGAGTGAAGACAATAATGAGCTTTAACCTAGGAGGGAGGGAGGGAGAGAGAGAGAGAGAGAGAGAGATGGACTTACTGACAAGGAGGTGAGGTGATAATTGCAGTTCAGGGAAGGGTAGGGGTTAAGTGGAGGAGTGGAGACAATAATGGGCTTTAACCTGCAGAGAGAGAGAGAGAGAGAGAGAGAGAGAGAGAGAGAGAGAGAGAGAGAGAGAGAGAGACAGACAGACAGACAGACAGACAGAGGATGGCACTGAAGTAGGTATGGTGTAGAAAGGCAATGATGTGACCTCAGTAATTATGGGATTAGGGTTGGGCTGGAGAGAGAGAGAGAGAGAGAGAGAGAGAGAGAGAGAGAGAGAGAGAGAGAGAGAGAGAGAGATGGACTTACGAAAAAAAAACGACTTACGAAAGACCTCTAAGAACCAATTATTTTTGTAGTTGGGGACTGCCTGTATTAACCCTCTCAGTGTCAGTCACGCGATTCGTGTGTTATGTGGATTGTTCTAAAGATGTTCAGTCACTCGAAAGCACAAAAAAATTAGCCAAAAATTAAGTTTCTGGCGGATTTGCGTCAAATTTTGATGCATCGTAGTGAATGCAGCGCTTTCCAATGGTAAGGCATTGGCAACACTGAGCTGCCTCACGGGGCCCAGCACATAGTGATAAACCTCAGTCTCTTCCAAGCTGCCAGGCGGTGAGGTTGTGTCGAGTGTACTGTCCTTTAAACTCCTACTAATTCTCCCCCTCCTGCCCGAGCCGAAGCCCCTATGGACTCAGTGATAATGCAATATTTGTGAGCATATTTGTATGTGATATTGTCGATGGAACATAGATATATGTCACGAAAAGGAATTTTGTCCGTTATCAAGCGTTAGGCTTAGAGGCGATATACGTGTTCACTGTTGTGGGGTTTCGCCTCTTGCCCTCCCCAAGGCCCTATGGCATGATTACAAATACGTATATAATGAAGCCAATGCCTAAACTGTATTTTGTGTGAAAGATATTGTGGATGGCTTGGTGAAATTATGGAACCATAGTGTGGAATGGGGCAGGCATCACGTACAGTTTTTATAGTTGGGAAGGAAGAATTAGAGGTGTTTAGGGATGGAATTATTGTGATTCTGATGGTGAAAATGAGTATGGAATTGTGTGAAATATACGTCAAACATGCTGCGGGTGTTCGTGAAGGAGTGTGGTGTGTGCCAATACAATAGAGTCGCAGCGAGTGATCACAGAGAAATATTTCATGCACTGACTGAATTAGCTAAAACACAGCGCAAGTGTCAGAGACAAGAAATATGCCACAGCCATATATACATACGTACGTTGTGCAGCGAATGTTCGTGGAGAAATCTATTGTGTGCATCGCATGTGTTTTAGGCAAATGTATCACAAGGAGAGAAGAAAATACGCCACAGCCACAGACACACACACACACACACACACATCCAGGAAGAAAGGGAAATGAACAAGAAAGAAATGGAAGAAAATGTAGTGAAAATACTGAAGAAAAAAGAGAAAATAGTGAGAGAAACGGTAGAAAGGAACAGATGTGTGATAGTATTTGGAAACAGGGAAGAGGAAGAAAAGGTTAGGTTCGCAAGACTCGAGAGAGACACGAACATGGTGAGAGGAATATTAGGCAAGATTGACCCCGAAGGAAACAAGTGGGTAAAAGAAATTGAGGAAGTAAGGAGGATAGGGCCTTATAAGAAAGGGGAAACAAGACCAATGAGAGTCAAGTTTACATCAGAAAGTGTAATAAATGAGATACTTAAAGTGACCTGGAAATTAAGCAAAGAGGCGGGGATGGAAAATATTATAATAAGAAAAGATCTGAATGAAGAAGAAAGAGAAGCTTTAAAATCATTAAAGGAAGAAGTAAAGGAAAAAAATGATAAGAGGACAGAGGAAGAACGTAATACTTTTTTTGGAGAGTATTGGATATGAAAGTAAGGAAATGGTATTTAAGGAAATAGAAGTGAAGGAAATTAGGGGGGATGGTTGTGAAAGATCAGAAGTTGAGGAAGTGGTACGGACAGAGAGTAGGAGAGAAGAGGGTATTAATAATGTCAAAAATAATTTGAAGGTGATATATACTAATGTTGATGGTTTCATATCGACAAGGATCGAAATTAATGATTTCTTGAGAGAACATGAACCTGATGTCATGTGGTTTGTAGAGACCAAATTAAGAGAAGATATTGATGTTCATTTGGGAGATGGTAAATACAAACTGTGGAGAAAAGACAGAAAAGAAAAAAAGGGAGGAGGAGTGATGATAGCAGTGAAGAACAACATAAATGTAGATATTGTGGAAATGGGAGAAGGCAGGGCTGAAGTGATATATATGAAATTAGAAACTGGAGAGAATGTTAAGAGAGATATGGCGGTAGTGTATGTTCCCCCAAAGACGAGAGCATGGAAGGATGACGAATACCATGAGATGTTGTCAGATATGGCTAGCTACTTGCAAAAAATAATTGAGAAAAGCAATAATATAATTTTGGTGGGTGACTTTAATTGTAAAGAGGTGAACTGGGAGGAATGGTACTTGGGAGGCGGCGAGGATTCGTGGGGTACTATGTTATTAAATATAATAATGAATAATGTGATGACGCAGTGGGTCAAAGAAGAGACACGGTTTCGAGGTGAGGACACACCAGCAAGGTTAGATTTACTGTTCACCAAAGAACCTGATGTAATAGAATCATTGGAATATCTCTGTCCTTTGGGAAAAAGTGATCACGTGGTCATTGAGTTCCAGATGTTAATAGGAAACGTCGAGCCAAGAGACGAGCTTCATAGACAGGGAAGATACAACTTTGGCAAAGCAAATTTTACAGGATTGAGAAACTTTTTTGAAAATGCGGATTGGAGAAAATTCAGAGAAACAAGAGAGATACAGAGGAAGTGGGATATCTTTCTAGACCTCTATAATTTGGGAGTGGAAAAATTTGTACCAAGAGTAAGAGGGAAAGAAAACAGGAAAAAGGAGTGGTTTAATAGAAGGTGTATGATAGCCAAAAAAGAGAGAGATAAGGCGTGGAACAATTGGAGAAAGAGGTAACGACAGAACAAAGGAAGAATATAAAAGAACAAGAAACGAATACACAAGAATACGTAGGGAAGAAGAAAGGAATTTTGAAAAAGGTATAATTGACAAATGCAAGGATGAACCCAAACTGTTTTATAGATTTGTTAATGGCAAACTGAAACAAAAGGAAGGAATCACCAAGCTGAAAGTAGATGGAGAGGTCTTTAATGATGCGGCAATGCAAGCAGAAATAATGAACAAACGTTTCCAGTCAGTTTTCACTAAAGAAAAGGAGCTTGTGGAAGGGGAGGGAGTGATTAGAAATGTTCCGGTGATGAAAGATATAAAAGTGGAGGTGCAGGAAGTGTATAAATTACTGGAAACTCAAGATGTAAGGAAAGCCCCAGGACCTGATGGAATTTCTAATTGAGTACTGAAGGAATGCAGAGAACAACTGGCGGATAAAATTCACAGCTTAATTGTATGCTCACTGGAAGAGGGGAAAGTGCCAAAAGAATGGAAGAGGGCAAATGTGGTACCAATTTACAAGGGAGGAAACAGGGAAGAACCCTGAATTATAGACCAGTGTCTCTAACCAGCATGGTCGCAAAATTGTGTGAGAGAATCCTGAAAGACAGATGGATAAAATATCTGGAAGAGATGAATATTTTGGCTGAATGTCAGTTTGGATTCAGAAGTGGAAGGTCATATGTTTCAAACTTGTTGAGCTTTTACTCAAGAGCGATTGATGTGGTACAGGAGAGAGATGGTTGGGTGGATTGTGTGTACTTAGACTTAGAGAAGGCCTTTGACAAGGTACCTCATAAGAGACTAATGTGGAAACTAGAATATATAGGAGGACTAAAGGGGAAACTTCTGGAATGGATGAGAGACTTTTTGAGAGACAGACAAATGAGGACAGTAATAAAGGAAAAGATGTCTGGATGGAGGGAAGTAACAAGTGGAGTCCCTCAAGGCTCAGTGTTGGCGCCAGTAATGTTCCTGATTTATGTAAATGATATGGTAGATGGAGTGAACAGTTATGCGAGTCTGTTTGCTGATGATGTAAAGATCTTGAGGAAGATAGAGGTTGAGGAGGATTGTAAAATACTGCAGGAGGATTTGGATAGGATACACAATTGGAGCCGGACGTGGGAAATGAAATTTAATGTAAAGAAATGTAAAATATTGGAAATGGGTAAAAGTACCAGGAGACCATCACTGAATTATTTTTTGGGTAATGAATTAATCACAAAAAGGAGAGAAGAGAAAGATTTGGGAGTGCTGGTCCAAGATAGTTTGTCACCAGAAAAGCACATTAACAAGATAGTTGGAGAGACTTATAAGCTCTTGACTAACATAAGAGTAGCATTTCATTATATGGATGAGGAAATGATGAAAAAATTGATAGTGGCCATGATCCGCCCCAGGTTAGAATATGCAGCGGTAGTGTGGTCCCCACACAAAAAGAAAGATATAAACAAGATTGAGAGAATACAAAGAACAGCAACCAAGATGGTCCCCAGTCTGACAGACCTGTCATACAGAGAGAGGATGGAAAAACTGGATTTGCCTTCTTTAGAGGAAAGGAGAAAGAGGGGAGACATGATTGCGGTGTTCAGGACCATGGTGGGAGTAGATAAAATTGACAAAGAAGATCTGTTTGTATGGGATAAGAGAGCAACAAGAGGACATGGAATGAAATTGAAAAAGTCAAGCTGCTTGAAGGATATCAAGAAATATAGCTTTCCTTACAGAAGTATAGACTTATGGAATAGCCTGGACAAAGAGATCGTCCAGTCTAAAAACATAAACGAGTTTAAAGTTAAATTCGACTTATTGAGAAACAGCGACGGAAACCCACGAGCATAGTACATTCCGTGTATATCACAATTAGGTATATTCTTAAATATTTGGAACGACTTAGACAAAGAGGTGGTGCATGAGAAAAACATTCATGTGTGTAAAGGTAGACTTGATAAATGTGGATATGGAGACAGGACAACACGAGCATTGCTCAATTCCTATATACTACAAATAGGTAAATACAAATAGGTAAATACACACACACACACACACACACACACACGCTCACACACTACATAACTCCTCATCTTCAAGTTACTGCCAACATCTCAACACCTCTGGAGGAAGTGAGTTATCCGTATTTTGTTGATCTGTATATTGACCTATTTCTATAGTTCAATATTTCTTACACAAATAAGTAATGTTTTTTACTTACACACATATGAGATGGAAGAAAGTTCAGCTTCATTATCAGAACTTAGCAAAAAGACTAGTGGTCATGTCGAGTTTCTGACAGCACTATCAAAAGCCTTATGATATTTTCCGTGTATACTTTGAGTAAAAAGAAGAAAATAAATGTAACAAGCGAAAATATGTAGCCGTGGGTGAGGCAGGAAAATAATGTTTTTTATCTCGCGTGCGGGTGAGGAAGAGTATTCAACATTTGCCGTCCAATTACTCCAAAACTATTGGACGTATCGATTTCCCGTAAGAACCATGATAAAGAGCAGTAAATTCTACGTACGTTCATTTGCAGAATATAAGCCTCTGGGAGCATTTTCTGTTGGAAAAGTTGGGGGAACAGACTGTTTCGGTAAAGTCAAAAGCGCTCGGAGAAGTAATCTCACTTTGTCGGCCATTTACTCGAAAACTATTGGACGTAACGATTTCCAATAAGAACCATGATAAAGAGCAGTAAATTCTACGTATGTACAAGACATAACAATGTAATATCTATAATAAGAATTTGTTGTTACGTAGGCGGGAATATTGTGTATGCTGTGTGCACATCACGAAAGTGACATACAGATGTGAGTTTCCAGTCATTTTTGGTGATTTACTCGAGAACTACAAGGCGTATCGAAACCAGTATTAGGTCATTAGAAAGCTGGTGAAATTCTGCATAATATTATGCAATAAAAACATAACATGTGCGAGAAAAAATCAGTTTTAGAGCTCCTTGATTTTTTTCAAAAATGGCTTTCAGTTTTTGGCTATTTTCTCGATAACTACAAATCGTATCAACACCGGATGTGTCTCTTTAGAAAGCTGATGAAATTCTCTATCAAAACTTCTAATAACATTTTCCTGTATGATGGAAAACATTCGAATGGTGATGTTGGGAAGCGAACGTGACATACCAAAATGTTTATTCACTGCCACCTAATGTTGTTTTACTCGTGTTTTCCTGTTTTTTGTGGTGCTTATCAGCTAGAACAAACATCGACGAATAAGATGACATAGGTTTTATGGCAGCATATTGATGTTTGGGTGGTGAAAATAAGGAGAGAATAAGTGTTATTTGCCGCGTGCGGGCAGCCGGGCCGGGTGGCTTCGCAGAAAAAATCGAGAGCCGGAAAACTTACTGAAACTTTCCGTGCGCGAGAGGGTTAATAATGTAAGCGCATGCCCAACTGAGGATAAGAATGACATTTCTGATTTCAAACTTAACAAGGCTTCTGGTGAAGACAGTATGTATGCTGAACACCTAAAGCATGCTTCACCTCCGCTGTACTCATTGTCTACATGCTTTACATGTTTCTTGATAAATGGAGTCCTTCCTGATTCAATGTTATCCGTTATACTTGCACCTGAGATAAAAAAATAAACCTGGTAAAATAACTAGCAAAAACAATTATAGACCAATTGCTCTTGCTAGTATTATTGGTAAGGTGTTAGAGAGAATTCTGTTGACTTGGATGGAGGAATATCTGTCCACTCACTATAACCAGTTTGGTTTTAAGGGAAAGCATGGGAAGGATCAATGCACCTGTTTTGAAAGAATTAATTGAGTCCTATTGTCTGGCTAGTGGCAGTATCTTTGTTTCCTGGATGAATATAAAACTTTTGACAGAGTGGATCATTTTATTCTACATGACAAACTAAGTAGAAGAAATGTCCCAAGCCATATCTTGAGAGTACATGAGACAGAAAATGTGTGTTCAGTGAGGTAATGTTTACTCTTCCTATTTTCTAGTCACCTATAGCATAAGATGGTTTGGGATATTGTCACCATGCCTGTTTAATACTTATGTAGATGACCTGAGCACATCCTTGAATTCTCAAATGATTGGATGCTTTATTAATGATTAACTGGTTAATCAGATCATGTATGCACATGATTTATGTCATGGATCCCTCTGCTGCTGGGTTAAATAAACTGCTTAAAACATGTGAAGTATTTGGGTCTAGTCATAATATTAAATTCAACTGTGAATAAAGTGCAATAATGATTTGTAAGGGAGAGCTATAGAAACGTATGAAGATAGCAGTATTCAGGCTATTACATGAGCCATTAAATGAGGTTGACCATGTAAAATATCTCAGTCACTTGATTTCCAAAGACCTTTCAGATGATGTAGATACATGGAGGCAGTGTAGGCAGTTATTTTTGCAGAGAAATATGTTACTGCACAAATTTCACATGTGCAGCTGGGAAGTCAAGTTCAACCTCTTCCGCACATACTGTTCCCCTATGTACACCGTTCACCTCTAGTGCAGGTCCAGGAAATCTACCATGCAAAAGCTACAGTCTAATTATCACAGAACTCTGGGACATTTATTTGATATTTAAATGTATAATTAGTTAGAAAATTAATACAGACCGATTTTTCTTTATAACAAAATGTAATATCAGAGTCTGGAATAAAGTTTATTATTATTAATATTATAAATTAGGTCTAAAATTTGTTAGCACATAAAATAAAATAAACCAGATATAAAATAAGAGTACAATACAGCAGTTCACAATATTTACATGCGGTACATTAGGCCCTTTATCGTGAAACACAGGCACAGAAACACAGTACATATACAAGAGCATTAAAAAGTTTTTTATATTTAAATGGGAGAAAATCTCACCATCCACTCACTCGATGTAGTGCTGCTCTCCGGTGACTACCCTTTTCTCTCTTCCTTCCTTCTTTCCTTTCAGCCTGTTCTGTCTTTCTTTCCTTCATTCTTTCTTCTTCTTTATGCCTACAGGTGACACTACACTCCCTCTTCTATCTTTTTTTCCTTCATTCTTTCCTCTTCTTTCTGCCTATGGGTGACTCTACATGACTAGCCAAATGGTTTCCTGTACACCAGGAAACCATTTACTATGTTGGGTGGTAACAACATAATGAAATTATGGCGCCTGGCAGTATGTGGGTAATTAAGGTGCACCAATCAGATTGAGCCTGTAAAGGTGTATATCAAAGGGGTGGTTGGAGTTTATTGCTCACGTAACGCCACTCAGAGATGAGTGAGACTGGTCACTCTCATCTTAAATGTCCAGACCAACTTGTCTAGCCCCAGGTTCCTATACTCCTCATGAGGCAACACAGGATTAGATGATGATTATGATGATGACAAAAAAAGGGGAAAGACAAGTCTATAAAAAAACAAAAATCTGACGATTACAGTAGGGAGCAGGTTTCGTGACATCCAGATTGGCAAAACGAGCTATCACAGCAGCCATCAAATATTCCGGTGATTGAACTTTCACAACAAAAAAATGCATTTTCGTCGCCTCAGGCATCACAAGTTTCAGATTCTCACCACTGTAACGTCAGTGCCAACAATCAGTTTCGGACTGCTTCCCACATGTGTTCGGTGTATCCAAAAGGTGACTGTTACACTCTCACATCCTTGATTATTAACAAATGGAAATATGTCATCATGTGCTTCAAGTGGAGTCAAAGGTGGACCAAGTGATAAAGGGAATGGTGTAAAAACGTGTGAACCTGGATCAGCAGGCCGAGGGAAGGCCAAGCGTGACTATTGCAAGGGGGTGGAAAAACACAAGTATCTATCTATCTCTATCTATATACCTAGGCTGCTTCCCCCAAGGAAAGGGAGGTAGCCGAGACAGGACGACTCACTCTCCATTTACTCATCCATTCAAACACATTTATTCGCATCTTAGCCCCAAAGGGGAGAACGGACAGATCCTCACTGCATCACAACGCACAAGGGTCAACTGCGCAATGCAATCAGTGACATCCACAGCAGGGCCCGACAGCAGAACTGGTTTACCCCTGCCACATCATAACAGACCCATCCCCTTACCCGCACCTGACCTGACTAGCTGATCAGACCAAAAGCGGGAGAATATCCCTTCAGGGCTGCGTCATCACTTATTCATTCACAATTTCTCTCCATTTATTTCTGTCACGCACAGCCACTCTTCCTTGCTCAACAGACATCCCTCTCGCATCCAGCGCTCTCTTCACACTGTCCATCCATCCTATTCGTGGTCTTCCTCTCAGTCTTACACCTCTCACATCAGATCTAGTTATCTTTTTCACCAATCGCTCATTATCCATTCTCTCCATATGCCCAAACCATTGCAACACCCTCTGCTCAACTCTACCAGCCATCTCCCGAACAACTCCAGTTCTCCTTCGCACTTCATCATTTCGCACTCGATCCATACGCGTCACTCCACACATACTCCTCAGACATCTCATCTCCATTACATTCAAACTTTTCCTCTCTGCTACACCCATATTCCATGTTTCAGCCCCATATAATGCAGTCGGTACCACAACACCCTCATACAGCCTTCTCTTTACATCCATTCTAAGCGAACGACATTTAAACACTTTTTTCATTCCTCCCAGCACCTTTCCTACTTCATTTATTCTAAACTTCACTTCTGCATCTATTCTTCCATCCACAGCAACATGTGACCCTAGATATTTAAAACAATCTACCTCCTCAAGCAACTCACCATTCAAAACTATATTCATCCCCCTACCATCTATCAACCTCGTACACTTCATCACTTTACTCTTATTCTCATTTACTTTCAATTTCCTCCTTTCACACACCCTTCCAAACTCCTCTACCAACTGTCTCAATCTCTCCTCTGAATCAGTCACCAGTGCAGTATCATCTGCAAACAGCAGCTTCTTCAGATTCCACTCTCCTCCATCAACATTTACCAGACTCAGACCTCCACCTAAAACTCTTGCATTCACCTCCCTTACAACACCATCCATGTAAATATTAAACAACCAAGGCGACATCACACATCCCTGTCGCAGCCCCACTCTCACGGGAAACCAATCACTCACAGCATTTCCCACTCTTACACACGCTCTACTATTTACATAAAAACTTTTCACCCCTTTTAGTAACCTACCATCAAGTCCATACAATCTTAAAACAGTCCACAAAGCCTCCCTATCAATTCTATCATACGCTTTCTCTAAATCCATAAATGCCCAAAACACATCCTTGCCTTTCGCTAAATACTTTTCACACACTTGTCTCACAGCAAACACCTGATCAACGCATCCCCTCCCTCTCCTAAAGCCACACTGCTCATCACTAATCACTCCCTCTGTACCCTCTCTAACTCTCATAATTAACACTCTACCATACACTTTACCTACAACACTCAACAGACTTATACCCCTAAAGCTAGTACATTCATACTTATCACCCTTGCCTTTATACAACGGGACCACACAAGCACTTGCCCAGTCAACTGGCACCATACCTTTCTCAAAGCACACATTCAATAATCTTACTAACCAGTCAACAATATTCACTCCACCACCCTTCAGGCATTCCACAGCACACCCATCCATACCTGCAGCTTTCCCTGTTTTCATCTCCTTTACTGCCTTCTCCACTTCCTCCTTCGTGATCAAAGAATCATTCAACTCTCCCAACACATTTATCCCTTGCACCCTTCTATCTGCCACAATCTCAGCCACCCTTTCCTCCTCTACATTTAACAATCTTTCAAAATACTCTGCCCATCTCTTCCTTACTGCATCCATCTCAATTAACATCCTTCCATCCTCTGCTTTTACTCGTTCTTCCTTCCCAGACTCTCCCTTTCGCACCCTTTTCACCTCCTTCCAAAACATTTTCTTATTCTGTTGAAAATTCTCTGTCAGCCGCCTACCCCACCTCTCATCTGCTGCCACTTTAGCATCACGCACAGCCCTTCTCGCTCTATTCCTCTTTTCCTTATACCTTTCATATGACATCTCATCCTTCCTCTGCAGCCACACTTCATATGCACGTCTCTTCTCAGCCACAGCCATACTTACTTCCTCGCACCACCATTCACTTCCTTTTCTTACACCACCACCCACATGTCTCACACCACACACCTCTTCTGCATGCCCCACCACAGCACTCTTAAACAACTGCCATTCCTCCTCCACGCTGCCATTTTCCCGATCTTTCACTGCGTTCCACTCATCTCTCAATTTCTCCTGATACTCTATCTTTTCTCTCTTTTATCCAACTCACTCACTTTCAAAACCTCCCTGCCACACCTAACCCTCCTAGCTCTCACCCATCTCTTACCTACTCTTAACTTTCCCTCCACCAGGTAGTGGTCAGACATACCTCCACCCTCCCCTCTCAGAACTCTCACATCCAACAATCTTCCTATTACATTCCTAGACACAACCACATAGTCCATCAAGGCTCTATCAACAACCCTTCCACCCTCCTGTCTCACCCATGTATACTTATAAATATCTTTCTTCTCAAACAGCGTATTCCCAATCACCATCTCTCGCTCAACACACATCGCTATCATTCGTTCCCCATTTTCATTTCTTCCAGGCACACCATGCATACCAACTACGCCTTCAACTGCTACATTTCCCACTCTAGCATTCAGATCTCCCATCATTACCACATTCACATTCGCTCCAAAACTCTGCAGACACTCATCAACATCATTCCAGAAAGACTCCCTCTCTTGTTCATCCCTTTCACTACCAGGCCCATATGCACTCACAAACACCCACAACTCACGTTCAAATTTCGCTTTCACCCACATCAGTCTCGATGACACCTCCTTCCATTCAATCACACACTGCTGTACTTCCGGACTCACTAACAAGGCCACACCTTCTCTTGCCCTTCCTCTATCAACACCTGACAATCTTCCATTCACACTTCCAAACATAGATTCCCCCTTCCCTTTCATCTTCGTTTCACTCAAAGCTAACACATCCAACTTCCTTCTCACAAACATTCTCCCAATCTCCTCCCTTTTAGCCTCAATTGTACTACATCCACGCACATTCATAGACCCAATCTTCAGGGTACGGGGATAACTCCATCCCCCATCCCTTTCTCTGGCCTGTCTCTTTTTAGGAACTAAAAAACAGAGGAGGGGGTCCCTAGTCCCCTCACCCCGCCCCTTTTAGTCGCCTTTTACGACACGCAGGGAATACGGTGGCAGTATTCTTCCTAACACAACCTGGCCGCAGAGTAGTAGTACCACCTCATAGTGCGGCCAGGTTGTGTCCCCCCCGCCACAGTTAAAAAATAAAATCATGGCGGAAATGGAGGAATTCTTGAGCTTTGTGGATGAGAAAAAGAGGCAAGCTTCAAGGGAGAGGCATAACAGGATGAATGTGCTGCATCAAAGGGCACAACAAGAAATGAGTGGTGGTGATGAAGACGGTGTTGGAGGCAGTGGTGGTGATGGAGATGGTGTAGCAGTAGTAGCAGTTGTTCTCTAGGCAGTCTGGCCAAACAGCCCCGAGTCCCTAAGGAAGGAAATGGCTGAGACCAGGCTTTCCCACAGAACTGTCAAGGAGTATATGTTGTGTTGTTGGTGCATGTGATTGTGTGCAATGCAGTCTTCCATAATGTGTTTAATACTATGGGGTGCTGTGTAGTGTGTTGAATCCTGGACAGGCATCAGCGACAGAGTCATCTAGCCTCTTCTGATAACTCAAGAGGGCTGGATGATGCCCACATCTCAGCCTGACCAGGCAGGCCCTGTCCTCACAATGGAGATAGGATTCAGAAGGGTCGATATCAGGAGGCCGTGCATGCAGCTGTGTGTTGTCTCTGAGTGACTGAATGGAGCGGCGAGTGATTTGAGTATGGACATGCTTCTGGAAGCTGGTCTGAGGCAGGTGAGGAGGGAAGAGATGACAGTATTTGTGTATGATATCATGTGCTGCGTGATGTTTTGATGTTCCTTGGCATATGTGGATGTGCTGCCATGTAGTGCAGTGGATGGTGTGGGTTTGTGGAGGCTGCAGCAAGAATTTGGATGCCTCTCATGTCTAGATCATCCTTGACTTTGAGGACTTTGGTTAGTTAGTGTAGGTGGTCTGTGGGTGTAATAGCTGTGCAGCCTGTGATTATTTTAGGGCCTTGTTCGGTATGGTCTGTAGGGTGTTGTAGTGTGTTTTAGTGACATCAGAAGCCCAAACAGGACTTGCATAATTCATCACTGAACGTATGTATTGTTTGTATACTGCAGTGGTGGTTTCTTTGTTGTGTCCAAATGCTGTATGGAAAAGTGACCTCAAAGCACTGAGTCTTGGTGTTAATTTATCTTTAATGTTTGTGATGTGTTGTTTGAATGACACTGATGTACTGTATGTTATGCCAAGGCTTTTGTGTTCTTACCTATTTGTATCTTTACAGGAATGAGTCAAGCTCGTACTGTCCCGTGTCTTAAACCATATTTATCGTACATATCCTTAAATTTGTGAATTGTTTTGGCACAAACTATTTCATTCGGTAGTGCATTCCATTGATCAATTGCTCTGTTTGGGAAACTGAATTTCCTTACGTCTTTATCACCTCTCTTCTTACGTAGTTTTTTGCAGTGTCCTCTTGCTGATGCTTCTCCATATGTTAAGTAATCATTTATGTCTATTTTCTCCTTTCCTGATATGCACTTATATAGCATTATCATGTCACCTCTTTTCCTTCTCTCCTGTAGTGTTGGTAGATTCAGTTTATTTAGTCTTTCTTCGTAGCTTAGGTCCCTTAAGCTTGGTATCCATCTTGTAGTGGCCCTTTGAACTTTTTCAATCTTGTCTATGTGTTTTTTGAGATGATGAGACTACTGATGCATATTCCAGGGTTGGTCTAATGAATGATGTTATTATCCTTCTTAGCATGTCTTCATTTATGTATGTGAATGCTGTTCTCATATTTGGAGGCAGTGTATACATGTTCTATACCTTCTCACTGACGTGGTCAGCCTGAGATAGTCTGTTATTGATAATCACACCTAGGTCCTTCTCTCTTTCTGATGTGTATAGGGTTTTATTTCCTAACTTATAATCCCAATCAGGTCTTTTTCCACTTTTACCAAATTTGATTACATGACACTTGTCCACATTGAATTTCATTTGCCATGTATTACTCCATTCATGAAGTTTATTTAATTCTTCTTGTAGCTCTTTACAAGAGTCTGTGTTAGTAATTCTCCTTTGTATTTTTGCATCATCTGCAAACATATTCAGATAGCTCTCATTTCCAGTGTTACTGTTTATATCATTTATATACACTAAAAACATGATTGGTGCCAGCACTGAACCCTGTGGTACTCCACTAGTCACTTCTTTCCATGATGAGTAGTTTCCCCTTAGTACTGTTCTCATTTCTCTTTTTATGAGAAAGTCTTGCATCCAACAAAACAGTTTGCCTCGAATTCCTCCTTGATGGTACAGTTTCCATAAAAGTCTTTGGTGTGGTACTGTGTCAAAAGCTTTCTTGAAATCTAAATAGATACTGTCCACCCATCCTTCCCTTTCCTGTATTGTGTTTGTTACTCTGTCATAGTAGCTCAACAGATTAGTAACACATGATTTTCCTTTTCTGAAACCAAACTGTCTTTCTGTTATCATACTGTGTTTTTCTACATGATTTACCCAAGCTTTTCTTATAAGCTTTTCTAATACCTTCCTTACAACACTGGTCAGTGATACTGGTCAGTAGTTGAGTGGATTTTGTCTATTTCCTTTCTTGAATAAGGGGACAATATTTGCTTTCTTCCAAATATCACGTAGTTGCCTTGACTCAAGGATTTCTTGAAAATTAAAAATAATGGTTTACTCAACTCCTTTGCACAGTCTCGTAGTATCCAACATGAAATATCATCAGGACCACTTGCTTTTCCTCTGTCTAATTTACTTAACTCCTCCTGTATTACTTTTTCTGCTATTTGTATATCTGGTAGTATGTGTAGACATGCATGTTCCACATTGTCCCTCTCAAAATTTTTTTCTTCTGTAAAAACTAATTGGAAATTCTTATTTAGTGCTTCACAAATATCTATCTCTTGCGTAAAAGTGATACCCTCGTCCGTAATGGATTGTATTATATCTTTTACTTTGCTTTGCTTCTGATGTAGCTGTAAAACAGCTTTGGTTGATCACTACTTTTATTTATTATATCCTCCTCAAACTGTTTTTGGGCTTCCCTCCTTATTCTTGTATAGTCGTTTCTTCCCTGTTTGTAATTATTATACGCCCTTTCACTATTGTGTCTTCTGTATCGATTCCACAACAAATCTCTTCTTTCTTTTGATTTTTTACATTCTGTATTGAACCATTTCTGTATTTTCTTATCTGCTTCTTTGTGCTGTGGGATGTACTTCTGGACTCCTATTTCATAAAATTCACAAAATTTTTTATATACAGCATTTAAATCTTGTCCTCTAAGCTCATTTTCCCAATCAACTTCTAAGAAATACTTCTTTAGGTCTTGATAATTTCCCTTTTTATAGTTTAGGCTCTTTTTGTAACTTTCATTGCTGTTAACTATGTCATATGCTATCCTGAAGTTGTAATTTAGTATTGCATGATCGCTTTTGCCGTGTGTGTGTGTGTTCTTACCTAATTGTTCTTACCTAATTGTATCTTTACAGGAATGAGTCAAGCTCGTACTGTCCCGTGTCTTAAACCATGTTTATCGTACATATCCTTAAATTTGTGAATTGTTTTGGCACAAACTATTTCATTCGGTAGTGCATTCCATTGATCAATTGCTCTGTTTGGGAAACTGAATTTCCTTACGTCTTTATCACCTCTCTTCTTATGCAATTTTTTGAAGGGTCCTCTTGCTGATGCTTCTCCATATGTTAAGTAATCATTTATGTCTATTTTCTCCTTTCCTGATATGCATTTATATAGCATTATCATGTCACCTCTTTTCCTTCTCTCCTGTAGTGTTGGTAGATTCAGTTTATTTAGTCTTTCTTCGTAGCCTAGGTCCCTTAACCTTGGTATCCATCTTGTAGCGGCCCTTTGAACTTTTTCAATCTTCTCTATGTGCTTTTTGAGATGAGGACTCCAGACTACTGATGCATATTCCAGGGTTGGTCTAATGAATGATGTTATTATCCTTCTTAGCATGTCTTCATTTATGTATGTGAATGCTGTTCTCATAATTGCAAACAGTGTATACATGTTCCGTACCTTCTCGCTGATGTGGTCAGCCGGAGATAGTCTGTTATTGATAATCACACCTAGGTCTTTCTCTCTTTCTGATGTGTATAGGGTTTTATTTCCTAACTTATAATCCCAATCAGGTCTTTTTCCACTTTTACCAAACTTGATTACATGACACTTGTCCACATTGAATTCCATTTGCCATGTACCACTCCATTCATGAAGTTTAGTTAATTCTTCTTGTAGCTCTTTACAAGAGTCTGTGTTAGTAATTCTCCTTTGTATTTTTGCATCATCTGCAAACATATTCAGATAGTTCTCATTTCCAGTGTTACTGTTTATATCATTTATATACACTAAAAACATGATTGGTGCCAGCACTGAACCCTGTGGTACTCCACTAGTCACTTCTTTCCATGATGAGTAGTTTCCTCTTAGTACTGTCCTCATTTCTCTTTTTATGAGAAAGTCTTGCATCCAACAAAACAGTTTGCCTCGAATTCCTCCTTGATGGTACAGTTTCCATAAAAGTCTTTGGTGTGGTACTGTGTCAAAAGCTTTCTTGAAATCTAAATAGACACTGTCCACCCATCCTTCCCTTTCCTGTATTGTGTTTGTTACTCTGTCATAGTAGCTCAACAGATTAGTAACACATGATTTTCCTTTTCTGAAACCAAACTGTCTTTCTGTTATCATACTGTGTTCTTCTACATAATTTACCCAAGCTTTTCTTATAAAGTTTTTCTAATACCTTGCTTACAACACTGGTCAGTGATACTGGTCGGTAGTTGAGTGGATTTTGTCTATTTCCTTTCTTGAATAAGGGGACAATATTTGCTTTCTTCCAAATATCAGGTAGTTTACCTTGACTCAAAGATTTCTTGAAAATTATAAATAATGGTTTACTTAACTCCTTTGCACATTCTCGTAATACCCAACATGAAATTTCATCAGGACCACTTGCTTTTCCTCTGTCTAATCTACTTAACTCCTCCTGTAGTACTTTTTCTGCTATTTGTATATCTGGTAGTATGTGTGGACATGCGTGTTCCACATAGTCCCTCTCAAAATTTTTTTCTTCTGTAAAAGCTAATTGAAAATTCTTATTTAGTGCTTCACAAATATCTTTCGCTTGTGTATAAGTGATTCCCTCGTCCGTAATGGATTGTATTATATCTTTTACTTTAGTTTTGCTTCTGATATAGCTGTAAAACAGCTTTGGTTGATCACTACTTTTATTTATTATATCCTCCTCAAACTGTTTTTGGGCTTCCCTTCTTATTCTTGTATAGTCGTTTCTTGCCTGTTTGTAATTATTATACGCCCTTTCACTATTGTGTCTTCTGTATCTATTCCACAACAAATCTCTTCTTTCTTTTGATTTTTTACATTCTGTATTGAACCATTTCTGTATTTTCTTATCTGCTTCTTTGTGCTGTGGGATGTACTTCTGGACTCCTATTTCATAAAATTCACAAAATTTTTTATATACAACATTTAAATCTTGTCCTCTAAGCTCATTTTCCCAATCAACTTCTAAGAAATACTTCTTTAGGTCTTGATAATTTCCCTTTTTATACTTTAGGCTCTCTTTGTAACTATCATTGCTGTTTACTATGTCATATGCTATCCTGAAGTTATAATTTAGTACTGCATGATCGCTTTTGCCAAGTGGAGGGTAATATATTAAACTGTCAATATCATTTTGTTGCCTTGTAAATATTAGATCTAGCACTGAGGGTACATCAAGTCCTCTTTTTCTGGTGGTTTCCCTCACATGTTGCATTAAGAAAAACTCTTGTACGAGATCCAGGAGCTTTTGGTCCCAACAGCTTTCTTGGCTATTTATATCTAGAGTATTCCAATTTATATTTGTATTGAAGTCCCCAGTTAGTATAATTCTTTCCGATTTCTCTTCCATTTTATGTAGCAATGATCTTACACTCTGAATTGTACTCTCTGCCAGGTCCTCATATTTGTCTCTTTCCCATGTGTTTGATCTGGGTGGCATGTACAAATTGGCTACAATTACTTTACCTTCAGATGTGTCGATCTCTACTGCAATCAGTTCTACTTGTGATGGTATATCTAGTTTTATTTCCTTGACTTTTAGATTTTTCTTAGTTAATATTATAATTCCTCCTCCTTTTTTTAAATATCTGTCTCTTCTCCATATATTGTATTCCTCTATGTTTAGTATGTCATTTGATATCCTTGGTATTAATTTTGTTTCAGTTAGGCATATTATTTGTGGTTCATTTTCTCTGACATTATCATTCATCTCTAGTAATTTAGATACCACTCCATCCACATTTGAGTACATCAACTTTATCATCTTGTTTATATACTTGTCATGACATGGTTCTACTACCTTCCTCCTTTTTCTTCCATCCTGTTTGTGTACCACTTTCGTACCTGCAATCCTATTACTGTACTTTGTAAAAAAATTTCTTCTTCTCCTCTTCTGATCTTCCCTCATTTTTTGTTTTTGCTTCCTCCCTTTTCTCATTCAGTAATTCCAGTTCCTCTTGTGTTAGGCATCTTTTTATCTATACATTTTTGAACTCCTCTTTTTTCCTTAAGATTCTTTGCATTTTTTAGTATCTCTTCCACAGTGTATACACTCTGGAAAGTCACCTTTAGAGGTCTTGTCTTGCTTTTCTCATAATTCCCTAACCTTTTGTGTTCCTCTATGTCTTTACTACAGATTTCCTCTGATACTTCTTTCAGTAAGCTCATTACATTTGCCATCTACTTTTTGTCTCTTGTGATCTTGTTTTTAACTTCATCCTCTTCTATACCAGTGATTACTATTGATCTGTTTATCTCTACTGAATCTCTGACTAACTTTGGATTGTTTTGGATTATTCTTTTCACCTCCTTTTTAATGCTTTTTTCTTCCACCCTTGTTTCTAAGTCTTTCTTTACTTTCACCATTTCAGCATACGTGGTTTCTACACCATTTTTGTAGCTTTGCACAGCTTCATTTACTTGTGTTATCTTCTCCTAAATATCACTGCTCTGGTCAATAAGACTGCTAACTTGCCTAATTGTCTCTGTGTCATTTTTGAACTCTTCCATAACACTCTCGTGACTGACTACTGTACTTGCCATTTCACTCATTTTCTACCTAAGTGTATTCAATTCCACAGTTAGTTCACTGATGGTTGTGTCATTCTTATTGGCCTCCCTTCCTAGTTTTTCTATTTTTTCCTTTTGCAAGTGCATCTGCTTCTTTATTTCATCAATTTCATTTTTGAAAGCCATTTCTAGTTTGTTTACACGTTCAACCAGTCTATTGTGGGTCTCTACTTCAACCAGTTCTTGGTAGAAATCATCATTTTGCTTTTTACCTTTATCCTTTTCCTTTTCCAAATTTGTTTTATTGAAGTATGTATCCATTTTGCAATACTTAAAGTGCAAAGCATGTACTTACAAACTCCGTGTTGTTGTAGTCTATACAAACCTCAGGGATGGCTCAGCGTATTCTTTCGTCTTGGTTCTATTTCCTGTTTGTACAAGTTTTGTTTAAACTTTTTTTTTTTTCCTTTTAATAATGAACAATCATTTAGTCTAACCTGGTACTGAGCCTGACTCATACAAAGATACTACTTTAGGTAATGCCACTGGCCGTGATGATTTGGTACGGAGCGCCAGTGTCACACGTCCACCTAGATTGAATCCCTCTGTGTGTGTGTGTGTGTTCTTACCTAATTGTACCTAATTGTATCTTTACAGGAATGAGTCAAGCTCGTACTGTCCCGTGTCTTAAACCATATTTATCGTACATATTCTTAGCCCTTTAACCGCGGGTATTGTTTTCGTCTGACTGTCCTCTCCCGTGGGGGTTTCAGCCAAATGTAAACAAACCTTTAAACCTTAATAACTCTGCACAGAATAAAGCTAGAGAAAAAAATAAGGTACCATTAGAAAGTACTAACCTTCAGCTTTCCATTGATGTAGGTTTCATGACTTTGTTGACTTTCACAGGACAGGGAGAGCCGTTAGAAGTGAGGGGTGTGAAATAACTATTTTACGCCCTACACACCAGTACCAAATGCCAACCACTCTCTCATAATAGTAATATAAACATACATGAACACTGTACATACGATAAACACCCACTCTGTGTTCACTGAGGTAGGTAAAAGGCACTTCCCTGCGGCTGCGCCCGCTCTTCACTGCGGCTGCGCCTCACTTCACTGCGGCGGCACCTGCTCACTGACATTTCATGCGATCTTTTCATTCTTTCTAACTTCTAATATTATTTTACATATAATCTGGGCAATATACATTATATTTACACTGCACTTATTACTATATTGCGTCACTGGCGCATCACAGAATTACATAAGTGCCGCAGAATTACACAAGTGCCGCAGATTCTCTTATTATAATATCACTTATTATACTGGCCAATATTTACATTTTTTTCTAGGCAAAATATCCCTTATTACTACATTATCCATTATACAATTATTGGCAAAGCACGTCACTGTCGCATCACTATATATCACTGTCACTTTCAGTATTTACTCAGAGAGTGGTACTCGGCAAAGCACGGAGTTACACATAGAGCGACTTGGCATTCCAGGCACTGGTGTGTGCTCATTTTTCTCGTCCTAGGCCGAGTGGTGTTAGAACATACTCTGCAGCGGCCCTGTGACAACCTGCCGCCTGCTGTAAGAGGCAATTTCACAAGCTGGTGCCGGCTCATGTAATTGCGGCACTCAAGACGGTCAGGTTGTGTGTCAGAGTGTCGCCTTGGGATCAATGCCGTCACCTGACCAAATCGTGCAAGTAGCTGCTGCACGACAGTCTTGGAAAACTGTCTCAGTGATGGTTGCTTTACGCCCCCGACTTGTGTCTTGTAGAGAATGAAGGCGTTGAGCATGCACATATCGAGCATGTGCAGGCAAGCCTTCCTGTACCATCGGGTGTTTCTCCTGAGACAGTCGATTTTGCCAATCATCATATCAGACTTATCAACAAGTCTCATATTGACATTGTAATCAATGACGGCATCAGGCTTCATGATTGGCTCTCCCGTCCTGTAGCTGACCTTCCCAGTTCTCTGCAATTCCCCCTTGTGGATGGTGCTGATCATATTCACGACCATCTTGTCATGCCACCTGATCGCAAGAAGCTTGTCTGACTTCTTCAGGTGAACATCTCCCTTGGATGATGATGATGCTTCGGGGAAACTTGGCCACTCTTTCCTATAGCTCCGTACAGTGCCAACAGTGCCAATGCCGTGTTCAGCAAGGTATTTGGTGCTGTGTAGTAATTGTCTGTGTACAACACACGATTACCACCAAAATACCTCTCCATCAGCACTTTTACAACGGAGCCAGAGAAGCCAAGGGGGTCTTTCCTGTTCACATCCATTGTACTAGCCGAGTAGATGACAAAATCCAGGATATACCCCGTCTCACAGTCACACAGCACAAAGAACTTTATCCCAATGCGGTGGCGTTTGCTGGGGATGTACTGCATGAATTTGAGACGTCCTCTGAACAATACCAGGGATTCGTCTATGACGACTTTCTGCATAGGCTGGAAAAATCGCATAAATTGATCCCTAATCCTGTTGAGAAAATCCCTCACTTTCCACAAAGGGTCAGTTTGGGACGGGTTTGCATTGTCAGCGAAGTGAAGGTATCCAAGCAGCTGTCGGAACCGATCCCGTGACATATACTTCCCGAATATTGGGATAGTAGTAATGTCATCCACGAGCCAGTACTCCTCCAACTCACGTCTCTTTATATAGGGCATCAGAAACATTAGGGAAAAAAAAACATACAGCTCTCTGATTCCGACAGGCAACCACGACACTTGCTTTGGTGAGCCAATAGGTCCCAGCCCTTCTGCTGCACACTGAGCTGCATACCTATTGGTCTCATCGCTGACATGCTGCACGATTTCATCATCCATGAAGGCCAGGAAGTAGTCAACAAAGTCATCTCCTGCGTTGCATGGGAAGGCAGGCTGTATTCCAGCCTGTAGCACCAGTCGAGCAGGGCAGTACTCCCGAGGTGGATGGAAAGCTGATGACAGGGAGTGCTGGAGCTCCCGTTTCATCAGCCCTCAGGACTAGTTCCTGACCATTCCCCTTTGCTGAACTTTTTCAGTGTCTCAGTTACACAGAGAGTAGGCCAGCATGCTCTCCAGTACAAATTTCTCTATCTATCTTCACCAAACTACATGCACAGTACACACTACACTTCCTATTCAAAATTAACCAAAAATGGCGTTGATTCACCCAGCCTCGGAGTCCCCAGGGGGGGGGACCATAAATGCCCCCGCCATCTGCCCCTCTCCCGGTGACGACTCGAGGTGCCTGGAACCACTGTCTGACTCTCTTCTTCTTCATTTCTGCAACATTCGCGGCCTTTCATCTAACTTTCGCTCTGTTGAGCACCACCTCTCCTCCTCTAAACCTCACCTTCTTTTTCTAACGGAGACTCAGCTGTCTGAGGCAACTGACAGCAAACCCTTTTCTGTATCCTCCTACTTTCTCTATACTCATTTCAAAGCCAAAGGTGGCTGTTGTGTATACATACGCAACGACTTATCTTGCTCTCGTGTTCCTGAACTTGATTCTTCTGAATTCTCCACTCTCTGGCTTCGGCTTTCCTGTCATTCTCTGACTAAATATATCTGTGCTGTTTACTTATCCCCTAATTCTACTGACTATCAAAAATTCTTCGACTATCTTACTTCTACGATGGAACACATTCTGTCCATTTCTCCTTTCTCTGAAATCTCCATTCTTGGAGATTTCAATGTTCACCACCACCTTTGGCTCTCCTCTCCTTTCACGGATCCACCTGGTGAACAAGCCTACATCTTTTCTATCCTTAATGACCTAGAGCAGCTTGTACAGCACCCTACCCGTATCCCTGACCGCCTTGGAGAGAGCTCCAACATACTTGACCTCTTCCTCACAACTAATCCTTCTGCTTACTCTGTTAATCTTTTCTCTCCGTTGGGCTCCTCCGATCACAACCTTATTACCTTAACCTGTCCTATCGCTCCAGTACGGCCTGCGGACCCTCCAGGGAAACGTCGTCTCTGGCATTTTGGAGCTGCGGACTGGGAGGCCCTCAGGCAGTACTTCTTTGATTTTCCCTGGAATGATTATTGCTTCCATGGCCGTGAGCCATCTGAGTGTGCCTTGCGCATTACGGAGGTTATTCTCTCGGGCATGGAAGCATACATTCCTTTCTCATATCCTTTGACTAACGCAAGAAAGCCTTGGTTTAATCACGCTTGTTCTAATGCTGTCCGCAACAAGGAGAAGGCCTACAAAAGGTGCCGGAGCCAACCCACCCCTGAATCACATAATCTTTACGTTTCTGCCCGGAATCGTGCTAAGTCTGTTCTTCGCTCTACTAAAAATAATTTCATCCATACTAAATGCTCTCAACTCTCCAACTCGAATTCTTCTCGCTCCTTCTGGCACCTTGCCAAAAATCTTTCTAACAACTTTACCTCATCATCCTTCCCTCCTCTTTTCTACTCTGATGGTTCTGTAGCTGTTTCTTCTACTGATAAAGCAGATCTCTTCGCACAGACTTTCTCCTCCAATTCCACCTTAGACGATTCCGGTGCTGTTCCTCCATCACTTCCCCCTCTGACTTCCTCATGGCTGACATTAAAATTTCTTCAGTTGATGTATTTTCTGCCATTACTGGCCTCAGTACTAACAAGGCATATGGGCCTGATGGAGTCCCTCCTGTTGTTCTCAAAAACTGTGCTTCTGTGCTTACACCCTGCCTAGGCAAACTATTTCGCCTTTGTCTGTCAACTTGTACCTTTCCTTCTTGCTGGAAGTTTGCTCTCATTCAGCCAGTCCCAAAGAAGGGTGACCACTCCCAACCCTCCAACTATCGTCCAATTGCTTTAACGTCCTGTATTTCAAAAGTTTTCGAGTCAATTCTTAATAAAAAAATTTTAAGGCATCTTTCCTATCACAACCTTCTTTCCGATCGTCAGTATGGGTTCCGTCAGGGACGCTCCACTGGCGATCTTCTCACCTACCTTTCAGACTCCTGGTCATCCTCCTTTCGGGACTTTGGCGAAAGCTTTGCCATTGCACTTGACATCTCAAAGGCTTTCGATCGAGTCTGGCATAAATCTTTAATTTCCAAACTGCCCTCCTACGGTTTCTATCCTTCTATCTGTGCCTTCATCGCTAGCTTCCTTTCTGGTCGTTCTATAGCCGCTGTCGTAGACGGCCATCGTTCTTCTCCTAGATCTATCAACAGTGGTGTTCCTCAGGGCTCTGTCCTATCACCAACTCTCTTCCTTTTATTCATCAATGATCTTCTAAGCTGTACATCTAACCCTATCCACTCATACGCTGATGACTCCACCCTTCATCTTTCCATTCGGTTCCCGCAACGCCCATCTCAACAGTTACTTCAAGAAACAAGGGATGAGGCTATGGCACACCTAATGTCTGACTTGGCTCATATCTCTGACTGGGGTAAAAATAATATGGTTGTCTTTAATGCATCTAAGACTCAGTTCTTACACCTATCAACCCGACAAAATCTTCCACAGGTATACCCACTAATGTTTAATAATATTCAGATTAATCCTGCATCATCCTTGAACATGCTTGGGGTTTCATTTACTCGGGACTTATCTTGGAAAGATCATATTACATCTCTTGTAAAATCTGCTTCCAAGAGATTGGGTGTGCTAAGCCGACTCCGCTCTTTCTTTACCCCTGCACAATTGTTGACTCTGTACAGGGGTTTGATCCGCCCCTGTGTGGAGTACAACTCTCATGTGTGGGGAGGCTCCCCACATACAGCTCTTCTCAATAGGGTGGAGTCAAAGGCTTTTCGTCTCATTAACTCTCCTCCTCTTACTGACTCCCTTCAACCTCTGTCTCTTCGCCGCACTGTTGCATCTTTAGCTCTTTTCTATCGCTACTTTAATGGTCACTGCTCCTCTGAACTGTCTGCTTGCATTCCTCCACCTCTACGACGGGCGCGTAGCACCCGTCTGGCAGCAAACTCTCATCCCTTTTCTGTCCAACTCTCTAATGCAAGAGTTAACCGTTACTCCCAGTCTTTCATTTATGCAACAGGTCAGCTCTGGAACTGTCTCCCTCTGTCTGTATTTCCTCCTGCCTATGATCTCCAGTCTTTCAAACGTAGTGTGTCCAGGCATCTCAAAATGATCGGATCTTGAATTTGGCTCTCTATTGTATTTTGTTTTTCTCTTGGAGGGAACTGTTACTGCGGGCTCATGGCCTTTGGTTCCTTCTTCCTCGCATAAAAAAAAAAAAAAAAAAAAAAAAAAATTTGTCATATCAAACGGTGGATTGTGTGGCTGAAAATCTGCACCATCAGACCAAACAAATGCATCCACTTTCCCTGTGCGTGGTTCAGTGGCAGTGGCAGGTTGCATTGCACTCGTTTCCCCGTGAGAAGGAGCTGAGGTGGAGGCAATGGGTGAGGCAGGAGGTGAGGCAGGAGGCGAGCGGGAGGGGGGTGAGGCAGGAGGCAACGGGGAGGGGGGTGAGTGCGGGGGCGGTAAGTGGGGGGGTGGCGAGGGTGAGGGAGCTGAGCGGGGGGCAGGCGGGGGGGTTTCTGACCTGGTGCGTGGTGAAAATTGACCCTTTCTACCCCGCTTATCACCTCGCTTATCTCCTCGCTTATCGCCCAGCTTTGCCCTCCAACTGCCACGTATCCCCTTTGTTCTAGGCCTGCCTGCCCTGCCTGCACGGCCTGCACGGCCTGCCTTCCCTCGCTTTGCAGGCTTTGGGAATTCGTACTCCTCAGATGATGTAGACTGAGGAGAGGGCACGGCAGATGATGATGATGATGTGAGGGCAATAGGGCTAGAGGAACGGGAAATTGATGGGAAATGCTTACTAGGGCCTGGTGTGGGAGACGTGAGCCTGCACTTCACTCCCTTCCCACGTGCAATACCAGATTTGCCCATAGGAGCCTTTCCTTTCCCAGAGTAAGTTGGGGGTGGTGAGGGGGAAACAACACGATCACTTTCATCACTGTCACTATCAATGGAAAATGGTTCACCACCAATCACTGCCAAATCATCACTGCTTGCTGTGAGTGTGTCACTTTCACTGCCACAATCAAGAGTAGTACTTACTGTTTTGTCCAGCTCAGTTCTAATTTCAGGAGTGCTCAACCCCTTCTGCCTCGCTGTCGGCAGATCCTTTACTGGTGTAGAGGTAGAGGAACACTAGCACTAATCATTTTAGAGGAGGAAGCGAGCGACGATGAGTCGGGACGGAGCACCATTATCACGCACAGAGCTGGACAGATACTGACTGATGCGGGTCAGGGCAGGGGTGGGGGGGGCCCCCTCGGGGTTGGAGGAGGGAGGTGTGGGATGGCTGGCGTGAAAGAACTCAACAGCTACTCTTGCGTGAGACACTTTGCGCGCCGGGAAAACGCGCGGTGTTCAAAATATTCACGATCATTCCAGAATGACACCCGCGGTTTGGTCCAGTTTTGTCAATGTCATTCTGGAATGACACCCGCGGTTAAAGGGTTAGATTTGTGAATTGTTTTGGCACAAACTATTTCATTCGGTAGTGCATTCCATTGATCAATTGCTCTGTTTGGGAAACTGAATTTCCTTACGTCTTTATCACCTCTCTTCTTATGCAGTTTTTTGCAGTGTCCTCTTGCTGATGCTTCTCCATATGTTAAGTAATCATTTATGTCTATTTTCTCCTTTCCTGATATGCATTTATATAGCATTATCATGTCACCTCTTTTCCTTCTCTCCTGTAGTGTTGGTAGATTCAGTTTATTTAGTCTTTCTTCGTAGCTTAGGTCCCTTAAGCTTGGTATCCATCTTGTTGCGGCCCTTTGAACTTTTTCAATCTTGTCTATGTGCTTTTTGAGATGAGAACTCCAGACTACTGATGCATATTCCAGGGTTGGTCTAATGAATGATGTTATTATCCTTCTTAGCATGTCTTCATTTATGTATGTGAATGCTATTCTCATATTTGCAAGCAGTGTATACATGTTCCGTACCTTCTCGCTGATGTGGTCAGCCGGAGATAGTCTGTTATTGATAATCACACCTAGGTCTTTCTCTCTTTCTGATGTGTATAGGGTTTTATTTCCTAACTTATAAGCCCAATCAGGTCTTTTTCCACTTTTACCAAACTTGATTACATGACATTTGTCCACATTGAATTCCATTTGCCATGTAACACTCCATTCATGAAGTTTGTTTAATTCTTCTTGTAGCTCCCTACAAGAGTCTGTGTCAGTAATTCTCCTTTGTATTTTTGCATCATCTACAAACATGTTCATATAGCTCTCATTTCCAGTGTTACTGTTTATATCATTTATATACACTAAAAACATGATTGGTGCCAGCACTGAACCCTGTGGTACGCCACTAGTCACTTCTTTCCATGATGAGTAGTTTCCTCTAAGTACTGTCCTCATTTCTCTTTTTATGAGAAAGTCTTGCATCCAACAAAACAGTTAGCCTCGAATTCCTCCTTGATGGTAAAGTTTCCATAAAAGTCTTTGGTGTGGTACTGTGTCAAAAGCTTTCTTGAAATCTAAATAGATACTGTCCACCCATCCTTCCCTTTCCTGTATTGTGTTTGTTACTCTGTCATAGTAGCTCAACAGATTAGTAACACATGATTTTCCTTTTCTGAAACCAAACTGTCTTTCTGTTATCATACTGTGTTCTTCTACATGATTTACCCAAGCTTTTCTTATAAGCTTTTCTAATACCTTGCTTACAACACTGGTCAGTGATACTGGTCGGTAGTTGAGTGGATTTTGTCTATTTCCTTTCTTGAATAAGGGGACAATATTTGCTTTTTTCCAAATATCAGGTAGTTTACCTTGACTCAAGGATTTCTTGAAAATTAAAAATAATGGTTTACATAACTCCTTTGCACATTCTCGTAATACCCAACATGAAATTTCATCAGGACCCCTTGCTTTTCCTCTGTCTAATCTACTTAACTCTTCCTGTATTACTTTTTCTGCTATTTGTATATCTGGTAGTATGTGTGGACATGCGTGTTCCACATAGTCCCTCTCAAAATTTTTTTCTTGTGTAAAAACTAATTGGAAATTCTTATTTAATGCTTCACAAATATCTTTCTCTTGTGTATAAGTGATTCCCTTGTCCGTAATGGATTGTATTATATCTTTTACTTTAGTTTTGCTTCTGATATAGCTGTAAAACAGCTTTGGTTGATCACTACTTTTATTTATTATATCCTCCTCAAACTGTTTTTGGGCTTCCCTCCTTATTCTTGTATAGTCGTTTCTTGCCTGTTTGTAATTATTATACGCCCTTTCACTATTGTGTCTTCTGTATCTATTCCACAACAAATCTCTTCTTTCTTTCGATTTTTTACATTCTGTATTGAACCATTTCTGTATTTTCTTATCTGCTTCTTTATGCTGTGGGATGTACTTCTGGACTTCTATTTCATAAAATTCACAAAATTTTTTATATACAGCATTTAAATCTTGTCCTCTAAGCTCATTTTCCCAATCAACTTCTAAGAAATACTTCTTTAGGTCTTGATAATTTCCCTTTTTATACTTTAGGCTCTCTTTGTAACTATCATTGCTGTTTACTATGTCATATGCTATCCTGAAGTTATAATTTAGTATTGCATGATCACTTTTGCCGAGTGAAGGGTGATATATTAAACTGTCAGTATCATTTTCTTGCCTTGTAAATATTAGATCTAGCACTGAAGGTACATCAAGTCCTCTTTTTCTGGTGGTTTCCCTCACATGTTGCGTTAAGAAAAACTCTTGTACGAGATCCAGGAGCTTTTGGTCCCAACAGCTTTCTTGGCTATTTATATCTAGAGTATTCCAATTTATATTTGTATTGAAGTCCCCAGTTAGTATAATTCTTTCCGATTTCTCTTCCATTTTATGTAGCAATGATCTTACACTCTGAATTGTACTCTCTGCCAGGTCCTCATATTCGTCTCTTTCCCATGTGTTTGATCTGGGTGGCATGTACAAATTGGCTACAATTACTTTACCTTCAGATGTGTCGATCTCTACTGCAATCAGTTCTACTTGTGATGGTATATCTAGTTTTATTTCCTTGACTTTTAGATTTTTCTTAGTTAATATTATAATTCCTCCTCCTTTTTTTAAATATCTGTCTCTTCTCCATATATTGTATTCCTCTATGTTTAGTATGTCATTTGATATCCTTGGTATTAATTTTGTTTCAGTTAGGCATATTATTTGTGGTTCATTTTCTCTGACATTATCATTCATCTCTAGTAATTTAGATACCACTCCATCCACATTTGAGTACATCAACTTTATCATCTTGTTTATATACTTGTCATGACATGGTTCTACTACCTTCCTCCTTTTTCTTCCATCCTGTTTGTGTACCACTTTCGTCCCTGCAATCCTATTACTGTACTTTGTAAAAAAATTTCTTCTTCTCCTCTTCTGATCTTCCCTCATTTTTTGTTTTTGCTTCCTCCCTTTTCTCATTCAGTAATTCCAGTTCCTCTTGTGTTAGGCATCTTTTTATCTATACATTTTTGAACTCCTCTTTTTCCTTAAGATTCTTTGCATTTTTTAGTATCTCTTCCACAGTGTTTACACTCTGGAAAGTCACCTTTAGAGGTCTTGTCTTGCTTTTCTCGTATTTCCCTAACCTTTTGTGTTCCTCTATGTCTTTACTACAGATTTCCTCTGATACTTCTTTCAGTAAGCTCATTACATTTGCCATCTCCTTTTTGTCTCTTGTGATCTTGTTTTTAACTTCATCCTCTTCTATACCAGTGATTACTATTGATTTGTTTATCTCTACTGAATCTCTGACTAACTTTGGATTGTTTTGGATTATTCTTTTCACCTCCTTTTTAATGCTTTTTTCCTCCACCCTTGTTTCTAAGTCTTTCTTTACTTTCACCATTTCAGTATACGTGGTTTCTACACCATTTTTGTAGCTTTGCACAGCTTCATTTACTTGTGTTATCTTCTCCTCAATATCACTGCTCTGGTCAATAAGACTGCTAACTTGCCTAATTGTCTCTGTGTCATTTTTGAACTCTTCCATAACACTCTCGTGACTGACTACTGTACTTGCCATTTCACTCATTTTCTTCCCAAGTGTACTCAATTCTACGGTTAGTTCACTGATGGTTGTGTCTTTCTTATTGGTCTCCCTTCCAAGTTTTTCTATTTCTTCCTTTTGCAAGTGCATCTGCTTCATTATTTCATCAATTTCATTTTTAAAAGCCATTTCTAGTTCGTTTACACGTTCAACCAGTCTATTGTGGGTCTCTACTTCAACCAGTTCTTGGTAGAAATCATCATTTTGCTTTTTACCTTTATCCCTTTTCTTTTCCAAATTTGTTTTACTGAAGTATGTATCCATTTTGCAATACTTAAAGTGCAAAGCATATACTTACAATCTCCGTCTTGTTGTAGTCTAAACAAACCTCAGAGATGACTCAGTGTATTCTTTCGTCTTGGTTCTATTTTCTGTTTTTGCAAGTCTTGTTGAAACTTATTATTTTTTTCCTTTTTATAATGAACAATCATTTAGTCTAACCTGGTACTGAGCTTGACTCATACAAAGATACTATTTAGGTAATGCCACTGGCCGTGATGATTTGGTACGGAGCGCCGGTGTCACACGTCTGCCTAGATTGAATCCCTCTCTCTCTATGTGTGTGTGTGTATTTACTATTTGTAGCATACAAGAATCGAGCAATGCTCGTGTTGTCCTGTCTCCATATCCACATTTATCAAGTCTACCTTTACACACATGAATGTTTTTCTCATGCACCACCTCTTTGTCTAAGTCGTTCCAAATATTTAAGTATTTACCTAATATACCTAATTGTGATATACACGGAATGTACTATGCTCGTGGGTTTCCGTCGCTGTTTCTCAATAAGTCGAATTTAACTTTAAACTCGTTTAAGTTTTTAGACTGGACGATCTCTTTGTCCAGGCTATTCCATAAGTCTATACTTCTGTAAGGAAAGCTATATTTCTTGATATCCTTCAAGCAGCTTGACTTTTTCAATTTCATTCCATGTCCTCTTGTTGCTCTCTTATCCCATACAAACAGATTTTCTTTGTCAATTTTATCTACTCCCACCATGGTCCAGAACACCGCAATCATGTCTCCCCTCTTTCTCCTTTCCTCTAACGAAGGCAAATCCAGTTTTTCCAGCCTCTCTCTATATGACAGGTCTGTCAGACTGGGGACCAACTTGGTTGCTGTTCTTTGTATTCTCTAAATCTTGTTTATATCTTTCTTTTTGTGTGGGGACCACACTACCGCTGCATATTCTAACCTGGGGCGGATCATGGCCACTATAAATTTTTTCATCATTTCCTCATCCATATAATGAAATGCTACTCTTATGTTAGTCAAGAGTTTATAAGTCTCTCCAACTATCTTGTTAATGTGCTTTTCTGGTGACAAACTATCTTGGACCAGCACTCCCAAATCTTTCTCTTCTCTCCTTTTTGTGATTAATTCATTACCCCAAAAATAATTCAGTGATGGTCTCCTGGTACTTTTACCCATTTCCAATATTTTACATTTCTTTACATTAAATTTCATTTCCCACGTCCGGCTCCAATTGTGTATCCTATCCAAATCCCCCTGCAGCATTTTACAATCCTCCTCAACCTCTATCTTCCTCAAGATCTTTACATCATCAGCAAACAGACTTGCATAACTGTTCACTCCATCTACCATATCATTTACGTAAATCAGGAACATTACTGGCGCCAACACTGAGCCTTGAGGGACTCCACTTGTTACTTCCCTGCATCCAGACATCTTTTCCTTTATTACTGTCCTCATTTGTCTGTCTCTCAAAAAGTCTCTCATCCATTTCAGAAGTTTCCCCTTTAGTCCTCTTATATATTCTAGTTTCCACATTAGTCTCTTATGAGGTACCTAGTCAAAGGCCTTCTCTAAGTCTAAGTTCACACAATCCACCCAACCATCTCTCTCCTGTACCACATCAATCACTCTTGAGTAAAAGCTCAACAAGTTTGAAACACATGACCTTCCACTTCTGAATCCAAACTGACATTCAGCCAAAATATTCATCTCTTCCAGATATTTTATCCATCTGACTTTCAGGATTCTCTCACACAATTTTGCGACCATGCTGGTTAGAGAAACTGGTCTATAATTCAGGGGTTCTTCCCTGTTTCCTCCCTTGTAAATTGGTACCACATTTGCCCTCTTCCATTCTTTTGGCACTTTCCCCTCTTCCAGTGAGTGTGTGTGTGTGTGTGTGTGTGTGTGTGTGTGTGTGTGTGTATTTACCTATTTGTATTTACCCCCCCTGGGGGTAGGGGGGTTTTCAAGAATACTTCCCCAGTATCCCTGCTTGTCATAAAAGGCGACTAAAAGGGTTGGCGGAGGGTTAGTGCCCCTCCCCGGAAAACAACTAACTAAAAAAACAAACAAGAAGCCTCGGACAAGGACTGACCAAACGATGACGACCCAGGACCGGACAAAGGACTTGGTAATGAGTACATGGAATGTAAGAGGAGCGAATGATGAGGTGAAAGAGAGAGAGATTGTCCAGGTGCTTGAGGGTGCGAAAGTGGATGTATGTGGAATAACTGAAACAAAATGGTGGGGAGAAAGTGTGAGAGAATGGGAGTATGGATGGGGTATATGTGCAGGAGTAGGTGAGAATGGAAGGAGTATGTATAGTTGTGAGTAAAAGATGGAAGAAGAGCATAAGACAGTATGGATCACTTGGGTCAAGGATTGTGTGGGTAAAGTTGAAAGTTGGAATACAAATGTGGGCGATTGTGTGTGTGTATGCGCCAACGCAAGATCGTGCTAGAAGAGTGAGAGAAGAGTTCTGGACAAATGTGGAAGTGTGCATGGAAAAGTTTGGAAGGAATGAGAGAGTGTTTTTGATTGGTGATATGAATGGTAAAGTTGGGAATGTGAAGGTGGATGGAATACTTGGTGAGTGGGGTGTGCCTGCTGAGATAGATGAGAATGGGAGTGCGTTAGTGGACATTTGTGCTGGGAGGGGGTTGGTGATAGCCAATCCCCTCTTCAGGCATAAAATGATCCACAGGTATACATGGCGAGTGATGAGAAGGGTGGGTGGTGAACTGAATGAAAGCAAGGCAATGATTGATTATGTGTGTGTGGATGAAAGGATGCGAAGATGTGTAATGGATGCAAGAGCTTATAGAGGTTGGGGGAGTGGACTTTCTGACCACTACTTTGTGGTGGCCAGAATTAGAATGCAAGTAAGATGGAGGAATAGAAGAAGGGAAAGACGAGTGGAAGGAGTAGTTGCAAGGAGAGCGGAAAGGTTACAAGAGGATGAGAAAAAGGCAGAGTATAAGAGAGAAGTGGAGGAACGATTGGGCAAATATGAATTGGAGGAGATGGGAGACATGGAAGGTGTGTGTAAGATATTTACAGAAGAAATATGTGCAGCATGTGATGTGGTGTGTGGAAGGAAGAGAAGACGGAGGGGGGTGCAAGGAACAGCGTGGTGGACTGAAGAGGTGAAACAGGCTGTGGCACAAAAGAAGAAAGCATACAATGAATGGATGAGAAATAGGGGCGTGGAAGAAGTTGGGAGGTGGAAGAGAGAGTTATATGTGGAAAGAAAGAGAGAGGTGAAAAGATTAGTAAGAGAGAGTAAGAAGAGAGTGGATGAGGAATTTGGAAGGAAATTGAGTGTAAAGTGGAGGGACTGTAAGAAAATGTTCTGGAGAGAAGTGAAAAGAGTAAGACAGGGTGGAAGTGAAGTTAGCAGGGGAGTGAAAGATAAAAATGGTAGATTACTAGTGGAGAAGGGAGAAAAAGTGAACAGTTGGAGAGAACACTTTAAGGAATTGTTGAACGTAGAGGATGGAAGTAATGCGAGTATAAGTGGCTGGGGAATGGCTGGGAGAAGGAGGGAGGTGAGAAGACAGGAAGAAATCAGTAGGATGGAAGTTGTGGAAGCAATGAAGAAAGTTAAATCGGGGAAAGCCCCAGGAATTGATGGAGTGTGTGGTGAAATGCTGAAGCATGGGGGAGAGATAGTAGTAGAATGGATGTGGAAGATGTGCAGATTGGCCTGGGAGGAAGGTAGAGTCCCGGAGGACTGGAAGTCAGGTATAATTATTCCCTTGTACAAAGGAAAAGGGGAAAAAGAAGTGTGTGGTAATCATAGGGGCATTTGTCTTCTCAGTATAATAGGAAAAGTGTATGGTAGGATACTTATAGACAGAGTTAGAGAAAGAACAGAGAAATTAGTTGGAAAAGAACAGGGAGGCTTTAGGAAGGGAAGAGGTTGTGTAGATCAGATATTCATTCTTAGATCTTTAGTGGAAAAGTGTCTAGAGAAGGGAAAGAAGTTGTATGCGGCTTTCATGGATTTGGAGAAAGCATATGACAGGGTGGATAGACAAGGATTGTGGAAAGTGTTAAGAATATATGGAGTAGATGGGAAGTTGTTGAATGCTGTGAAGAGTATGTACAATGGTGCGATGGCTGCAGTGCATGTGGATGGTGAACTAAGTGAATTTTTCTCTTTGAAAGTTGGTTTGAAACAGGGATGTATCATGTCTCTATGGTTGTTCAATCTGTACATGGATGGGGTAATAAAAGAGATACAAGGTAGGGTAGTGGATGTTGGAGTGGCCCTGGTAAGAGAGGATAGTGTTTGGAAACTCCCTGTACTGTTGTTTGCAGATGATACTGTGTTGTTGAGTGAAGACGAAGGGGGGCTGCAAGGCTTGGTGAATGAGTTTGAGAGAGTGTGTAAGAAACGCAATCTAAAGGTGAATGTAGGGAAGAGTAAAGTGATGGTCTTTGAGAGAGGTGAAGTTAGTGAATGTACAGCGAGGTTGGATGGTGAGGAATTGGAAAATGTGAGTACGTTTAAGTACTTGGGTAGTGTGATGAGTAAGGATGGAGGTTTGGAGGGTGAAGTGCTTGAAAGGGTACAGCAGGGAAGAAAGGTTGCTGGTTCTTTGAAAGCAGTGATAAGAAACAGGGAAGTGAGCATGGAAGTGAAGAAGTTACTACATGACAGTATTGTGATACCAACTCTAACGTACGGAAGTGAATCTTGGACATTGTTGGAAGGACACAAGTCAAGAGTGAGAGCAGTGGAAATGAGTTATTTAAGAGGAGCCTGTGGAGTCACGTGGAGAGACAGGCTGACGAATGAGGATATAAAGAAGCGTTGTGGTGTGGATGTGGATGTGATAGGAAGCGTTAGGAGGAACACACTGAGGTGGTTTGGCCATGTGGAGAGGATGGAGGGTGAAAGACTGACGAAGAGAGTGTATGTGAGTGAGGTGGAGGGGGGAAGAGGGAGGGGGAGGCCGAGGATGAGATGGAGGGATGGGGTGGAGAGGTATATGAGAGAGGGGGGTGTGAGTTGGGAGCAGGGCAGTGAAATGGCGGGGGACAGGGCGACTTGGAGGCGATTTGTTTGTGGCCACCCCAAACGGGATTGAGGCGTCTGGCAATAGATAGATAGATATTTACCTATTTGTAGTATACAGGAATTGAGCGATGCTCGTGTTGTCCTGTCTCCATATCCACATTTATCTAGTTTACTTTTACACACATGAATGTTTTTCTCCTGCACCACCTCTTTGTCTAAGTCGTTCCAAATACTTATGTATTTACCCAATATACCTAACTGAGATACACACGAAATATGCTATGCTCGTGGGTTCCCATCGCTGTTTCTCAGTAAGTCAAATTTAGCTTTTAACTTGTTTAAGTTTTTAGACTGGCTATTCCATAAATCTATACTTCTGTAAGGAAAGCTATATTTCTTGGTATCCTTCAAGCAACTTGACTTTTTCAATTTCATTCCGTGTCCTCTTGTTGCTCTCTTATCCCATACAAACAGATCTTCTCGGTCAATTTTATCTACTCCCACCATGGTCCTGAACACTGCAATCATGTCTCCCCTCTTTCTCCTTTCCTCTAAGGAAGGCAAATGCAGCTTTTCCAGCCTCTCTCTGTATGACGGATCTGCCAGACTGGGGACCATCTTGGTTGCTGTTCTTTGTATTCTCTCAATCTTGTTTATATCTTTCTTTTTGTGTGGGGACCACACTACTGCTGCATATTCTAACCTAGGGCGGATCATGGCCACTATCAATTTTTTCATCATCTCCTCATCCATATAATGAAATGCTACTCTTATGTTAGTAAGGAGTTTATAAGTCTCTCTAACTATCTTATTAATGTGCTTTTCAGGTGACAAACTATCTTGGACCAGCACTCCTAAGTCTTTCTCTTCTCTCATTTTAGTGATTAATTCATTACCCAACAAATACTTCATTGATGGCCTCCTGGTACTTTTATCCATTTCCAATATTTTACATTTCTTTACATTAAATTTCATTTCCCACTTCCAGCTCCAATCATGTATCCTATCCAGATCCTCCTGCAGCATTTTACAATCCTCCTCAACCTCTGTGTGTGTGTGGTGGGGAAGTGTTGTTTCTGGTGAGGAGTGGAATGTGACTATATTCTGCTTTCCACTTTGTGAGAAGGGTCACTGTAGATTTGGCTGGGGTTATTTTGAGCCTGTTTGTGGCAAACCATTCGTGTAGTGTGTTGAGGTAGGGCTGGAGGATGTGTGTGGCTGTGTTTGCATTTTGGTGTGTGCATGTAAGTGTTATGTTGTCCACGTAGGAGGCTATGTGTATTTGTGGTGTGTGGGGAGTGGGTATGTTGTGCATGTATAGGTTAAAGAGAGTAGGGGACAAAACAGATCCTTGGGGAACACCATTTGTGAAGTTTCTGATGTCTGAAGATTGGCCGGCAAATGTTATGTGTGCACATCTGCCTGCTAAATAGTTTGCCAGCCATCTTTTTGTGTTATTGTCCATGTCTGTGTTGAATATTTTGTTTGTAAGGTTGTGGCAGGGGATGCCATCAAATGCTTTGCTAATGTCTAGTGTGACTAGGAGTAGTCTGTGTGGTGGCCTAGTTGAATTCATGCCATCAAAAACTCTCTGTGTAAGGTCTGTAAGAAGAGTGTTTGTGGAGTGTAGTGGCCTAAAACCATGTTGCGATGGGGCTGGGGGTGTGAGGTGTAACTACTGTAGTTATAATACCAGTCATTCGGTGGCTTTGGAGGGGGTGCAGAGGAGTGTGATGGGGCAGTGTGAGGAAGGTAACGTGGGGTCTTTGTTGGGTTTGGGGATAGTGATGATGGTGCCATGCTTCCAGTTGTTGGGTACTATGTTGTGTGAGTAGCTGTAGTTTGATATGTTGGTGAGTGCTTGTATGCCTTACAATCCATGGTGTTTAAGGTGCACGTTGCTTATGTTGTCTGGTCCACAGGCAGATGAGTGCTTAAGGTTGCTAATGATGTGCTTCGTCTGGTTGTAAGTGGAAGGTGTGAAGTCTGGGTCTGTGTGGAATTATCTCTTGCGTCGGATGACACAACGGTCGTCGAGATCGGGGTTTAGATGGCTGACATGTGAAAAGTGATTGATGAGAGTGTTTGCTGTTGTTTGTTTGAAGGTATGGTGTCTGTTGTTGTCATGGCAGTGTGCGATTGTGAAGTGCTGCTGTTGGACAGTGTGATGCTGTTTAGCGTTTTGTAGAGTTTGCTGGTGTTTATTTTGTGATTAAGTGTTTGGAGATAATAATTCCAAATCAGTGTTTGCTGTTCTGATATTTTATTGTTTATCTGAGTGTTGAGTTCTTGTATTTGTTGTTCAGTGTCTTGTGTATGGGGTGGTGGGGAGCGTCATAGTGTGTCCCGTTGACTGATGAGGCCTTGAATTTCTGGTGTGAAGTTGGGGTTGTGTCCCTTTCTCTTGCCTCTGGGGATGTGTCTTTTGTCTGCATTTTGAATAATTGTATTGAAAGTGTGCACAGCAGTGTTTTTTTTTTTTTTTTTTAAATCCAAGAAAGAAGGAACTACAGGCAAGGAGACCGCAAACCGTTCCCTCCAAGAAAAACAAAAACAATACAAAAGAGAGCAAAATTCAAGATCAGATCATTTCGAGATACCTGGACACATTGTGTTTGAAAGACTGGAGATTATAGGAAGGACGAAATACAGACAGAGGGAGACAGTTCCAGAGATGACTCGTTGCATAAATGAAGGACTGGGAGTAACAGTTAACTCTTGCATGAGAGAGTTAGATAGAAACGCGATGAGCATTTGTTGCTAGATGGGTGCTACGCACCCATCATAGAGGTGGAGGAATGCAAGCAGACAGTTCAGAGGAGCAATGACCATTGAAGTAGTAACAGAAAAGAGATAAAGATGCAACAGTGCAGCAAAGAGACAGAGGTTGAAGGAAGCCAGTAAGAGGAGGAGAGTTAATGAGACGAAAAGCTTTTGACTTCACCCTACTGAGAAGAGCTGCATGTGGGGAGCCTCCACACACATGAGAGTTGTACTCTAAACAGGGGGAAATAAAACCCGTGTATAAAGTCAACAACTGTGCAGGGGTAAAGAAGGTATGGAGTCGGCCTAGCACATCCAATCTCTTGGAAGCGGATTTTACAAGAGATGTAATATGATCTTTCCAAGATAAGTTCCGAGTGAATGAAACCCCAAGCATGTTCAAGGAGGATGCAGGATTGAGCTGGATATTATTAAACATTAGTGAGTACTCCTGTGGAAGATTGTGTCAGGTTCATAGGTGTAAAAACTGAGTCTTAGATGCAGTGAAAACAAGATTATTTTTACCACAGTCAGAGATATGAGGCAAGTCGGACATTAGGTGTGCCACAGTCTCATCCCTTGTTTGTTGAAGTAATAGCTGAGATGGACGTTGTGAGAACTGAATAGAAAGGTGAAGGGTGGAATCATCAGCTTACCAGTGGATAGGGTTAGATGTACAGCTTAAGTCATTAATGAATAAAAGGAAGAGAGTTGGTGAGAGGACAAAGCCCTGAGGAACACCATTGTAGATAGATCTAGGAGAAGAACGATGGCCATCTATAACAGCGGCTATAGAACGACCAGAATGGAAGCTATGAAGGCACAGATAGAAAGATAGAAACCATAAGAGGGAAGTTTGGAAATTAAAGATTTATGCCAGACTCGATCGAAAGCCTTTGAGATGTCAAGTGTATAGCTTTCACCAAAGTCCCAAAAGGAGGATGACCAGGAGTCTGAAAGGTAGGCGAGATGATCGCCAGTGGAGCGTCCTGACAGAACCCGTACTGATGATCAGAAAGAAGGTTGTGATAGGAAGGATGCTTCAAAATTCTTCTGTTAAGAAGTGAATAAAAAACTTTTGAGACACAGCATGTTAAAGCATATGGACGATAGTTAGAGGGTTGGAAATGGTCACCCTCTTTGGGACTCGCTGAATGAGAGCAAACTTCCAGCAAGAAGGAAAGGTACAAGCTGAAAGACAAAGGTGTAAGAGTTTACCTAGGCAAGGTGTATGCACTGAAGCACAGTTCTTGAGGACAACAGGAGGGACTCCATCAGGCCCATATGCCTTATTAGTATTAAAGCCAGTGATGGTAGAAAATACATCAGCTGAAGAAATTTTAATGTCAGCCACGAGGAAGTCAGAGAGGGGAAGCGATGGAGGAACAGTACCGGAATTGTCTAAGGCAGAATTGGAGGAGAAAGGCTGAGCGAAGAGATCTGCTTTATCAGTAGAAGAAATTGCTGCAGAGCCATCAGAGTAGAAAAGAGGAGGGAAGGATGATGAGGTAAAGTTGTTAGAAAGGTTTTTGGCAAGGTGCCAGGAGCGGGAAGAATTCGAGTTGGAGATCTGAGAGAATTTAGTACGGATGAGATTATTTTCAGCAGAGTGAAGAACAGACTTAGCACGATTCCGGGCAGAAACATAAACATGATGTGATTCAGGGGTGGGTTGGCTCTGGTACCTTTTTTAGGCCCTCTCCTTGTTGCGGACAGCATTAGAACAAGCGTGATTAAACCAAGGCTTTCTTGCATTAGTCAAAGAGTATGAGAAGGGAATGTATGCTTCCATGCCTGAGAGACTAACCTCCGTAATGCACAAAAGCATACTCAGATAATCCCGGCCGTGGGAGCAATAATCATTCCACGGAAAATCAAAGAAGTACTGCCTGAGGGCCTCCCAATCTGCAGCTCCAAAGTGCCACACTAGTTTCTTTGGGGGTCCACTGGCTGCACCGGAGCAATAGGACAAGTCAAGGTTATAAGTTGTGATTGAAGGACCCCAACGGAGAGGAAAGATTAACAGTGTAAGCAGAAGGATTAGTTATAAGGAAGAGGTCAAGTATGTTGGAGCTCTCTCCAAGGCAGTCAGGGATATGGGTAGGGTGCTGTACAAGCTGCTCTACGTCATTAACCCCTTAACCGCGGAGCATCACTTTCGTGATGCTCGGGCACAATGGATCATACCGCGGGGCGTCACTTTTGTGATTCTGTGTTATTTTGAATTCTCCCGGGTTTACAAGTGGTGGCTTGTATCATCTATCAGTACTGCCAATGTCCAACACTAGTCGGCACTCCTAATCTCATCTGTACTCCCATCCATTGTTGACAAATTAGCCATTTTTCCCCATTCTAGACTCCCCTCCCTACCTCCCCTCCATTACCCTCTCCTCTCGCCTGCCCAGCCGTGCTGCGCTAAGCAAATCTTCCCTGGAATTTTCCACTGATTTCATCCATTGAAATAAGCCCTATGCCCTTTTCTTATACAAAATAATATATGCAAAAGAGAAATTAGGTAAGTGATAGTGCCATACACCTGGAATTAGCTAATTATCACAACACATCATGTGCACTCGTTCGCTAATTTCCTCCGGTAATTTCCCCTTGAAATATGCCATATAATCTATTCTCGCAATAAAAATATACATATGAAAGGAAGGGAGAAGCCTAAGTGCTATTTACATTCACCTGGAACTACCTATTTTTTATGTATTGTTGAGATTTCCTACCAATCATTTCATAGCATGTAAATTAGCAGCTGTCACCCTATTGACCTTGTCAACCCTTGCCTGCCCATATATGCCGCGGGAATCAGTTCCTTGCCGTCCTCTGAGGTGAAACCAAGTCACACTCGTGCCCCGCCATTTCCGCCGCTTCTGCACCCATTGCAAAGGGCCCTGTGACCTCTTCCCCTAGAAAAACTTGTATGGGAAGCAGTAAAGGACTTAGTGACTCAGCAGTGGAACATGAACTGGCAGAATCATCTATGATAATGATGGATAGTGACTTTGATCCTTCGGGTGAATCGTGTGATGAGCCTGGGGAGGAAATCGTTACAGAAACTCCTAGTACAAGTGCTTCAGTGTCCCAAGTTATCCCTAGCTCCAAGGGAAAGGAGCCCTTAGTGCAGCAAGGGAATGAATTTGGGAAGGGAGTGAAAAGGCAGCGGGTTAGCCCAGGAACAATGGCCCCGCGTGACCCAGCCTGCCATGAGTCCAGAGGTGAATCACCTCCCCACTCCCCCAGCCCCACTTCACTAACTTCTTCCTCATCTTCAGTGGAATTTTCTCCTGAGTCTTCGTCGTCGGAGTCTCCACTAGCATCTACAGTAAAGGCAGGCCGTAGGGGGAAGAGATAAATCCCTGACTCATCATAAAAGTAGAGTAGCAAGTACAGTATGGGCTGCTAATGCTACACGGCAACCTAGGGTCAGTGAGAGTGACCTTGAAACAGCCCAGTCTGCCTCACAACCACCCTCCACCCTCACCCACCCTACACCGCCACAACAGGGAATCCTGGACGCCTTCATGTGGACGGAAGGTTCCGATTTCGTCCCTGAACATCTTCATTTTGATGAGAGTTCCTCAGGGATACAGCCTACCTTCACACTTGACGAGGATGTTGAGTGTGTGGACTTCCTTTTGGCCTTCCTCGATGACGAAGTCATGCAGCACACGTGTGATGAGACAAACAGGTACGAATCACAACGTGCTGCAAGTGGTGCAGGTGCAGCGAAGATGCAACAGTGGAACGTGCTGGGAGTGCAGGAGCTGTATGTGTTCTTCGCTCTCATGCTTCTCATGCCACACTCAAAGAAGCATGAGTTAGAAGAATACTGGTCCATGGACCCCTTACTACCCTCACCCACCTTCAATAAGTACATGGCAAGAGATCACTTCCAGAACATCATGGGAAACCTGCACTTCGCCAACAGCGATGTACCTTCCCAAACCAACCCACTCTGGAAGAGCCGGGAGATTCTGTGCAGAATGAAGGATAAGTTTATGTCATTCTTCCATCCCTTTCAGAAGGCTGTCATAGACGAATCCTTGGTTTTGTTCAAAGGACGTCTTAGGTTTGTACAGTACATTCCGAGCATACGCTATCACTTTAGAATCAAGTTCTTTGTACTGTGTGACTGTAAGACAGGGTACATCCTTGACTTCATCATCTGTTCAGCCAGCACTGTCGATCCGGACAAAACACACCCCCTTGGCTTCTCAGGCTGTGTAGTGAAAGTGCTGCTTGAAAGGTATATTGGTGGGAATCATGTGCTATATACTGACAATTATTATACTGCACCGAAACTTGCTAAATAGCTTTCAGAGCACGGCATCGGCTCCTGTGGCACTGTAAAGAGCAATCGTGTCCACTTCCCCAGATTCCCAGAGGCAGGAAACTCGCAGCGAGGAGACGTGCACCTACGCAAGTCTGAGAAGATGTTGGCAATACGGTGGCATGACAAGAGGGTCGTGCACATGCTCACCACCATACACAAGGGGGAAATGAATGACAGTGGGAAGGTCGACCACAGGACAGGCGAACCTGTGAGGAAACCTGATGCTGTCATAGACTATAATATCAACATGCGGCTGGTCAACAAGTCCGACATTATGATTGGAGAGATCGAGTGCCTCAGGAAGAACACTAGGTGGTACAGGAAAGTTTTTCTGCATCTCATAACCATGACGATGCTGAACGCCTTCATCCTGTACAAGATGAAGGTAAAGCCACCCAAGTCCTTCTCCCTGAGGTTGTTCACCAGGACATGTGTTCAGCAGCTGCTTGAGAGATACGGTAGGGTGACAGCTGCAACTCCAAGGCACCATGCAGTAAGACTTCCCGACAGACTTGAGCAGAGGGCGTACATGGATCGGCACAGACTGGTGCAAATGCCTGCCACAACCAAGAGGAAGGCTGCGATCTGCAGGTGCCAGGTGTGTGCACATACCACCCAATGCATACCTAAGCACAAACACACCTCTTGGCAGTGCGCTGAATGCCAGGTTCCCCTCGTGTTACCTGCTTTTTTTAATTACCATAGCCTGAAGCAGTTCTAAAATTGCAAGTGGAAAATGTAAATAATGTGTAAATAGCAAGTGAAAGCAATGGATGTAAATATGATGGAACATTGTAATATTGTTTTATAAGTTACTGCAAGTGACAGTGCATAACATAGTGTAAGTAAAATAGAAGTGTAAATATTGAAAATACAATAGAAAATGTAAACAGAAATGTAAATAATTAGTAATATAAGAATATGAGTACAAATACTTGAAGTTATGACAGTGAAAGTGAAACCGTGGCTCTCTACGTATTTTACTGAAAGAGATATTGAATGCCTATAGTGACAATAAACTACTATTACTGAAGGAAACTTATGCTTAAAGACTGAAGATATATATAAGAGTTATATAGTAATAGGAATAGAAAGTGTGAGTGTTTTTATGAATAATAAATGACAGAATACCAGCGGCGAACGAGCGCAAGTGGGAAGATCATACGCGCTTGTAATTTTCATTGCTTTCACAGTGTTTTTTTTTGGATTATGGATTCCAACTTACTTGAAAATCATAGAATAGTGTTTCTAGTGATAATATCAGGCTGTGGTAATCATATTACGGGTTGTCAGGAAGTGTAAAGTGAAGACTTCGTTACCCAACTTCAGAAGTCTCCACAAGTCCTACGGTACTCGACGAAGGCTCAACAAATATCCCAGGAGAAAGCTGAAGGTATGTGCCATAAGCATATGTAATTTTAATATTCTAGGACTAATAACTGACTTTTGGCGAATATTTTTAGAAAGTCTGTCGGAGCGCGAATATCCCCGTGGGAACGCAGGTCGAGCCAAAACAACCCCGTGGTTTAGGGATAAAGGATAGAAAAGATGTAGGCCTGTTCACCAGGTGGATCAGTGAAAGGAGAGGAGAGCCAAAAGTGGTGGTAAACATTGAAATCTCCTAGAATGGAGATTTCAGAGAAAGGAGAAATGGATAGAATGTGTTCCATCGTAGATGTAAGATAGTCAAAGAATTTTTCATAGAAGAATTTAGGAGATAAGTAAACAGCACAGATATATTTAGTCAGAGAATGACAAGAAAACCGAAGCCTGAGAGTAGAGAATTCAGAAGAATCAAGTTCAGGAACACGAGAGCAAAATAAGTCATTGCATACATATACACAACAGCCACCTTTGGCTTTGAAATGAGTATAGAGAAAGTAGGAGGAAAAAGAAAAGGGTTTGCTGTCAATTGCCTCAGACAGCTGAGTCTCTGTCAGGAAGAGAAGGTGAGGTTTAGAGGAGGAGAGGTGGTGTTCGACAGAGAGAAAGTTAGAGGAAAGGCTGTGAATGTTGCAGAAATGAAGAAGAAGTGAGTCAGACAGTGGTTCCAGGTACCTCGCTGGGTTGTCACTGGGAGAGGGGCGGATGGGGGCATTAATGGTCCCCCCCCCCCCGGGATTCCGAGGCCTGGTATTCGTGTGCTTTTTTTTTATTCTTTTTTTTTTTTATTCTGAAAAGGAAGTGTAGCGTGTACTATGCATGTAGCCTGGCGTTGGGAGTTAGAGAAACTTGTATTGGAGTGCATGCTGGCCTACTCTCTGTGTTACTGAAACACTGAAAAAGTTCAGCAACTAGTCCCTAGGGCTGATGAAACGGGAGCTCCAGCTCTCCCTGTCATCAGCGTTCCACCCACCTTCGGAGTACTGCCCTGCTCCAATGAATGGTGCTACAGTCTACTCCTCTGTTTGTGATGGATGTACTGTTTAATGTTTCAATGGGTTGTTCTGTTTCAGTTGTGAAGGCCTCCCAGCTGGCTCTCTTATAATTAGTGTATGTGTGTCTATGGCCAACTGGGATGATTCTGGTTTTGGTAGTAATGATAATCGGGAGGTGGTCAGAGCCAAGGGTTTTGACCACTCTCCAGGATGTTGTGGAAGCAAGGTTTGGGGAGCAAAAGGTGATGTCTGAGGATGATGGGAGGAAGAGGGTTTGGTGTGGGATATGGGTATGTTGATGGAGATTATTAAGTATGAAAAGATTATCTGTTTGCGATTGTAGTACCAGCCCTCTGTCTGTATCAGGGTTGTTGACATGCCAGGCCGACACCTTGGCATTGAAATCACCACCCAGGATGATGTTGGGTATGTTACTGATGTGGTGTATTTGTGGGGAGTAATTGTGTGGTACTATGGTGGACAACTGGGGGAGAATACATGTATTAGCGATTGTTATGTGTGATTTGTTACCAATGTGTATTTTAATTGATTGTATTTCTGTTGTGGTGTCACATGGGGGAGAAGTGACTTTGTGTGTGCACTGGTATCTGAAAAGTTGATGGATTTGTGTACCAGGGTGATGAGTCCACCGCCACCACCATCAGCCCGGTCTTGACTAATGGTCTATCTATCTATCTATAGCTCGACGCCCTAATCCCGCAAAGGGTGGCCGCAGACAAAACGCCTCCAAGTCACTCTGTCACCCACCATTTGACTCCCCTCCCCCCAACTCACCCCCCCCTCCCTCATATACCTCTCAACTCCATCCCTCCACCTCATCCTCGGTCTACCCCTCCCTCTCCCTCCCTCCACCCCACCCACATACACCCTCTTAGTCAGTCTTTCATTCTCCATTCTCTCCACATGTCCAAACCACCTCAGTGTATTTCTCCTAATCTTTTCAACCACATCCACATCTACCCCACAACGTTCCTTCACTTCTTCATTCGTCAACCTGTCCCTCCACGTCACTCCACATGCTCCTCTCAAGTAACTCATTTCCACTGCTCTCACTCTTGACTTGTTCCCTTCTTGCAAGGTCCACGCCTCGCTTCCATACATCAGGGTAGGGATCACAATACCATCATTCAGTGACTTCTTAACTTCCATACTCACCTCCCTATTTCTCATCACTGCTTTCAGTGTACCAACAACCTTCCTTCCCTGCTGTACCCTTTCATTTACTTCATCCCCCAAAGTTCCATCCTTACTCATCACACTACCCAAGTATTTGAATGCACTCACATTCTCCATATCCTCACCATCCAACCTCACTGCACACTCTGTGACTTCATTCTTCTCAAACACCATAACTTTACTTTTGTTTACATTAACTTTCAGCTTCCTCCTCCTACACACTGTCCCAAATTCATTCACCAAACCTTGCAACTCCCATTCATCTTCACTCAACAATACTGTATCATCAGCAAACAGCAACACCGGAAGCTTCCAAATCTCACCCTCATTCATTAGGGCCACCCCCACATCCACTGCCCTACCTTGAACCTCCTTTACAACCCCATCCATATATATATTAAACGGCCATGGAGACATTACACACCCCTGTTTCAGTCCCACATTGAGATCAAAGAACTCACTTAGCTCACCATCCACTCGCACCGTAGCCCTAGCTCCCTCATACATACTCTTCACAGCACTCAACAATTTCCCCTCCACTCCATATATTCTTAATACCTTCCACATACCTTGCCTATCTATTCTGTCATAAGCTTTCTCCAAGTCCATGAAGGCAGCATACACTTTCCTTCCCTTCTCTAGATACTTCTCCACTAAACATCTTAAAACAAATATCTGGTCTACACACCCTTTTCCCTTCCTAAATCCCCCTTGTTCTTCTCCAACTAGCTCCTCTGTCATATGCCTAACCCTATCAATGAGTATTCTACCATATATTTTACCAGTCACACTAAGAAGGCAAATACCCCTATGGTTACCACATACTTCTCTCCCCTTTTCCTTTGTACAGAGGAACAATTATACCTGATTTCCAGTCCTCTGGAACCCTTCCCTCTTCCCAAGCCAATCTACACAACTTCCATATCCACTCCACAACAATCTCACCCCCATACCTAAGCATTTCACCACACACTCTATCAATTCCTGGGGCCTTTCCCAGCTTAATCTTCTTCATCGCTTCCACTACTTCCGACCTACTGATCTCTTCCTCCCTCCTCTCATCTCTTCTTCTCCCAGCCATTCCCCAACCACTTATACTCACACTGCTCTCACTCTCTACATTCAACAAATCCTCAAAGTGCTCCTTCCATCTCCTAACTTTCTCTCTCTTCTCCACCAACAATCTGTTATTCCTATCTTTCACTCCTCTACTATTTCCCCTTTCACACTGCCTTACTTTCTTTACCTCCTTCCAAAACAATTTCTTACTCTCCCTCCATTTCACACTCAGATTCCTCCCAAACTCTTCATCCACTTTCTTCTTACTCTCCTTCACCAGTCTCTTCACCTCCCTTCTCCTGCTCACATATACCTCTCTCTTCTCTCTCTCATCTTCTCCCCTACCTCTACTCGCCAACCATTCACCATATGCCTTCTTTTGTTCCACACCTCGTTTCACCTCATCATTCCACCATGCTGTCCCTTGCACACCCTTGCAATTCCTCCTCACTCCACAAACCGCCTCACACGCTGCGCTTATCTCTTCCGTGAATATCTTACATACGTCTTCCACCCCTTCCATCTGCTCTAGCTCATCCCTTCCCAATCTTTCTTCCACTATGCTCTTATACTCTGTCCTTTTCTCACTATCTTGCAATTTCTCCACTCTTCTCACAGGAGCTGCTTCCTCCTGTCTTCCTCTTCGCCTCCTCAACCACTTTCTTTGCAGCTCTACCTTGGCCATCACTAAGTGATGGTCTGAGACTCCATTCCCCCACCCTCTCCACACCCTTGCATCCAACACTTGTCTTCTCATTCGCTCATCCACACACACATAGTCTATCATTGCCTTTCGTTCAACAAGTTCACCATCCATCCTCCTCATTACTCTCCATGTATACCGGTGGATCATCTTATGACGAAAGTAGGTGTTGGCTATTGCCAACCCCTTACCAGCACAGATGTCCACCAAAGCACTACCATTCCCATCTACTTCAGCTGGCACACCCCACTGACCAACCACTCCATCCACTCGTACATTCCCAACTTTGCCATTCATGTCTCCAATCAACAGCACTCTCTCGCTCCTCTCAAACTTGTCCATACATGCTTCTACTCTCGCCCAAAACTCATCTTTCACTCTTGCCACTCGATCCTCTGTTGGAGCATACACACATACAATCGTCCATGCTTGTATACCTACTTTCATCCTCACCCAAACAATCCTTGCACCCACTGTTCCATACTCTCTTATATTCTCCTTCCACTTCTTGCTTATCATCAGACATACTCCCTCTCTTGCCCTCTCATTCTCACTGACTCCCGCATATACCTACACCGTATTCCCATTCTCTCATCCTTTCACCTTTCCATTTAGTTTCAGTCAATCCACATATATCCACTTTTGCATCCTCAAGCACCTGGACAATCTCTCTCTCTTTCACTTCATCATTCATTCCTCTCACATTCCACGTTCCTACCCTCAGAATGTCCTTTGTCCGTTCCTTAGTCGTCAACGTATGGTCCGTCCTGGTCCGAGGCGCTTTATTTGCTTTTTTAGTTAGTTCTTTTTACGGGGTGGGGCACTAACCCACCACCAACCCTTTTAGTCGCCTCGTACGACAAGCAGGGATACTGGGGGAGTATTCTTGAAACCCCCCTACCCCCAGGGGTAAAACTCTTTGATGGGTTCGATCCCGGGTCCTCCCACTCCATACCCAGACATCCAACTATGTTGGTTATTGGAGTTTCTGGTGAAATTATGAAATGTAGGTGTTTTTGTGTTCTGTGTTGTTTTGTTTCTTGTAAGATGGCAATGTGTATATTTTGTTGTTTGATGAATTGTGTGAGTTCTTGTTTTTTTGGTGTTTATGCCACCTATATTTGTTTGAAGAAGAAGAGATCAGTAGGGCAAAAATTGTGGAAGCAAGGAAGATCAAGATTGGAAAGGCCCCAGGAATAGATGGAGTGTGTGGTATAATGCTAAAGTATGGGGGTGAAATTGCTGTGGAGTGGATATGGAAGTTGTGTAGATTGGCTTGGGAAGAGGGAAGGGTTCCAGAGGACTGGAAATCAGGTATAACTGTTCCTGTATACAAAGGGAAAAGGGAGAGAGAAGTATGTGGTAACCATAGAGGTATTTGCCTTCTTAGTGTGATTGGAAAAATATATGGTAGAATACTCATTGATAGGGTTAGGCATTTAACAGAGGAGCTGGTTGGAGAAGAACAAGGGAGATTTTGGAAGGGAAAAGGGTTTGTAGATCAGATATTTGTTCTAAGATGTTTAGTGGAGAAGTATCTAGAGAAGGGAAAGAAAGTCTATGCTGTCATCATGGACTTGGAGAATGCTTATGACAGAATAGATAGGCAAGGTATGTGGAAGGCATTAAGAATATATGGAGTGGAGGAGAATTTGCTGTGTGCTGTGAAGAGTATGTACGAAGGAGCTAGGGCTACGGTGCGAGTGGATGGTGAGCTGAGTGAGTTATTTGATCGAAATGTGGGACTGAAACATAGATGTGTGATGTCTCCTTGGCTGTTTAATAAGTACATGGATGGGGTTGGTTGTAAAGGAGGTGCAAGGTAGGGCAGTGGATGTGGGGTGGCTCTAATGAATGAGGGTAAGATGTGGAAGATTCCAGTGTTGCTGTTTGCTGATGATACAGCATTGTTGAATGAAGATGAATGGGAATTGCAAGGCTTGGTACTGTATAGTCAATTAATTGCACTACAACAGTGGTCCTTCAGTACAATACTCAGTTGTCCCACATCCATCTGGTGCCACATACAGTATGTTTATGCAAATATATGTGGGTGGCACCAGCCTGTCTCCTTATTTCACAAACTATGTGCATTCACAAGAAGAGCTTTCATGTGCTTACCTGTAAGAGTCTGACTAAGGTTTTCAGCGTCTAGGTTCACTCATCTGTATGCCACATTAGTATATCACATTCCATCATCCTCTTCTCTCCATTCAAACTTATACTCATGATTTTCTAATATCAAATATTAACCTACATACTCACTGTTGCCTGGGTGTGGGTCAGCATGAACAAAACCAGTGTGGAAGATCTGCTCAGCAAAAGCATTGATAAGCTTAGAATCTATATCCCTTAAGTTCAGTCCTGCCTTCTGTATGCCATCCACATCACTGATCTTGTATCCCTCAACATACTCAGCTGTCAGCACCCTCTGCAAAAGAAAAAGCAGGTTTTTCATTAGCTACACCAGATATTCAACTGAATACAACAAACATTTGTGAAACAATGGAGAAGCAGGAAAGAAAGGGAATGAATTTAATGCCTTGATGGCATACAGTAAACTCAATTATTCATCACCAAATATATGGCCCAACGTAATATCTGGTGCATTTTGCTCCGCTCTAGCAAAACAATAACCAGCAGAATTTCACAATACCCGGTGCCAAAACGGGAAGAGATAGGCAGTGCTATGCATTTTTTGGTGGTGATGTGTATCATATGGTTCAGAACAGGGGCCCAATTGGCACAAGGGCAGATACAGCAACACATGCAAGCCAATCACAATGCACTGCAGGAGTGGCCCACCCGGTATGACAAACCAACCGTGCCACAGACTCCCTTGCCTTGCTCAATGCTGTAGTGCTATGACTTTCATTGTGACACCTCAGTGCTCCATGCCCTAGTGCTCTAACTACCGTAGCCTTGTTTGCGTGATGACTGAGTCTGTGGCTCTGGTGACGGTGCCAACACTAAGTGAGTATGATTATGATTACATTACGTACTGTATTACTATACTAAGTTTTTTTTTTTTAATAACAGAACACAGGAAGGAAAAATGAATAAAAAAATACTCCATACACCAGATTACTGGTGTCCTCCATCATAAAAAGCCTGTAACATTTTTTTTTTTTTTTTTTTTTTTTTTTTTTTTTTTTTTTGTGACTGACTCTGGGCATAGGCTTCACAGCCTGCTTTCAAGGCCCAGTAGTCCTCCTACGTACCGCACACCTCTACATGTCACCACTTCGGCACTAACACCCACCGTCCATACTGAATACATGCTAGGGCTGTCTCATACAGGACTGGTGTATTGGTATTAGCAGGGGTATTTTTACGACATGTCGGCGGGTCTTCTGGTAGACCAGTAAAGTCTGATTTAATGAATTCAAATCCTTAAACTGTTCCCTGCCTCAGCGGGATTTGAACCTGGGTCCATCAGGACTGCAGGCCAACTCTCTACCGATTGAGCCACCGCCTCAATAGCTGTAGGTTAAAGTTTGGGGGGAACAACTCTGGGGAAGCGAGTTCCAAAGAGATGCAGTTCAGTGAATAAAAGATTTTTGATAGGCAGAAGTTCTGCAATATTGCAGTGTGACATTCCAGTCATGAGCATTACCAGAGGCCCACACAGCAAAGGGGAAGGCATGGAGAGGTTGCAAAGTGGATGCAACTTCGTCTGAGCATTTGCCATAAAAGTATCTGTAAAATAATGCAAGGGAGGCAACATTCCTTCTTACCTGTAGGGGAGGTAGTTTATTTGTAATATCAGGGTTATTAATAATTCTAACAGCTTTGTTCTGAAATTTGTCTAGTTGTTTTAATGCAACCTCTCCACATCCATTCCACAAGGGTGAGCAATATTCCAGCTGAGAGTGCACATGACTCTTATAAACTACAGCTGACTGCTTGTCAGTGAAGGAGCTACAAACTCTGTGCAATAATCCAAGTTTCTTTGAAGCAGTTTTAGCAAGTGATCCAACATGAAAGGTCCAGCTGAGGGCATTATTAAGTGAAAGACTGAGAATTTCAATACTTTTGGAGACAGGAATACCAGTAGCACTGAAGGTAATACAGGAATATGGCAATATCTGTCTATTAGTAAACTGTATATACTGTACAGTACATACTGTATTTGGTTTTACTGGCATTAAATGAGACAGGGTTATTTTGTCCATTCAGTGATCCTAGATAAGTCTTGATTTATGGAGAATGCTTTGTGAGTTAGAGATATTAAACTTTGTGAACGGGTGTTTAAGTGTGAATGAACTGTGAAGTGTGATGTCATCTCCATGTGAATGGATGGGATTATAGGTGGCAGAAAAGAGATCATTAATATGAATTAGGAATAGGGTTGGAGCCAGAACTGATCCTTATGGCACACTGGTGTTAACTAAGTGGAAATTGGAATATACGAATATATATCATCTACTTTTACTCATACCTTTCTGTCACTGAGATATGAGGAAATCAGAGGAACGAAAGACGTTAGCCCATAGCATGGGAGTTTGGACAGCAGGGAATAGTGCCATGCTCTGTCAAAAGCTTCAGAAATATCAAGGGCTACAGCATGAGTTACTCTATGTTGGTCAACTAATCGAAGGATGGTATGAGTCAGGAGACTGAGTATGTCAATGGTGGATCTTTTGTGCCAAAATCCATACTGTCTATCACTACTTAAGCTGTTGGATTCAAGATGTTTAACTATGTGCTTATTCATTACAATTTCAAATACTTTACCAAGAGAAGATGTGATAGCTATTGGTCTGTAACCAGAGGGGTCAGAGGAACTTCCTCTCTTCGGAACTGGGTGGATATTAGCTTCTTTCCAAGAATTAGGAAATGAACAGGTACATATGGATAGTCTGAGTAATTAAGCTAGAACAGAAGCAAGTTCTAGGAAGCACTTTTTCAAAACAACTGGAGGAATACCATCTGGGCCTACAGCTTTGTTGGTTGATAAATTGTCTGGGATGGATTTTACGTACCTAGTCTGTACACTAATTTAAGTGCAGCAATTTGGGGGAGAGTCAAGTTCTAGTACTGGGACGTTCTTGCTGACTTCCTCTAACACTGAATTTATGGCAAATGTACTGGCAAGGATATTTGCTTTACCATGCAAGTCATTTGTAATGTTGCCATCTGAAGATTTTAGTGGGGGAATGGGTGATGGCATGTTAAAGTTATTATTAAAAGAACTGACAGTTGACCAGAATATTTTACTGGCATTAGGATTGTTTAGTAGTTTGGATGCTTGGTTGTGAAGAAAGCTTGACTTAGCGATATTTATTACTGCTTTTGCATGGCTTCTGGCAATTTTAAACTGACTGAGTGATTCAGCTGTTTTTTAATTTAAGTAAGAGTTATATGCTAATGACTTCTGGGCTGTTGCTCTAGCACAAATGCTTTCAAACCATTTTGGGGAGACCGATCTTTTAGTGAATTGCTGACCTAGTATGAACAACTCCATACCAACTAGTATTAAGTCATTAATGTGGGACTGGGTAGAACTGATGTCACCAGAGAAGAATGACTGCCATGGAATGTCAGCAAAATAATTTTCGACTCCACACCAGTCTGCACTATCAAAGTCCCACTGGGTCACCCTGACACTCACTAACACTAATTTCTGCTCAGGGGTACCTCCTTCCTACCCCTGTATACCCCGGGGAAGAGTGGAGGGGGGGACAAAATGAACTACACTCACCTCTACCCCAGCTCCCAACCCTCCCCCATATCTCTGCCCCCCCAGCCTGTCATTCTTAACTGACAGTTACATCTCAAGCTGACATCATACTTAACACTCTTGGTCACACTATTACACACACATAAATCAATAGGATATGTAAAAAGTATATAACTATCAACACACTGCAGCAACAAATTAATGCATTATAACACAGACAGTAAAACGAATATGTTAACAATGGCCACCCAAGGCCACATGCATTTTGGTGCCCTGCTTTGAACACACACACATACATACGTGACTGAGCAGTACGGCAGGAAGGACGTTTCGGATGGAGCTCCTGAGACAACAATCAGCTAAACCAGTGGCGAAAAGGAGGCCTGCCTATTATGATTACGTGAACTGAGTGCATGAATGGTGGTTCCATTTGAATTTAATGAAAAAAAAAAAAGCTGGAGGATTTGGTCAAATGAGAGTACAACAGAGGGGTAGTTTAAATTTTTATACATACCGTACGCATCATGGCGGAAGGAAATAGTCCACAATTTACATCCAGCGAAAGTGAATTTCCAGGATTCTCCAACGAGGACCGAAACAACGGGGTATGAAACTGAACCAAACACGAATAGTAGGAGTGGATAAAATACCTGAGAGGAATGCCCAGGAATTACAACAGGTATGGACAGTAATTAGAGAGTTACAGGAATGGACCTCAGAACAGGAAAGGGGGATTAAGGTATTGAAAAGTAAGTTAGAGAGCGTCTGCTCACACAGTGCTGAACAAGAGAAAGAAGTAACGGAGTTAAGAGACAGCAACGAATCAGCCACAAATAACACAGCTTGAGAGAAGATAAAAGGCTGGAAGAGAAATGGAACAGGATGAAAAGTAAACTTGATGATAGGCATCAAAAACACAGAAGCAGGATGAACACATCATGGAAATTAAGGAAGAGCACAAGGGATGGAAGATAATTCAAGGCGGAGGGAAAAATAAATCGAAAGGAGATTTTAGAACAGCAAAAAAAGGAAAACCAGGAACTGGTGGAAAAGGAAGTGGTTAAGGTACTGTACTAAAACATAAAATTTAAATCTTACCCTCTAAGCTCCTACTCCCAATCTGTTTCTAAGAGTACTTCTTTAGGTCATGGTAGTTGCCCTTTTTTTAGTTTAGACTCTTTTTATAACTCTCATTACTGTTAATTATACCATATGCAATTTCTGAAGGTTTTTGCATTGCTGTTGAGTGTGATTCTTACAAACAGGCATCGTGACAGTTGGGAACACTTAATGCCATAATAATCAGCAACATCCTGCTCATTAGTTAATTGTAATTAATTATACATAAATAATAATAACCAGAAACATCCAGATACAGTAACCCCTCCAAGATCCGACGTAATAGAGCCAAAGGCATGTCCAGGACTTGGTTTTGTCCAGGACTTGGGAAAATACCTCCTGAACAGGTACTTATAGACCCCAACCCAACCTAACTTTGAAAGCCACCTAAATAACTCCTTACTGGACATGCACAGCACCTTTTTAAGACCCTATGCACACAAATATGGGACAGAAACCATGAAACAAATTAAAAGGTACCAGAGAATGAGAAATTATAAGTGAGTATGGAAAATGTTTATTAGTGTACAGGGTACTTATGACACGTCCATGGCCGTCGCGAAGATTAACCCGCCTCCTCCATAGCTCTGACAGTGATGAAGGTGCACTTGAAGCATGTACAGTAACCCAGTGTTGCACTGCACTTAATCCTTTGCACCGTGAATTATAATTTTTTTACACTACACATTCTGTTCTTACTTGCGCCACACCAGTTGCAACACACCAGTGTGGCACACTGCACTTGATCCTTTGCACTCTGATTTCTAATATCTTAACATATCACTGCACAACAATGTGGTCAGGTGGCGAGGTATTGCAGTTTATTCACTGTCCACCACAAAAGCGAGCACTGGGCAGCATGGTGACGAGCGTGTAGTCATGATGGTAGGTAGGCGGGAAATGGGGAGGATCCAGGGGTGCTCTAGCGGACGTTGCCGGAACTACGCGCCAAAACACAGCTGTTCATCACCATGCGGCAAATTTAGAGTAAGGATGAACACATATCAGCTTTTTTTTTTTTTTTTTTTTTTTTTTTTTTTTACCCAAGCCCAAAATGTCCGGGACTTTGGGTGTCTGAAATTTGGGCATCCGGGTCTTAACCACTACACTGCGGGCATGTTTACCGATGTTTTGCATGTGCCGCGGGGTTATTCGGGCTCCGAAAGACTCTCAAAAAATATTTCCCAAAAATCAGTTATTAGTCCTAGAATATTAAAATTACATATGCTTATGGCACATACCTTCAGCTTTCTCCTGGAATGTTTGTTGAGCCTTCGTCAGTTACCGTAGGACTTGTGGAGACCTCTGAAGTTGGGTAACGAAGTCTCCACTTTACACTTCCCGACAAACCGTAATATGATTACCACAGCCAGATATTAACACTATAAACACTACTCTATGATTTTCAAGTAGTTTGGGATCCATACTCCAAAAAAAAACCCACTGTGAAAGCAATGAAAATTATGAGCACGTCTGACCGTCGCACTGGCACTAGCTCGCTCTTGGTACGCGGTCATTTATTATTCATAAAACCCCTCACACTTTTTATTTCTATTACTATATAACACTTATATATATCTACAGTCTTTATCCATAAGTTTCCTTCAGTAGTATTAGTTTATTGTCACTGTAGGGATTCAATTTCTTTCAGTAAAATACGTGGCATTCACTTTCTCGTCCTGTATACTAGCATTGAGAGTGAATGTCACTTTCATCTTCACTCTCATAACTCATAGTATTCAGACATGCTAGAGTGAAACTTTCACTTTCATTACTCCTACGGTATATACTCGTAGTCTTATAATACTACTCATTTACATTTCTATTTACGTTCTATATTTTATTTACGTTATTTACATTTCCATTTTATTTACACTGTGTTATGCACTGTCACTTGAAGTAACTTATAAAACTATTTTCCATTGTTCACGTATATTTACATTCATTACTTTCACTTGCTGTTTACACATTATTTACACATTATTTACAATTCCACTTGCACTGTTTTACTCAATAGAAAGATCGTGGTCACTCTTTTATCAATTGTCAGCCCTTTACCTCTTTCCACATGAGGTTTAGTAGGGGGTAAAGGTCACAGGGCCCTTTGCATGGGGGTGAAAAAGTCCCTGAAGTCAGCAAGAAGAAACAGACGTACCTCTACCTCGGAAGATGAGAGTAAACTGATAAGGGAGGGCCGTGGTAGAGGCCTACTTAGGGGATATTCAGTGCTACCAATGTTAGCTCTTGAAACAGCTATGTATAGCACAAATGATTGGCAGGAAATCTAGACAATACATATAAATTAGGTAGTTCCAGGTGAATGTAAATATCACTTAGGCTTCTCCCTTCCCTCCTTACATGTACTGTATATTTATTACGAAAATAGATTATACAGCATATTCCAAGGGGAAAAAAACAGCGAAAATTAGCGAACGAGTGCACGTGAGGTGTTGTCAGGTGATAATTAGCCAATTCCAGGTGTATGGCACTCTCACTTCCCTTATTTCTTTCTTGTATATATTATTTGGTATAAGAATAACACATAGGGCTTATTTCAATGGATGAAATCAGTGAAAAATTCCAGGGAAGATTTACTTAGCTGTAGCACGGCCGGGCTGGCGAGAGGATAGGGTAATGGAGGGGGGGGTAGGGAGGGGAGTCAAGAACGGGGAGAAATGGCTAAATTGTCAACAATGGATGGAAGTACAGATGAGATTAGGAGTGCTGACTAGTGTTGGACATTGGCAGTACTGATAGATGATACAAGCCCCCACTTGGAAGCCCAGGTGAATTCAAAATAACACAGAATCACAAAAGCGACGCCCCGCGGTATGATCCCTTGCTCCCAAGCGTCACGAAAGTGACGCCCCGCGGTTAAGGGGTTAAAGGGATTACTGTAATTATCTTTTTAAAATGCATATAAATTTATATGTTCAGCAAACAGCCATACCACGTTGAGTACACCGCTTCCCGTCCGATCAGCGAAGTTAAGCAACGTTGGGTCTGGTTAGTACTTGGATGAGTGACCGCCTGGGAACACCAGATGCTGTTGGGATCCCTACGTGTCAGGTGGGGTTGGTGGAGGATTAGTTCCCCTCCCTGTAAAACAATTAACTCTAAGCCGTTGGCCACCCCGTTTGGGATACATGGCGTCTGGCAATAAATGAATGAAAAATTTATTACATGACATAATTGTTGACGAATGAAGAAGTGAAGGAACGTTGTGGGGTAGATGTGGATGTGGTTGAAAAGATTAGGAGAAATACACTGAGGTGGTTTGGACATGTGGAGAGAATGGAGAATGAAAGACTGACTAAGAGGGTGTATGTAGGTGAGGTGGAGGGAGGGAGAGGGAGGGGTAGACCGAGGATGAGGTGGAGGGATGGAGTTGAGAGGTATATGAGGGAGGGGGGGGTGAGTTGGGGGGAGGGGAGTCAAATGGCGGGTGACAGAGTGACTTGGAGGCGTTTTGTCTGCGGCCACCCTTTGCGGGATTAGGGCGTCGGGCTATAGACAGATAGATAGATAGATAGATACACATAATTGTATCTCTGCATATTGGGTTTGCAATATTTTTACCCATTGTGTTAACCCCCTTCCACACGATGATGCAATACGGGTCAAAGTCCTTGCAACCGTTGTTGCACTATGATGCAATTTCCCTATAAAAGATTGTAGAAACTTTTCCTGTGGCTGAGAGTGCATCAAAAATTGGCAAGTCATGGGTTTGGGTGGTCAGGTCTGAGGAAAATATATGGCAACACTCACAAGCCTGTCACGAAGACAAGTGGCCTATTATTACCTCAGTATCCTCTCGGCAGTCAGGCAAGGAGGGTGTGATGGTCCGCAGCCAGCCATTTTATTCCTCGTTTTCTATTACATCACCGTCCATACCTTACATGTATTATAGTGATGTGTTATATAGTGCAGTGTGTCAGTAAAGAAGGTGTATAAGTGTTTTTTATACATTTTCAGAGAAATCTAAATTTCAAATCTATAACCGTTCGTGACTGTTCCCTTTCAATGCTGAAAGTAGCCACAATGGCAGGGACAGGGTTATCCGAGGAGGAGTGCCTGAAATATTTATCTGAAAGTTTGGATGAAGAGTTTGGGAGGAATCTGAGTGTGAAATGGAGGGAGAGTAAGAAATTGTTTTGGAAGGAGGTAAAGAAAGTAAGGCAGTGTGAAAGGGGAAATAGTAAGGGAGTGAAAGATAGGAATAATAGATTGTTGGTGGAGAAGAGAGAGAAACTGAAGAGATGGAAGGAGCACTTTGAGGATTTGCTGAATGTGGAGAGTGAGAACAGTGCGAGTATAAGTGGTTGGGGAATGGCTGGGAGAAGAAGAGATGAGAGGAGGGAGGAAGAGATCAGTAGGGCAGAAGTAGTGGAAGCGATGAAGAATATTAAGTTGGGAAAGGCCCCAGGAATTGATGGAGTGTGTGGTGAAATGCATAGGTATGGGGGTGAGATTGTGGTGGAGTGGATATGGAAGTTGTGTAGATTGGCTTGGGAAGAGGGAAGGGTTCTAGAGGACTGGAAATCAGGTATAATTGTTCCTTTATACAAAGGAAAAGGAGAGAGAGAAGTATGTGGTAACCATAGGGGTATTTGCCTACTTAGTGTGACTGGTAAAATATATGGTAGAATACTCATTGATACGGTTAGGCATATGACAGAGGAGCTAGTTGGAGAAGAACAAGGGGGATTTAGGAAGGGAAAAGGGTGTGTAGATCAGATATTTGTTCTAAGATGTTTAGTGGAGAAGTATCTAGAGAAGGGAAGGAAAGTGTATGCTGCCTTCATGGACTTGGAGAAAGCTTATGACAGAATAGATAGGCAAGGTATGTGGAAGGTATTAAGAATATATGGAGTGGAGGGGAAATTGTTGAGTGCTGTGAAGAGTATGTACGAGGGAGCTAGGGCTACGGTGCGAATGGATGGTGAGCTGAGTGAGTTCTTTGATTTCAAGGTGGGACTGAAACAGGGTTGTGTGATGTCTCCATGGCTGTTTAATATATACATGGATGGGGTTGTAAAGGAGGTGCAGGGTAGGGCAGTGGATGTGGGGGTGGCTCTAATGAATGAGGGTGAGATTTGGAAGCTTCCGGTGTTGCTGTTTGCTGATGATACAGTGCTGTTGAGTGAAGATGAATGGGAGTTGCAAGGTTTGGTGAATGAATCTGGGACAGTGTGTAGGAGGAGGAATCTGAAAGTTAATGTAAACAAAAGTAAAGTTATGGTGTTTGAGAGGAATGAAGTCACAGAGTGTGCAGTGAGGTTGGATGGTGAGGATATGGAGAATGTGAGTGCATTCAAGTACTTGGGTAGTGTGATGAGTAAGGATGGAACTTTGGGGGATGAAGTGCGTGAAAGGGTACAGCAGGGAAGGAAGGTTCTTGGTACACTGAGAGCAGTGATGAGAAATAGGGAGGTGAGTATGGAAGTTAAGAAGTCACTGCATGATAGTATTGTGATCCCTACCCTGACGTATGGAAGCGAGGCATGGACCTTACAAGAGGGGAACAAGTCAAGAGTGAGAGCAGTGGAAATGAGTTACTTGAAAGGAGCATGTGGAGTGACGTGGAGGGACAGGTTGACGAATGAAGAAGTGAAGGAACGCTGTGGGGTGGATGTGGATGTGGTTGAGAAGATTAGGAGAAATACACTGAGGTGGTTTGGACATGTGGAGAGAATGGAGAATGAAAGACTGACTAAGAGGGTGTATGTGGGTGAGGTGGGAGGAGGGAGAGGGAGAGGTAGACCAAGGATGAGGTGGAGGGATGGAGTTGAGAGGTATATGAGGGAGGGGGGGGGTGAGTTGGAGGGAGGGTAGTCAAATGGTGGGTGACAGAGCGACTTGGAGGCGTTTTGTCTGCGGCCACCCTTTGCGGGATTAGGGCGTCGGGCTATAGATAGATAGTATCTGAAAGTGAGGAGGACACAGACAAAGAATCTGGGGAGAGTGTTTTTGAGAGTCACTGGGGTGAGCAGGAGAGAGAGAGAGTGAGGTGATGTGATAAACTTCCCTCAACCCTCCGCAGTCAAAGCCACCTTCATTATCACACCACTACCACCACAACCACTACTGGTACCACCACTGGTACCACCACTATCACCATCACAATGGAAACAGCTACAGCAACCAAGATGGTCCCCAGTCTGACAGACCTGTCATACAGAGAGAGGCTGGAAAAACTGGATTTGCCTTCGTTAGAGGAAAGGAGAAAGATGGGAGACATGATTGCGGTGTTCAGGACCATGGTGGGAGTAGATAAAATTGACAAAGAAGATCTGTTTGTATGGGATAAGAGAGCAACAAGAGGACATGGAATGAAATTGAAAAAGTCAAGCTGCTTGAAAGATATCAAGAAATAGAGCTTTCCTTACAGAAGTATAGACTTATGGAATAGCCTGGACAAAGAGATCGTCCAGTCTAAAAACTTAAACGAGTTTAAAGTTAAATTCGACTTATTGAGAAACAGCGACGGAAACCCACGAGCATAGTACATTCCATATATATCACAATTAGGTATAATAGGTAAATACTTAAATATTTGGAACGACTTAGACAAAGAGGTGGTGCATGAGAAAAACATTCATGTGTGTAAAGGTAGACTTGATAAATGTGGATATGGAGACAGGACAACACAAGCATTGCTCTATTCCTGTATACTACAAATAGGTAAATACAAATAGGTAAATACACACAAACACACACACACACACACACACACACACACACACACACACACACACACACAAACACACACACACACACACACACACACACACACACACACACACTCGCAGGTCGCAGAGAAAGACGGAGCTCCTTGTGGATCGTGGGGAAAACATCGTCCAATCAGTGTCGAGAAGTAAACCTGCCTACTGTGATTATGTGAATGAGTGCGTGAGTGGTGGTCCCATTGATCATTACAGTACTCGTCGAAATTATTCAGCGTTGTCCGTCGGGCGCGCAATACTTATGGCCTAAAAAGAATCACCCATTTTTGGGGGTACAAATTGAACCACAAGTTTGCGCCGCGAGCATGACGTCACGGTAGCCTGAGGCCTTCCGACGCGCTGGTTGGTTCCCGCCTCAGTCACCAACGGGCTGCCTGAGAGAGAGGAACTCCGCCGCTTGTCCCTCTCAAATTGCGCCATTTTTTACCGAGTGTCTCAGTGTTTTGGGGTTTACCACTTTGTTATGGCACCTACCCGTGAACTATCGAGTGAAATCATATCCCAGATCATTGCTCTAAAGGAGGCAGGCCACCAGACAAAGGAAATCAGTGAATTGGTTGGTGTGGCACGATCGACAGTGCATCGTTGGTGTGCGCGGTTTCGGTTGGAAAACAGTGGTAAAGTTCCCACAAAGAAACCGAGGTCTGGTAGGCCTAGGAAAACCTCCCCAAGGTCTGTTAATGTTTTAAAACGTGCAGTGGAGTTTAATCCTCGTGTGAGTGCAAGCAAAATTAAGGAGAGCAACCTGGAAGTGTTTGGTGAGGTGTCAGTGAGAACAGTGTCTCGTAGGGTGCATGAGCTTGGTTACACAAGTCACAGGCCTGTGAAAAAGCCTCTTCTCACCAAGAGCCAGAGAATTCATAGGCTTGCCTTTGCTAATAAATATCTAAACTGGGGTGAGGAGCAATGGTTGTCAGTGTTGTGGTCTGATGAGGCAACGTTTAGTGTTACCTGTAACAGAGGAGCACGTGTGTATCGACGCAAAGGTAGTGACCCACTTGACCCACGGTATGTGGAAAGCACAGTAAAACATCCTGATTCACTCATGGTATGGGGTTGTTTCTCAGGGATGGGTTTGGGGAAGCTTGTTATACTTCCCAAGAACCTCAGAGTGAATCAGGATATTTACCTGGAGCTTCTGTGTGATCATTTACCAGACTCCTTCGAGCTAACAAGTGCACGAGTGTTTCAGCAGTATGATGCACCTGCTCACAAGGCCAAATCGGTCACCAATTGGCTTCATGACTGCGAGGTATCATTCATGAAAAGCTGGTCAGGAAATAGCCTAGACCTCAACCCGATTGAAAACCTCTGGTACCTCGTAAAGAAGAGTCTCCAAGGGAAGGACGTGAGCTCTCTGCCTAAGCTGGAAGCCGCCATTCGTGACTCCTGGGACAAAATACCCCTCCAGCACCTCAGGAGCCTCGCCCTTTCACTTCCAAGACGTTTCAGGTCCGTGAAGAAACGTAAAGACTACCCTACGAAGCACTAAAGGTAAATAAAATAACTGTACATTATTTATATGTTTTTTCAATGTTGAAAGGTTTGTTTCTTAGGAGGGACGCAGGGCGCTCCATACTTCTGACGAGCACTGTAGTTTAAAAAAAAAAAAAAAAAAAATGCTGGTTTGGTCACAAAGAATACAAGGCACAGTGGAAATACAAAGTTACCGTATGGTTGCATCATGGCGGACAGGGATCACTCATTGTTTACATCTGGTGGCGGGAAATTTGTGGGCTTCTCTGATGAAGATGTGGGTAAAGGAAGTACTAAACTGAACCAAACAAGAGTAGCAGGAGTGGAGAAAATGGTGGAGAGGAACGTCCAGGAGTTAAAAAAGGTATGGTCATTAATTACAGGGATGCAGGAACGGACCTTAGAACAAGAGAAAGAAATCAAAGTACCACAGGATAACTTGCAAAAGGTATGCACAAGCAGTGCTGAACAAGAAAGAGAAGTTAAAGAATTAAGAGTGAGTAACAAATCTGCCTCAAATGAGATAAAACAGCTCACGAGGGAAAATAAGAGGTCATAAGAAGAAAGGGACAGGATAAAAAGTAAACTAGATGAGTATGAATCAAAATCAAGGATGCAAGATGAACCCATAAGGAAATCAAGGAGCAACACAATGGGTGGAATAAAATTCAAGAGGAAGTAAATGTAAATTTGAAAGAGATTATAGGGCAACAAAGCAAGGAAAAGGTGGAGAAGGAAGTGGTTAAGGTGCTGAAAAGTAGAAAATCTTTAGTCAGGGATGTAGCAGGTAAGAAAAAAATGTGTGATAAGTTCAGGAGTAAAAGAAAAGCGTATGACAATAAGATCAGAAAGGGAAAGTCAAGTACTGAGTAAGGTTAAAGAGATAATATCAGTAGTTACGGATGGTAACAACGAAGCTCAAGAAGAGATTGAAGAAGTGATCAAGTTAGGAAAGTACGAGGAAGGAGGGGCGAGGCCACTGAAGGTAAAGTTTAGGTCTCAGGTTATAGTAAATGAAATTATCAACAAGATGGAAATTATCAGGCAAAGAGGGGTTCAAGAATGTTTGGATAAGAAGAGATGCAAATGTGGAAGAAAGAGCTAAAAGAAAGGAGTTAGTAAAGGAAGCAAAGGCAAAAAACGAACTGAGACGGAGGAAGAGAAGACAGTGTTCTATTGGAGAGTAATGGATCAAGAGATACTCACAGAGAGAGGGAGAGATGAGGGAATAAAAAACAACGAAAAAAGTTTGAAAGTGGCACATACTAATGTTGATGGTTTAATATCAGCAAGGTTAGAAATCAATGATGTCTTGAGGGTTCATGAACCTGATGTTATGTGCTTTGTACAGACCAAGTTAAGAGAGGATACTGATATCCATATAGGAGATGGTAAATACAAATTGTGGAGAAGAGACAGAAAAGAAAAAATGAGGGAAGGAGTGATGATAGCAGTGATGAACAACATAAATGTGGATGCTGCGTAAATGGGAGAGGGAAGGGTTGAAGTGAAAAATATAAAATCAGAAACTGAAGTGAATGGCAACAGAGATATGGCAGTAGTATACGTTCCCCCTAAGACAAGAGCATGGAATGACGATGAATACCAAGAGATGTTGTCAGACATGGTTAGTTATCTACAGAAAGTCTCTGAGAAAAGCAACAACATAATTCTGATAGGTAATTTCAATTGTAAAGAGGTGAACTGGGAGAAATGGATCTGAGGAGGCAGTGAAGATTCATGGGGCACTATACTGTTAAATACAGCAATGAATAATGTAATGACGCAGTGGGTCAAAGAACAGACAAGAATCAGAGGAGATGACACACCAGCAAGATTAGATTTACTGCTAACCAAAGAACCTGATGTAACTGAATCTTTAAAATATCTGTGTCCTATAGGAAAAAGTGATCATGTGGTCAATGAGTTCCAGATGATAAAAGGGAAGGTGGTGCCAAGAGACGAGCTTTATAGGCAGGGAAGATACAACTTTGGGAATGCAACATTTACAGGATTGAGAAAATATCTCGAAAATGCAGACTGGAGAAAATTCAGGAAAAAAGAGAGATACAGAGGATGTGGGATATCTTTCTAGATCTCTATAATTCGAGAGTGGAAAAATACGTTCAAAGAGCAAGTGGGAAAGAAAACAGAAAAAAGGATTGGTTTAACAGGTGAAAAAAAAAAAAAAAAAAAAAAGAGAGAGAGAAAGAGAGGAACATAGTATGGAACAAATGGAGAAAGAGAGGTAATAATACAGTAAAGGAAGAATATAAGACACCTAGAGATGAATACACAAGAATAGGTGGAGAGGAAGAAAGGAACTTTGAAAAAGGTATATTTGACAAATGTAAGGCAGAACCCAAATTGTTTTATAGATCTGTCAATGGCGAACTGAAACAAAAAGAAGGAATCACGAAACTGAAGGTAGAAGGAGAGGTCTACAAAGATGCAGCAATGCAAGCTGAAATAATGACCAAATGTTTCCAATCTGTTTTCACTAAAGAAAGGGATTTTGTGGAGGAGGAGGGAGTTACTAGAAATGTAGTGATAAAAGATATAAAAGTGGAAGTGCAGGAAGTATATAAATTACTAGGAACTCAAGATGTAAGGAAAGCCCCAGGACCGGATGCAATCTCTAATAAGGTTCCGAAGGAATGCAGAGAAAACTGGAGGATAAGATTCACGGTTTAATTGTGTCTTCTCTGGAAGAGGCGAAAGTGCCTCGGCAATGGAAGAGGGCCAATGTGGTATCAATATATAAGGAGGGAAACAAGGAAGAACCCCTGAATTATAGACCAGTGTCACTGACCAGCATGGTCGCAAAATTGTGCGAAAGAATCCTGAAAGATATCTGGAGGAGATGAACATCTTGGCTGAAAGCCAGTTTGAATTCAGAAGTGGAAGGTCATGTGTTTCCAACCTGTTAAGCTTTCACTCAAGAGTGATTGACATCCTACAGGAGAGAGACAGTTGGGTGGATTACGTGTACTTAGACTTGAGAAGGCCTTTGACAAGGTACCTCAGAGGAGACTAATGTGGAAATTGGAACACATAGGAGGACTGAAGGGAAACCTCCTGGAGTGGATGAGAGACTTTTTGAGAGAGATAAATAAGGACAGTAATAAAGGAAAGGATGTCTGGATGGAGGGAAGTAAAAAGTGGAGTCCCACAGGTTTCAGTGTTAGCGCCTGTAATGTTCCTGATTTATGTAAACAATATGGTAGATGGAATGAACAGTTATGCAAGTCTGTTTGCTGATGATGCAAAGATCTTGAGGAAGGCAGAGGCTGAGGAGGACTGTAAAATGCTGCAGGAGGACCTAGAGAGGATTCATGATTGGATCCGGATGTGGGAAACGAAATTCAATGAAAAAAAAGAAGTAAAATATTGGAAATGGGTAAAAGTACCAAAAGGTCAACACTGAATTATTTGATGGGAAATGAACCAATCACAAAAATGAGAGAAGAGAAAGATTTGGGAGTGCTGGTCCAGGATATTATTGTCACCTGAAAAACACATTAACAAGACATTTAGAGAGACGTATAATCTCTTGACTAACATATGAGTAGCATTTCATTACATGGATGTGGAGATGATGAAAAAATTGATAGTGGCCATGATCCGCCCCAGGCTGGAATATGCAGCAGTACTGTGGTCCCCAAACAAAAACAAAGATAAAAACAAGATTGAGAACATACAAAGAACAGCAACAAAGATGGTCCCTAGCCTGGCAGATCTGTCGTACAGAGAGAGGCTGGAAAAGCTGGATCTGCCTTCCTTAGAAGAATGGAAAGTGAGGGATGACATGATTGCAGTGTTCAGGGCCACGATTGGAGTACATAAAATTGACAGAAGAGATCTGTTTGTATGGGACAGAACAGTAACATGAGAGCAAAAGAATGAAACTGAAAAAGCCAAGCTGATTGAAGGATATCAAGAAATAAAGTTTTCCATATAGATGCATAGACCTGTGGAATAGCCTGGACAAAGAGATCATCCAGTCTGAAAACTTAAACGAGTTCAAAGCAAAATTTGACTTATTGAGAAACAAAGCACACCTGGGGGTAGGGGGGTTTTCAAGAATACTCCCCCAGTATCCCTGCTTGTCGTACGAGGCGACTAAAAGGGTTGGCGGAGGGTTAGTGCCCCTCCCCGGAAAACAGCTAACTAAAAAAACGAACAAGAAGCCTCGGAAAAGGACTGACCAAAAGATGACGACCAAGGACCGGATAATGGACATGGTACAGATCGCAACATGGAATGTAAGGGGCGTGAATGATGAGGTGAAAGAGAGAGATTGTCCAGGTGCTTGAGGGTGTGAAAGTGGATGTATGTGGAGTAACTGAAACTAAATGGAGAGAAGAGAGTGTGAGAGAATGGGAGTATGGATGGGGTATATGTGCAGGAGTAGATGAGAATGAGAGGGCAAAAGAAGGAGTGTGTATTGTTGTAAGTAAGAGATGGAAGAACATAAGAGAGTATGGATCAGTTGGGTCAAGCATTGTGTGGGTAAGATTGAAAGTTGGAATACAAATGTGGGTGACTGTGTGTGTGTATGCGCCAACGCAAGATCATGCAAGCAGAGTGAGAGAAGAGTTCTGGACAAATGTGGAAGTGTGCATGGAAAAGTTTGGAAGGAATAAGAGAATGTTTTTGATCGGTGATATGAATGGTAAAGTAGGGAATGTGAAGGTGGATGGAATAGTTGGTGAGTGGGGTGTGCCTGCTGAGATAGATGAGAATGGCAGTGCGTTAGTGGACATTTGTGCCGGGAGGGGGTTGGTGATAGCCAATACCCTTTTCAGGCATAAAATGGTCCACAGGTATACATGACGAGTGATGAGAAGGGTGGGTGGTAAACTGAATGAAAGGAAGACAATGATTGATTATGTGTGTGTGGATGAAAGGATGCAAAGATATGTAATGGATGCAAGAGCTTATAGAGATTGGGGGAGTGGACTTTCTGACCACTACTTGGTGGTGGCCAGAATCAAGATCCAAGTAAGATGGAGAAATAGAAGAAGGGAAGGACGGGAAGAAGAAGTAGTTGCAAGGAGAGTGGAAAGGTTACAATATGATGAAAAAAGGGCAGAATATATGAGAGAAGTGGAGGAACGATTGGGCAAATATGAATTGGAGCAGATGGGGGATGTGGAAAGTGTGTGCAGGATATTCACAGAAGAAATATGTGCACCATGTGATGTGGTGTTTGGGGTGAAGAGAAGACGGAGGGGGGGTGCAAGGAACAGCATGGTGGACTGAAGAGGTGCGAAAGGCTGTGGCACAAAAGAAGAAAGCATACAATGAATGGATGAGAAACAGGGGCATGGAAGAAGCTGAGAGGTGGAAGAGAGAGTTATACTGTATGTAGAAAGGAAGAAAGAGGTGAAAAGACTAGTAAGAGAGAGAGAGAAGAGAGTGGATGAGGAATTTGGAAGGAAATTGAGTGTAAAGTGGAGGGACTATAAGAAAATGTTCTGGAAAGAGGTGAAGAGAGTAAGACAGGGTTGCAGTGAAGTTTGCAGGGGAGTGAAAGATAAAAATGGTAGATCGCTAGTGAAGAAGGGAGAACAAGCAGATGGAGAGAGCATTTTAAGGAATTGTTGAACATACAGAATGGAAGTAATGCAAGTATAAGTGGCTGGGGAATGGCTGGGAGAAGGAGGGAGGTGAGAAGACAGGAAGAAATCAGTAGGATACAAGTTTGGGAAGCAGTGAAGAAAGTCAAACTGGGGAAAGCCCCAGGAATTGATGGAGTGTGTGGTGCAATGCTGAAGCATGGGGGAGAGATAGTGGTAGAATAGATGTGGAAGATGTGCAGATTGGCCTGGGAGAAAGGTAGAGTCCCAAAGGATTGAAAGTCAGGTATAATTATTCCCTTGTACAAAGGGAAAGGGGAAAAAGAAGTGTGTGGTAATCATAGGGGCATTTGTCTTCTTAGTATAAAAGGAAAAGTGTATGGTAGGATACTTATTGGCAGAGCTATGGAAAGAACACAGGAAATAGTTGGAGAAGAACAGGGAGACTTCAGGATGGGAAGAGGTTGTGTAGATCAGACATTCATTCTTAGATCTTTAGTGGAAAAGTTTCTAGAGAAGGGCAAGAAGTTGTATGCGGCTTTCATGGATTTGGAGAAAGCATATGACAGGGTGGATAGACAAGGATTGTGGAAAGTATTAAGAATATATGGAGTAGATGGGAAGTTGTTGAATGCTGTGAAGAGTATGTATGATGGTGCTAAGGCTGCAATGCGTGTGGATGGTGAACTGAGTGAATTTTTTTCTTTGAAGGTTGGGCTGAAACAGGAATGTGTCATGTTTCTATGGTTGTTCAATCTGTAAATGGATGGAGTAATAAAAGAGGTACAAGGTAGGGCAGTGGATGTTGGAGTGGTCCTGGTGAGAGAAGGCAGTGTTTGGAAACTCCCTGTACTGTTGTTTGCAGATGATACTGTGTTGTTAAGTGAAGACGAAGGGGAGCTGCAAGGCATGGTGGATGAGTCTGGGAGAGTGTGTAAGAAATGGAATCTAAAGGTGAATGTAAGGAAGAGTAAAGTGATGGTCTTTGAGAAAGGTTAAGTCAATGAATGAACAATGAGGTTGGATGGTGAGGAAATGGAAAATGTGAGTACGTTTAGGTACTTGGGGAGTGTGATGAGTAAGAATGGAAGTTTGGAGGGTGATGTGCTTGAAAGGGTACAACAAGGAAGAAAGGTTGCTGGTTCCTTGAAGGCAGTGATAAGAAACAGGGAAGTGAGCATGTAAGTGAAAAAGTTACTACATGACAGTAATGTGATACCAACTCTAACAAATGGAAGTGAAGCTTGGATGTTGTTGGAAGGACACAAGTCAAAAGTGAGAGCAGTGGAAATGAGTTATTTAAGAGGAGCCTGTGGAGTCACATGGGGAGACAAGCTGACAAATGAGGATATAAAGGAGCATTGTGGTGTGGATATGGATGTGATAGGAAGCGTTAGGAGGAACACACTGAGGTGGTTTGGCCATATGGAGAGGATGGAGGGTGAGAGACTGATGAGGAGAGTGTATGTAAGTGAGGTGGAGAGGGGGAGAGGGAGGGGGAGGCCAAGGATGAGATGGAGGGATGGGGTGGAGAGGTATATGAGAGAGGGGGGTGTGAGTTGGGAGCAGGGCAGTGAAATGGCAGGGGACAGGGCGATGTGGAGGCGATTTGTTTATGGCCACCCCGTACGGGATTGAGGCGTCTGGCAATAGACAGGTAGATAGACAAATAGAGAAACAGAGATGGGACCCTACGAGTGTAGCTCATTTCCTGTGTATTACAACTAGGTAAATACACACACACACACACACACACACACACACACACACACACACACACACAATCACAAATAATCACACACACGTCTCTGCAACTCCATCTCTACGTTCCAGAAGCATTATAACATTGCTAAAAGATGTGAGTAACCAGCTTTTTTTTTTTTTTTTTCCCCATGGAAGAATGAACCAAAGGGCAGGAGCCCACATACTGTTCCTTCCAAGAAAAAAACACGAACAATACAAAAGAGAGCCAAATTCCAGATCCTTTCATTTTGAGATGCCTGGACACACTGCATTTGAAAGAATGGAGATCATAGGAAGTAGGAAATACAGACAGAGGAAGACTGTTCCAGAGATGACCTGTTGCATAAATGAAGGACAGGGAGTAACGGTTAACTCTTGCATTAAAGAGTTGGACAGAAAAAGGATGAGGGTTTGTTGCTTGACAGGTGCTATGTGCCCATCGTAGAGGTGGAGGAATGCAAGCAGAAAGTTCAGGGGAGCAGTGACCATTGAAGTAGCGACAGAAAAGAGATAAAGATGCAACAGGGCGGCAAAGAGACAGAGGCTGAAGGGAGCCAGTAAGAGGAGGAGAGTTAATGCGATGAAAAGCCTTTGACTCCACTCTATTGAGAAAAGCTGTATGTGGGAAGCCTCCCCACACATGAGAGTTGTGCTCTAAAGGGGCAAATAAAACCCATGTATAAAGTCAACAACTGTGCACATGTAAAGAAGGTACGGAGTTGACCTAGCACATCCAATCTCTTGGAGGTGGATTTTACAAGAGATGTAATATGATCTTTCCAAGATAAGACCCAAGTGAATGAAACCCCAAGCATGTTCAAGGATAATGCAGCATTGAGCTGGATATTATTAAACATTAGTGGGTACTCCTGTGGATGATTCTGTCGGGTTGATAGGTGTAAGAACTGAGTCTTTGATGCATTAAAAACAGCAAGACTATTTTTACCCCAGTCAGAAATATGAGCCAAGTCAGACATTAGGTGTGCCATAGCCTCAATCCTTGTTTAATGAAGTAGCTGCAGAGATGGACGTTGCGAGAACCGAATAGAAAGGTGAAGGGTGGAATCATCCATGTACGAGTGGATAGGGTTAGACGTACAGCTTAGAAAGTTATTGATGAATAAAACAAAGAGAGTTGGTGATAGGACAGAGCCCTGAGGAACACTACTGTTGATAGATTTAAGAAAAAGAATGATGGAAGTCTACAACAGTGGCTATAGAACGACCGGAAAGGAAGCTATAGATGAAGGCACAGACAGAAGGATAGACACCGTAAGAGGGCAGTTTGGAAATTAAAGAATTATTTAATTAAAGATTTATTTATTTGGAAATTAAAGATTAAAGAAAGTGTTTGTGATAGGAAAGATGCTTCAAAATTTTTCCGTTAAGAATTGAATCGAAAACTTTTGAGACACAGCATGTTAAAGCAATTGGATGATAGTTAGAGGATTGGGAATGGTCACCCTTCTTTGGGACAGGCTGAATGAGAGCAAACATCCAGCAAGAAGGAAAGGTGCAAGTTGACAGACAAAGACGAAAGAGTTTACCTAGGCAGGGTGTATGCACAAAAGCACAGTTCTTGAGGGCAACAGGAAGGACTCCATCAGGCCCATATTCCTTATTAGTATTGTGGCCAGAGATGGAAGGAAATACATCAGCTGAAGAAATTTTAATGCCAGCCATGAGGAAGTCAGAGGAGGGAAGTGATGAAGGAACAGCACCAGAATCGTCTAAGGTGGAACTGGAGGAGAAAATCTGAGCAAAGAGATCTGCTTTATCTGTACAAGAAATAGCTACAGAGCCATCACAGTAGAAAAGAGGAGGGAAGGATGATGAGGTAAAGTTGTTAGAAAGGTTATTGGCAAGGTGCCAGAAGGAGTGGGAAGCATTTGAGTTGGAGAGTTGAGAGCATTTAGTACAGATGAAATTATTTTCACCAGAGCGAAGAACAGACTTAGAACGATTCCGGGCAGAAACAAATTTTACCAGAGCGAAAAACAGACTTAGCACGATTCCGGGCAGAAACAAAAAAAGATGTGATTCAGGGGTGGGCTGGCTCTGCTACCTTTTATAGGCCCTCTCCTTGTTGTGGACAGCATTAGAACAAGCGCAGTTAAAACAAGGCTTTCTTGCATTAGTCAAAGGTTATGAGAAGGGAATGTATGCTTCTATGTCTGGTTCTTATACTATGTATTGTAAGGTATAAATGTGTGTGTTTACTATATATTCTTATAAGAAAAATGTGGTGCATTCATTGTTTTTCAGGCATTTTACTCATAAAGTATAGGTCACATCAAAAATCCAAAGAAAGCACGAGCAAGCTGGTGATTTTTTATGCAAGCTTTTGTAAAGCAAAATAACCTGTGTGTGCAAATTATTATTTTAGGAGAAGTTCTGAAACACAAACATACGGGCATGAGCTTATGTACTGTTACCCCACACAACCCGTCCTAACTTTTCAAAATTCATTTTCTCGATAACAGTAAGGGTTATAAGAGTGTCCATTACATCATGGGTTCCTTAACCTTTGGGCTACAAAACTGGAAATAATTTACATATACGTTTGTTACACTGCCAATAATAACATACAAAATGATAAACAAATCAGACATTTTTAGGCAATTTTTTTATATTTTTTCGATTTACTAAAAAAATATTGGGAGTATCAAATCGCCACTGGGTTTAGTAGAAAGCTCGTGAAATTCTGCATATCAGCATGTACTTTGCAACTGCATGTCCTGAGAAAAATTTTGTGCAGTGATGTTGGAAAATTATTTGAAGCTAGTTTTCACCTAAATAAGGTTTATTCTTGCTTCACTTCTGTACATTTATTCATCTGCTCTATGTTTTTTTTTCTCTCTCATCGTATAGTATAAACATCAGCAGAGATGACGGGCTATGATTTATAACAATATAAACATTTTCCAAGGGTAAATTTGGCCACAGAATTTTTTCCTTTCCGCGCGAGCAGATCCAACCTAAGCGGGGTTTTGGTTTTGTGCCTGGCTCCAAAACTTATTGGAAACTTATGGTGTGTGAGAGGGTTAATTTAAAAATACTTAGAAAGCAGATACACCCACGAAACTCTGTGAGTGTTGCCACCACTACAACCACATTTTAGAAGCATTTATCAAATTTTCAATAATTTTTCAGAAATTAGCAGGCAACTCTCCCCTTGAATTCCTTGACTCCCATGTCCAGCTGCAGAAGGTGGTTCTCTACACTGACTGTTTGGCAGCTCTTCAGCTCATCATTGCTCCACAACTTAACGGGCGAGACATCTGATTCATGACATCCAAGCCTTACTTCAGTGCCTTCTCAGCAGGGGTTGGGAGGTCCACATCAGGGACAATACAATCGTAGATGCTGCTGCACAGACGACCTTGTCATCATCAGTCTTGGAGTCTCTGCCCCTCTTGGAAGCTATGCATCATCATATCCCAGTAGTTGCCTGCAAAGCAACTTGGGATGCTGATTTGGAGGTTTACCTTCCTGCCACAACACTGGGGTCATACTGTATGGACTTCTATACTCACCCTTGGGCCCGAGCATCTTCCCTTGTCCTGGATGTGGCATTCACCAAACTGCGCTTCAAGCTCATTGGCCTGGCCTCTCATCTCCACTGCCTCAGACTAGCCCCGGACCCTTGTTGTCAGTGATGCAAAAACCAAGAGAAGACCACAGCCCACTTCATACTGCACTACCCATGCTTCTACTCCATCTTCACCAACATGAGGGATCATCTAGCTGACCAAAGAATCACAGACTTCTCCCTCCCAATACTCCTTGGCAGTGTGGGCCTGAACATCAGCTATGACACCAAGTCCTTTGCCACATGAGTGTCTTCATTTTGAGACCTGAACTGCTACATCATTTTTAGCTAAAGAATTCTCTTTGTGAGCCTCTGGGTGGGCTTCTCTGGGCCTCCAGCCAGTGACAGGCCTTCAATCAGGACCAAGACACACTTGCTCCCAATTAACACACTCACCTACTGAAGTAGTCACCCACTCCCCAATCCCACATTCATAATTATGCTCCTCATTCACTCACTCTTAGTCACTCATTCAACCACTTCCCATTCCTCTCAATCACTCACTCCCCACTCACTAATGTACCACTTACTCACTCATTCATTCACTCACTCAGTCATTTACATCACTCACTCACTCATTCTCTCCCGACTTACTTAATCCTTCCCTCACTCGCCAGTCACACACACCATTAACTCACTCTGACCACTAACTCACTCACTCTGCACTCACTCACTTTCCCATTTACTCACTAACTCATTCCCCACTCACAATTCTTCATTCTCTTACTCCTCCCTCACTAACTCATTCCCCACTCACAATTCTTCATTCTCTTACTCCTCACTCACTCATTCATTCCCCACTCCCTCTTTCACTCACACATTCCTTACTCTCTTACTCCACAATCGCTCACTCCCTCATTCTTCATTCACTCTTTTTCAATCTCATTTATTCACATAGGCACATATTCCCTCACCTACTAACAGTCTTGCACCATCTGAAAATGCAAGCCAACCTGCCTGAAAAATGCTTGAGCTTGTTTGGTGACTCAGTTCACTACTGCTAAAGGTGGAGTCACACTGGGCAAAAGTGGATAGCATAGAATGTTAGCCACTTTTGTGAGCCGCTTTCATTTAAACGTACCCCCTGCTCTAATTAAATATTTCATTCACAGTTAAAAACATGTTGAAAAATGATATTTAGCTCATCTGAGTCCTTATCACAGCAACAAACCTCCTAGCAGGCTGAATCCTACTGACTGTTGGTTATTCGGCTTGCAAAAATGACTAACACGTTAGCCGTTTTCTGCCCAGTGTGATGATGACTTTAGTTGGATAAAGCTACAGTACTACAGATGTAAGGCAAAATAATCTAGATGGGAGAGAGAGAGAGAGAGAGAGAGAGAGAGAGAAAACTGATGGATCATCTTTTTTTATTTTAAATAACAGAACAGAGGAAGGAAAAACAAATGAATATAAAAAAAAAAATCCATGCACCAGATTACTGGTGTCCTCTGTTCATAAAATATCTGTAACAGTTAGACTTGAACAACTGTAGGTTGAAGTTCGGAGGGAAACAACTCTGGGGAAGCGAGTTCCAGAGAGATGCAGTTCAGGGAATGAAGAATTCTGATAGAGAGAAGTTCTGCAGTATGGCTGAGTGACATTCCAGTCAAGAGTGCTGCCAGCTGCCCGTGTACCATGACGGAAGGCATGGAGAGGTGGCACCATGGATGCAACTTCGTCTGAGCATTTGCTATAGAAATATCTGTAAAATAACACAAGGGAGGCAACTTTCCTTCTTACTTGTAGGGGAGGTAGTTTATTAGTACAGTAATAGCAGGATTATTAATAATTCTAACAGCTCTGTTCTGAATTCTGTCAACTTGGTTTAATGCAACCTCTCCACATCCACTCCACAAGGGTGAGCAGTATTCAAGCTGAGAGCGCACATGACTCTTATAAATTATAACTAACTTCTTGTCATTGAAGAAGTTACAGACTCTGTACAATAATCCAAGTTTCTTTGAGGCAGTTTTAGCAAGTGATCTAACATGAGAGGGCATTGTTAAGCGAGACACCGAGAATTTCAATACTTTTGGAAATGGGAATAATTGTAGCATTGAAGGTAATATACGATTCTGGCAATACCTGTCTATTAGTAAATTGTATATATTTAGTTTTACTAGCATTAGGTGGTGGCAACCATCATCCACTCACTTGATGTAGTGCTGCCTACTTCTTCCTTGGCCTTTTTCATTCTTTTTCTGTGCCTGCCCTCCTCTCTTCCTATTTCTCCCATCTTTCCTGTCACTACTTAATGCTTTTCTTTCCGTTACAGGTGGCTTTACATTGAGTGACAAGCCAAATGGTTTCCTGTAAGGCAAGAAACCATTTACAACGCTGGGTGGTAACCATATAACCAAGCCATATGTGCTCCCTACGTGTCAAGTGGGTTGGTGGAGGGTTAGTGCTCCTCCCTGTAAAACAAATAACTCAGAGTCAAATGGCCACCCTGTATGGGATTATGGCGTCTGGCAATAGATAGATAAATAGATACTAGCATTAAATGAGACAAGGTTATTTTGTCCCCATTCACTGATGGTGGATAAGTCTTGATTTAAAGAGATGGTTGTACTGAGTTGAGAGTTAGAGATATCGGATTTTGTAAATGGATGTCTGAGTGTGAATGAACTATGAAGTGTTGAGTCATCTGCATATGAATGGATGAGACTGTGGGTTACAGATAAGAGATCATTAATATGAATGAGAAACAGGGTTGGTGCCAGAACTGATCTCTGCGGCACGCCGGCATTAACTAAATGCTAAGTGGAATATACATCATCTACTTTTACTTTTATTTTTTGTCTAACACAAAAGATCCTGGTCATATAAAAGGCATGTGTAATCCTTGTAATTAACTTTATGAGAAAGGACAGGGTAATTTAGAACTCATGAGGCATTATCAGTAGAGAAAAGTAGTAATGAACCCACTCCTAAGCTCAGTGAGCCTGATATGATTTCTCAAACCATCACTTATATTGTCTGTGTGGTGATGTGACCAGCTAACAGCCATGTCCTACAGGAACTGTATCTTCAAAAGGAGACTCTGAAAATGAAAAATGCACAGGCAAGTACGTGGTTACCACAAGTGCCTTCAAAAGGAGAGATTAAGAGTGAAAAATACACTGGTGAAGAAATGTAAAATATTATAATTCTCAATCAACTATGATCATTAGTCAGCTACCTTGCTACAGAGCTCCCAGTGAACCTTGGGCACATAAACATATGGAAGGTGCTCCAGCTCTCGAGCACACTGTTCACTGTTTTTCCCCTCATTCAGGAAATCCATCTCTTGCTCCAGTGTTCCTTTCAGGTCCTGAAATACAAAAGGTATTTCAGCATCAGAATATAGTATACCAGGTTCTTAAGACAGCAAGAGGTTCATAAGAGGTTCATAAGAGATTAATGTAACTCAAATACTGTACAGTAAAACCCAGCCATACTGATCTAAATGAAGGAAAACTGTGCCTGATTAATCAACCCCTTTGGTAAATGGTGTTCAGTGTGCCATCCTGACATTACTAACATGTTAGCCTTCTCCCACCCTGACCACATAAAATTCAGCACTGACTTTTACTCACTTCACACACAAGTCTTCAAAAACTTGAAGCTTAGGTTTTCATGCCCTATTCAAGTCTCTCTAATATAAATAAAAACAAGGCCATTTCTTTATTTCTCCATATATAAGTGATGACTTCAAAATGTAAATATAACAGAGTATATACAGTATATATATAAACTCTCAATTATCTATTGTCACAATATCTGACGCAGCTATATTGACTCTATTAAAGCATTATCTGTTGATTTTTATGCCCCATCCAGCACTGAAATGGGATGTAACCAGCAGTCCAATGCAATATCCGATGTTGAGGGGTCTCAACAGGCTCATTAGCGGTAGCCTAACGATGCCAGAGCAAATCCTGAAACTTGGAAGCCAATGAAAATGCTCACAATGCACCAGCCAATCAGAATGCGTCATGGACATGGCACATCTGACGCACCAAGAATACAACCACGCTTTCATTCTCGCCCGATGATCTCATAAGGTCAAGACATGCCTGGGCGCTCCTGTCTTCTGACCATGCAGTCGTAAAACGCTGCTGCTGGTGCTTTGACCAACTCTGTGGGGTCCTATGTTCAAGCTACTGTACTGTACCGTATTGCAAAAATAATGGCCTGTCAGTGCTCATGTCCCAGTGCTCTACTGTTATTGTTAAACTACCCCAGTGGTGTACTGTGTACTGTACTGTTTATGAGTGCAAACCCCCAGTCCTGTTTCTTCTCATAGATGCCAACACTTGATGAGTAATTACAATGGATAATTGATAATTTACTGTTTTTGTTTGTGTGTGTGTAAATATATATATGTATATATATATATATATATATACAGTATATATATACAGTATATATATATATATATATATATATATATATATATACAGTGTATATATATATATATATATATATAGAGCTACAGTATATATATTTATATATATATATATATATATATATACATATGTAAATATATACATACAGTAGGCTCGCACAGTGCGCATCATCACAGTGCACGATTCGCACTGTGCACGAGTGACCAAAAATCATAACCAAAAACCTTGAATGCGAGTTTACCTCACAGAACGTGAGGCAGAGGCAAGGAGTGGCTCAAAAAAGCCATTTTCTATTAGTACGTGACCCCCCCCCCTCACACAACGCTTCACGTGTCATGTTGATGCACAGAAATTCCCAGGCATTCTACTGCGTAGCTTGGGGTACAAGGCGGCGGGCACGCCATAACAGTCCTGCCTCGTGCACAGTGCGGATCCTCTCTCTACAGCTAACCTGTCGTGTACAACGTGGCGTTTTTTTGCTGCTCCATCCTGGCCTGTACTTCACTGCACCATGCCTCCAGCCCCATGAGTTAAAAAACTTCTGATGCATGTCACCTAGTTAAAGATTATCAAGATGATGGAAGAGGGACAAGGAAACACTGCTATCGGGAATGCCCTGGGACTGGCTGAATGAACAGCAAGAACAGTGGAAGAACCGTGATGCCATAAGGGCTGTAGTGAAGACTTATGGTGCCTCTGACCTACACGGCCATTCCCGGGTGGGAAATCGTGCAATGATACTAATGGAACAGTATCTTGCCACCTTCATAATGAGGAAGAAGGAAGGTGTTCCACTGAACGGCAGATTCATTTGGAACCAAGCCCAACTCTTTTACAAGGCAGCATCTTGCAAGCTAAATGTGGACAAACCTTTCAAGGCATCAGTTGGATGGCTGGACCGTTTTCTGGGGTGCAAGGAAATCCATCACATCAAAGTGTCTGGTGAACATGCCTCTACCGACGAGCTGGGCGCGAGAGACTATCCTGCGATATTTAGAGGGCTTCTTGAAGAGGGACAGTACACCAAGGACCAGATCTACAACGTCGATGAAATGTCGTTATACAAGGCCATGCCCAAATCAACTTACATTGCTAAAAGACAGAAACAAGACCGTGGTCACAAGCTCTAGAAGTGTAAGATGAGGGTAATGTTTGTTGTAAACCTGTCTGGGAGCCACAAGATGAGGCCAGTTGTTGTACACACAGTTTCACATCCAAGGTGCTACAAAAACCTCACAAACATGGACGCAAGTTTTTTTTTTTTTTTTTATGTGACCGACTCTGGGCATAGGCTTTACAGCCTGCTTTCAAGGCCCAGTAGTCCTCCTACGTACCACACACCTCTACATGTCACCACTTCGGCGCTAACACCCACCGTCCATATTGAATACATGCTAGGGCTGTCTCATACAGGACTGGTGTATTGGTATTAGCGGGGGTATTTTTACGACATGTCGGCGGGCCCTCTGGTAGATCAGTAAAGTCTGAATTTAAGAAATTCAAATCCTTAAACTGTTCCCTGTCTCAGCGGGATTTGAACCTGGGTCCGTCAGGACTGCAGGCCAACTCTCTACTGATTAAGCCACTGGTACAAGTCTGCAAGTGGTTGGATGACCAGGAACATTATGGCAGACTGGTTAACGAGGTGCTACGTCCCCGATGCCAAGGCCAAGTGTCGAGAACTTGGCATTCCATTTAAGATGCTCCTTGTGTTCGACAATGCACCAAGTCACCCTCCATACCTAGATCTGCACAAGGATTGTCGTGTTGTATTTCTGCCGCCCCGGATGATGTTACTAGTGCAGCCACTGGATCAAGAACTAATCGCCACTGTGAAGCACTTCTACCATAAGCAAGTGTACGACAACCTATGCAGGAAGACCGACACACAAGAGGAGCTTCATGCCCTACAAGAAGATCACGACAACGACCTCAATGAGGTACCTGCTCATGTTCCATCTCCGCCAGCAGCTGTATCCCAACCCACCACAGGTGCCATGACTGTTGAGGTATTTTGGCATTGTTTTACAGTGAAGGACGCAGTTGACTTTCTCCTACAAGCATGGCACCACATTACACCTGCAATGGTGAACCATGCATGGCAAATGCTCATGCCTCACTTATGCATGACCCAGGAGACGGCCATTCAACCACTGGCCGAGGCTGAGGCAGCAACACTGACAGCAACACAAGCTGTACCAGGTTTCGAGGACGTTACATTGGCGGACATACAAGAAGTGCACGCTGCTAATGAAGAACAGCCTCCCGAGGAAGTGGTGCAATGGATAGATGAGGCTGACGCAGTGCCCTATGCCAGGCAGTCAAGTTGTGCAGCCTAGTGTGATGGAGGGGAATACAAAGCTGTGTATGTCAAGAAAAAACAAGATCCTTGCTGCCGTGGATAAGCTCAAGAAAGAGGTGAAGGAACAGGAAGTGAGCAGCCTAAGAACGGAGGAAGTTCTGGTTGGTATCGACAAACTCTTCCGCTTCTACACAGACAGGCACAGGCACGAAATAAACAGAAGAAGGCAGACGCTCATAACAAGTTACACACAGCGAGCTCAAGTTAGTGAAACTGAGGAACCAGCTACATCGTCTGCTCCTGTTCCTGTTGAAGATGAAGAGGATGCAATGTCAGAAGTGTCACCATTGGACTTCGAAGGGTTTATGGCTGAAGTGAGTGACTCTGAGACTCCTGGGGAAGGTGCTCAAGAGGAGTCTGTGGAGGGAAGTGTTGGTGCGGCGGGAGGTGCGGCGGGAGGTGCAACGAGAGTTGCGGCGGGGGTGCAGCACTGTAAGTGTTGTCGCACCTCAGAACCCCTGTTATTAAAGTCCATCAGGCCTGTTGTGTTCTGTTGTTAAGGTGACTGCCCATATTATTGTTATTGTAGCTATATCTGTAGTACAATGTCTGAAAAATATGACCTTTATTACGTCTCTAAGGGCCAAAAAAATGTCCAGGTACGAGGGGGTACAGCCCATATGTAATTTTTCCCATAAGATTATGTATTCTCAGTGCGTGAATTCACACTGCACAAGGTTGTGGACCGCCCAATCTCTCGTGCACTGTGTGAGCCTACTGTGTATACATATATATATATATATATATATATATATATATACAGGTAACTCGCACGGAACACGAGGGTTTCGTTCCTACCGTGCCATGTTAGGTATATATATATATATATATATATATGTACATATAGCCAGACCCCTACTTATGAAAGACTGACTTACAAAAATCCACAGATATGAAAAAAATTGTGTGAAGGGGGGGGGGCAGGTCAGTCATAGCAAGGAAGGATGGGGTCAGCTGAAAACACTGAGAAGAAGGTAAGGTGATAACTGCAGTTCAGGGAAGGGTAGGGGAGAAGTGAAGGAGTGAAGACAATAATGGGCTTTAACCTGGGGGGGAGGGAGAGAGAGAGATAGAGAGAGAGAGAGAGAGAGAGAGAGAAAGAGAGAGAGAGTAGGACTGAGAGATGGACTTACGAAAAAAAACAACTTATGAAAGTTATTTAACAACCAATTATTTTTGTAAGTTGGGGACTGCCTGTATATATATATATATATATATATATATATATATAGTTCATCCCCCTAGTACGCGCCTATATGGGCGGCAGAGGGCGGCGCGTACTAGGAATTTATATACTCTAAATACAAAAACTTATGGAAAAAATTACATATGGGCAGCACCCTCTCCATGGGCAACCCATGAGACTCCTTTCAGGCCTAAGTATTGTACTGTACAGGGAAACTATCTAAGACATATCACCTATGTTGAAGTAAACCAACAAGAGTATGGCTTTACTAAGTCAACAAGGATATGGCTTAACTATACCAACAAGAATATGGCTCCTCACTTTAACCCAAGAGCACAACAGGTGACTTGTCTCCTTCACCACTCGGTTTTGGGACGATTTGTAATCAAGTCAATTCGTCATCACAACAATAACAAGACAATTCGCTGTCATTAATGAAAACAGCTATGGGTGATGCTAGAATAATTCAAAGGCGACTACACCGAGGAAGAAACAAGTTAATTAAACCACCAGTGATGGAGAGTGGAGACTTGTCTACAAGCCATTTTCTGGGGAGGATCAAGAGGATGATGCAATGTTTGAGGTGTCAGAAATAGACTTTGAAGGGTTAATGAATGAAGCGAATGCATTAGCTAGTGAAAGTGTTGAAAGTGCTGGTGACAAGAGTGGTGAGGCAAGTGGTGTGTCGAGTGGTGCAGAAGAGAATTTGCCGTCAAGTCAGTTCGCCATCGACAATTCCCCACCAACACATGGACTATTCCCCATCAGGACAATTCACACCCTGGACAATTCCCCGTCATTCTATAAATACAGTTCAAGCAATATTAATTAATCAATATTTTAATAACCATCACAGTCTATGTTCAATAGAGTAGGCTTTGGATAGTATTTATTAGTTGCACCTTTAGTCAATATTGATCAAAGGTGCAACTAATAAATAATATCCAAAGCCTACGCTACTGAACATTGACTTAAATTAATCCCCCTGAAATACGGTTATTAAAGTATTGATTAATTAATAGTAAGTATACTGACGGGGAATTGTCCATTTTTTGACGGGGAATTGTCTGACAGCAAATTGACTTGACAGCAAATTGTCTCGGAACCCTAGCGTGCAACTCCTGCACCACTCGTCACACCATCTTCCTAACCACTCTAGTCACCAGCACTTTCAACACTTTCACTAGCTAATGCACTCACTTTGTTCATAAACCCTTCAAAGTCTATTTCTGACACCTCAGATATCGCATCATCCTCTTGATCCTCCCCAGGAAATGGCTCATCGACAAGTCTCCACTCTCCATCACTGATGGTTGGTGCTTCTTGGGGTGGCAATGTCACGTGCTCAGGGTAAACCTCGGATTTGGGCCACTCATTGCTGCTGTCTTGCCAATTACGAGTTCAATTTGCGTCACTATTAAAAAGTTCACTAAAATTCGATAAAAAATAGGTCCTCGTGTACAATAAGGATCACGTACTCTGAACTCGCGTACTGTGGGGAAGAACTGCATATATATATATGTATAAAAGTAACTTCTCAAATAAAGTGAGGGTTATGTTCCCGGGGAGGTGGCGTTATCTAAAAATGTGTTATTCAATCATAATTTTCCCATAAGAAACAATGGTAATATTGGGAGTTAAGTTCCTGGACTCTGGGAAAGTCTACCCATTTGGGAAGTTATGCTACTTAAAACTTAAAAGCAACAATATTGATTTGAAAGAAAATCCACATAAAAAACAAAAACAATATATTTGGGGAAAAGTAAACAACATTTGAGCCCTAGTTGGGACGAAGCATTGTTTACTTCTTCCCAGATACATACAGTACTGTTTACATTTATTAAGTGGATTTTCTTTCAATTTTGCATCTTTCATAGCATAATGAAATTTCCTCAAAATTATCAATGCACTAGTAGGTCACAGAAACAATACAGTAAAAGCAACATTTTCATTATGGTAAGTAGGTCACCAACAATAACAACACAGCATCACTTCATCGACGCATCACTTGTCATCTCCTGCTGTCCCTCCTCACCTCACTCTCAAACCTCCAGCCCTCCCCCACCTCCCGCCGCTCCCCCTCCTCACTCTGCTGTCCTGATATGTAAAGACTTAATTTACCATAATGAAATAGGTACAATATACAGTAATCCCTCTAATATCCGAACACCCAATATCCGAACCTCCCCACTAACCGGACATAATCGTCCCGGGATTAAGTATCCCCCCCCCCCCCCCCCAAAAAAAAAAAAAAATCCCGACCGTAATTTGAACTTGGAGCGCGCGGCGCAGGACAGCTTTGTTGTGGCGCATCATTCCACTGATGTCCGATAAAGTGCCACTGCATTCTCCACACTTTCCGCCTGTCTCTCGTCATCAGTGCACGATCGTCGTCATGGCTGCCCATGTGCTCGCTTTTGTGGTGGTGCCTTACCTGCTGCAGGCACTCCTGCTGCTCTCGTGCCTCTCCTTCGTGTGTGTGATGATGGCACCGCCGCCTGAGAAGAGGAAGAAAGTGGTGTTGACTCTGGAGAAGAAACGAGAGATATTGGAGAAAGTAGATGCGGGGTGGTCTTCTTCCCGCATCCTCCGCGAGTTTAACCTGGCCCGATCTACTTTGTTCGATATCAAGAGATCCCGAGACAAACTCATGCAGTACACGGCTGACTTCTCGTCGAGAAGCAAACACAACGTCGAGAGGAAGGTGATGTTTACTCCCAAGTTTGCTGAAATAGACCACTCCACGTTGATTTGCTATCGACAGCAACGTGCTGCTGGTGTGATGGTACATGGTACAGAGCTGAAGGCTGCTGCTGATAAGTTCACAAGGCTTCACGACGCCCTAGATTTCAAGGCATCCGAGGGTTGGCTCTTCGCGTTCAAGTTATGGCATGGCCTTACCAACCGTAAAGCTCATGGTGAAGCGTTGGACGCTAACGAGGATGGAGTTGATGAGTTTCGGCACAAGGTGAAGGGCTTGATCGACAGGGAGGGCCTCACTCTCGGTCAAGTCTAAATGCTGACGAACTGGTTCATTCTATCACTCTTTGCCAACGAACACTCTAGGCGAGGAGCCGGAGAAGCGTGTACCTGGCCACAAGCTCTCCAAGCAACGGATATCTGCTTTGTGTTGTGCCAATGCTAATGGCATGCACTGGCTTAAGCCCGTTATTGTTGGTCGTGCAAAGCAGCCTCGGTGTCTTTGTGGGGTGATGGATGTCCTTCCTGTCGTCTGGTACCATTCTTTGAAGGCATGGTTTACAGCCCACATCTTCAAAGACTGGTTCCACCGCCACTTCGTCAAGGAGGTCATACATTACCAGACGAAGACACTGGGAATCTCGCGCAACCAGGTAAAGGCCCTCCTTCTCCTCGACAATGCACCTGCCCACCCGTGCGACAAGGATTTGGTGGCTGAGAATGGCCGGATTAGGTGCATGTTTCTGCTACCTAATACAACTGCTCTCATCCAACCAATGGACCAAGAAGTGATCGTGGCAACAAAGCGCCTATACCGCCGGAAGTTCCTGGACGAGGTGATGGTTGTTCTCAAGGACGAGGACGAGCGCAGGGAGGGACGGGACACGCAAGGCCAGTGGACTTTGGAAAACCTTCGCCGCTACAACATCAAGTCTGCAATCTACAACTAGGCCAGTGCATGGAAGGAAGTCCCTGTCAAGACTCTAGAAAATGGTTGGTCTCGTCTGCTTCTCGGAACGGATGTGGAGTACAATTTTCTAGGTTTTGACGTGGATGACTTCCATGCACGGCTACGTACGCATGGCGACGATGTTGATGCGGACAATGTACGTGAGTGGTTGGATGATGACGAGGGTGATCCTGGGTATCAGACATTGTCTGATGTCGAAATTGCATCTTCAGCTGCAGGTGTCAGTACCCAGCTTGAAGATTCCGACGAGGACGGCAACGATGATGCGGACTCCTCTCAGCATGACACTACTCCAGCCAACCCCAAGCTGAGTGCACTCCGGGAACACCTAGAGTTCGTTCTCGACTACCTGGAACACCCGGACTGCGACAGGGAGATGGGGCCCTTGGGACTTGTGGAGGAAGTGCGTGCTTTCAGGCAGTGCATCATCAATCGTCAGAATTGTCGTTCCTTGGGTCAATCAACGATTGACAGTTTTTTCAGGCCCGTGACCCCAGCTGTGCCCAGACCTGGCTCCACTCCATTGCCTCCCCAAGACAGGCCCTCATGCTCCGAGCCACAGCCCAGCACATCAGCCACGGTGGAGTCACAGCTCGATGTGAGTTTGCGTCTGTCTTCAGAGTTGTCTGCAGTGGGTACGCCATCACCACGACCCAGCGACGCACCCCTACGTCACCTGCCAGTGATACTCTCGGACTCTGACAGTGATTAAACAACAAGAACTTCTCCATTAGACCACACGGGAATTTACAGTGTTGTGCAGTGAAAAAACAAGTGTGTTGTGTTAAGGATTTACAGTTGTGAGTGAGAAGACAATTTTGGAACAAAATTTAACGTAAATAGATTTATTTGTTTTTGCTTTAGAAAATGGTTAGAAGAGTGGGAAAAGTTAAAGTGCAGAGTGCAACACTTTGTAAATTACAATGGAGCATAAGTTAGAAAAGAGTGCGCACTGTGAAGAGAACGGACTCCTGAGTGCGATTGACTAAGTTCAGTGCAAGACTTCATGAACAGTGTACTGCAAGTGATTCAGGAAATCCTTCTTACTGTCAGAGTCCGAGAGGAGGCAGTTATTCATCGAGATGGCCATGGACTTGCTGTAAGTAGGCAGAATGTTTCATACTGTACTTTTTTCCATACTATACTTACCTCAAACACCTCATTTCACTCTTTAATGTCCTTTATTGGTGTGAATAGGGTGTTAGGAGCTATGCATGTGCAGTAGGAAGGTGTTTTTCTGAGTTAGGCTAGGTTAGGGTCCATAAGTACCAGTCCAGGAGCCAGGGACTTGCAAGTACCAAGAATGGTGAATATTGTATGAACCAACCTCAAAAACCTCATTTTATGCTTCTTTTGCATTTATTTCAGTCTTTTATGTGCCTTATTGGTGTGATTTGGGTCTTAAATAGGTGCTATGCATGTCCAGAGGGAGTTGCATAGGTGTTTCTCTGAGTTAGGGTCCATAAGTACAAGTCCAGGAGGCTGGTGCCCACTATCCGGACAGGACCACTATCCGGACCTGCCTATGGCTCTATTACGTCAGATATTGGAGGGATTACTATATATATATATATATATATATATATATATATATATATATATATATATATATATTATTGTTGTAGCGAATTATTGTACTGTACACCGAATCAATGTAAAACGAGTAGTGACTATTTCTCACATTTTTCCTGTCACTTCTTATTGCTTTTCTTTCCTTTACAGGTGGCTTTACATTGAGTGACAAGCCAAATGGTTTCCTGTAAGCCAAGAAACCATTTCCGACGCTGAGTGGTAACCATATAACCAAACCATACGTGCTCCCTATGTGTCAACAAGTGGGTTGGTGGAGGGTAAGTGCCCCTCCCCTTAAAACAAAAAACTCAAAGTCAAATGGCCACCCCTTATGGGATTATGGCGTCTGGCAATAGGTATAGATAGTTCTGTGCAGTACAGGATAAAGCAGTGTACGCAGACAAGTTTTGAAAATTATTTTGGCCTGTAATATACACTAAATTTTTCTTTTTAATAATTTTTGGTAATGTTTGCTGGTTTGTGTTCAGTCCTGTACAATTTCTCTTCCTGTCTTTTTGTGTGTATTGTAGTGTACATTCACAATCACTAATCTCTGCTCAGGAGTGCCCCCTTCATACCCCCATATACACAGGGAAGAAGGAAGGGGGGGACCAAACGAGCTCCACCCACCTCTACCCCAGCCCCCAACTGTCCCCCATACCCCTACCCCTCCCAGCCCCCCACTCGTCATTCTTAACTGGCAGTTACATCTCAAGCTAACCTCATACTTTCCACTCATAGTCACATTACTGATCCACAAATATAAAACACTAGGATATGTAAAAAGTATATAATATGACTATGAGCATGCTCCAGCAAAAAATTAATGCATTATAACGTTGACAATAAAACAAAATCGTTAACAACAGCCATCCCAGGCCTCATGCACTGGGTGTTTGCGTGCATCCGTGCCTGTGCCTGCATGTGTTTAGGTCTGTGTTTTTCAGTGTGTGTGTGTGTGTGTGTGTGTGTGTGTGTGTGTGTGTGTGTGTGTGTGTGTGTGTGTGTGTGTGTGTGTGTGTGTGTGTGTGTGTGTGTGTATTTACCTAGTTGTGATACAGTATACAGGAAAGGAGCTACACTCATGGGGTCCCATCTCTGTTTCTCAGTAAGTCAAATTTTGCTTTAAACTCATTCAAGTTTTTAGACTAGACGATCTCTTTGTCCAGGTTATTCCACAGGTCTATACATCTATAAGGAAAACTATATTTCTTGATATCCTTCAAGCAGCTTGGCTTCTTCAGTTTCATTCCGTGTCCTCTTGTTACTCTCTTATCCCATAAAAACAGATCATCTCTGTCAATTTTATCTACTCCCATCATGGTCCAGAACACTGCAACCATGTCGCCCTTCTCTCTCCTTTCCTCTAGGGAAGGCAAATCCAGCTTTTCCAGCCTCTCTCTGCATGACAGATCTGTCAGACTGGGGACCATCTTAGTTGCAGTTCTTTGTATTCTTTCAATCTTGTTTATATCTTTCCTTTTGTGTGGGGACCACACTACCGCTGCATATTTTAACCTGGGACAGATCATGGCCAATAATGAAATTTTCATCATCTCATCCATGTAATGAAATGCTACTCTTATGTTAGTCAGAAGTTTATACGTCCCTCTAACTGTCTTGTTAATATGTTTTTCAGGAGATAAACTATCCTGGACCAGCACTCCCAAATCTTTCTCTTCTCTCACTTTTGTGATAGGTTCATTACCCATCATATAATTTTGTGATGGCCTCTTGGTACTTTTACCCAGTTCCAATATTTTACACTTCTTTGCATTGAATTTCATTTTCCACTTCTGGCTCCAATCATGTATCCTGTCCAGATCCTCCTGCAGCATTTTACAGTCCTCCTCTGCCTCTACCTTCATCAGGATCTTTGCATCAACAGCAAACAGACTTGCATAACTGTTCACTCCCTCTACCATATCATTAATGTAAATCAGGAACATTACTGGTGCCAACACAGACCCCCGGGGGACTCCAATTGTTTCTTCTTTCCATCCAGCCATCCTGTCCTTTATTACTGTCCTCATTTGTCTGTCTCTCAGAAAGTCTCTCATCCATTTCAGGAGGTTTCCCTGAAACCTAGTTTCCACAATAGTCTCTTATGGGGTACCTTGTCAAAGGCCTTTTCCAAATCTAAATACACACAATCCACCTGTAGCACGTCAATCGCTCTTGAGTAAAAGCTCAACAAGTTGGAAACACATGACCTTCCACTTCTGAATCCAAACTGACTATCAGCCAAAACATTCAACTCTTCCAGATATTTCATCCATCTATCTTTCAGGATTCTCGCACACAACTTTGCAACCATGCTGGTTAGAGACACTGGTCTATAATTCAGGGGTTCTTCCTTGTTTCCTCCCTTATAAACTGGTAACACATTTGCCCTCTTCCATTCTTGAGGCACTTTCCCCTCTTCCAAAGAACACACAATTAAACCTTGAATCTTATCCGCTAGTTGTTCTCTGAATTCTTTCAGTACTCAATTAGAGATTCCATCTGGTCCTGGGGTTTTCCTTACATCCTGAGTTTCCAGTAATTTATACACTTCCTGTACCTCCACTTTTATATCTTTCATCAATACATTTGTAGTCACACCTTCCCCTTCCACAAACTCACTTTCATTGGTGAAAACTGACTGGAAACGTTTGTTCATTATTTCAGCTTGCATTGCCGCATCTTTATAGACCTCTCCATCCACTTTTAGTTCGGTGATTCCTTCCTTTTGTTTCAATCTGCCACTGACAAATCTATAAAACTGTTTGGGTTCATCCTCACATTTGTCTATTATACTTTTTCCAAAGTTCCTTTCTTCCTCTCTACAGATCCTTGTATATCCATGTCTAGTACTTTTACATTTTTCCTTTGTTCTGTTATTACCTCTCTTCCTCCAGCTGTTCCATGCCATGTCCCTCTCTCTTTTTTGTTATCATACACCTTCTATTAAACCACTCCTTCTTCCTGTTTTCTTTCTCCCTTACTCTTGGCACATATTTTTGCACTCCCAAATTATAGAGGTCTAGAAAGATTTCCCACTTCCTCTGTATCTCTCCTGTTTCTCTGAATTTTCTCCAATCTGCACTTTCAAAGAATTTTCTCAATCCTGTAAAGTTTGCTTTCCCAAAGTTGTATCTTCCCTGCCTATAAAACTTGCCTCTTGGCACAGCGTTCCCTATTATCATCTGGAACTCAATGACTACATGATCATTTTTTCCTATAGGACAAAGATATTTCAAGGATTCTATTACATTAGGTTCTTTGGTTAGAAATAAATCTGATCTTGCTGGTGTGTCCTGACCTCGGAATCTTGTCTCTCCTTTGACCCACTGCGTCATCACACTGTTCACTGATACATTTAACAATATAGTGCCCCACGAATCTTAACCGTCTCCCGAGTCCCACTCTTCCCAGTTCATCTGTTTATGATTAAAGTCCCCCATTAAAATTATTTTGCTGTGTTTCTCAATTACTTTCTGTAAATAATTAGCCATGTCTGACAACACCTCCTGGTATTCATCATCATTCCATGCTTTTGTCTTTGGGGGTACATATACTACTGCCATATCTCTCCCACCATTCTCTCCAGTTTCTATAGTTTCATATTTATCACTTCAGCCCTTCCCTCTCCCATTTCCACAGTATCTACATTTATGTTGTTCTTCACTCCTCTTCCCATTTATTGTCTCTTCTCCAGTTTGTATTTACCATCTCCCATATGGACATTAACATCCTCTCTTAACTTAGTCTCTACAAAGCACGTAACATCAAGTTCACGAACCCTCAAGAAGTCATTGATTTCCAACCTAGCCAATATTAATCCATCAACATTAGTGTATGCCACTTTCAAATTTTTGTTCCTGTTTTTTATACCCTCTTCTCTCCTTCTCTCCGTTGGTACCACTTCCTCAATTTCTGATCCATAACTCTCCAATAAAACACTGTCTTCTCTTCCTCCATTCTCTGTTCATTTTTTGCCTTTGCTTCCTTTACTAACTCCTTTCTTTTAGCTTGTTCTTCCTCATTTGCATCTCTCCTTATCTAAACATTTTTGAACCCCTCTTTGTTTGATAATTTCCATGTTCTATTGATGATTTCATTTACCATTACCTGGGACTTAAACTTTACCTTCAATTGCCTCGCCCCTCCTTCCTCATACTTTCCTAACCTAAACACTTCTCCAAACATTTTTGAACCCCTCTTTGTCTGATAATTTCCATGTTCTATTGATGATTTCATTTACCATTACCTGGGACTTAACCTTTATCTTCAATGGCCTTGCCCCTCCTTCCTCGTACTTTCCTAACCTAGACACTTCTTCAACCTCTTCTTGAGCTTCGTTGTTACCCTCCATAACTACTGATATTATTTCTTTAACCGTACTCAGTTCTTCTTTTTCTCTTTCTGATCTTCATGTCATACGTACGTGTGTGTGTGTGTGTGTGTGTGTGTGTGTGTGTGTGTGTGTGTGTGTGTATTTACCTAGTTGTGATATACAGGAAATGAGCTATGCTCATGGGGTCCCGTCTTTTTTTCTCGTTAAGTCAAATTTTGCTTTAAAGTCGTTTAAGTTTTTAGACTGGACGATCTCTTTGTCCTGGCTGTTCCACAGGCCAATGCATCTATATGGAAAGCTATGTTTCTTGATATCCTTCAAACAACTTGGCTTTTTCAGTTTCATTCCATGTCCTCTTGTTACTCTCCCATCCCATACAAACAGATTATTTTTGTCAATTCTATCTATTTCCATCATGGCCCTGAACACTGCAATCATGTCTCCCCTTTCTCTCCATTCTTTTAGTGTAGGCAGGTCCAGCTTTTCCAGCCTCTCTCCGTAGGACAGATCTGCCAGGCTGGGGACCATCTTGGTTGCTGTTCTTTGTATCCCCTCGATCTTATTTATGTCTTACTTCTTGTGTGGGGACCACACTACTGCCGCATATTCCAACCTGGGGCAGATCATGGCCACTATCAATTTTTTCATCATTTCCTCATCCATGTAATGGAATGCCACTCATATGTTAGTCAAGAGATTGTATGTCTCTCTAACTACCTTATTAATGTGTTTTTCCAGTGACAAACTATCCTGGACTAGCACTCCTAAATCTTTCTCTTCTCTCTCTTTTTTGAGTGGTTCATTACCCATCATATGATTCAGTGATGGCCTCTTGATACTCTTATCCATTTCCAATATCTTACATTTTTTTGCATTAAATTTCATTTCCCTCATCTGGCTCCAACCTCAGATCTAATTCAGGTCTTCCTGCAGCATTTTACAGCCTTCCTCGACTTCTATTCTCCTCAAGATCTTTGCATCATCAGCAAACATACTTGCATAACTGTTCACTCCATCTACCATATCATTTACATAAATCAGGAACATTACTGGCGCTAACACCGAGACCTGTGGGACTCCACTTGTTACTTCCCTCCATCTGGACATCTTGTCCTTTATTACTGTCCTCATTTGTCTCTCTCTCAAGAAGTCACACATACACTCCAGGAGGTTTCCCTTCAGTCCTCCTATGTGTTCCAGTTTCCACATTAGTCACTTGTGGGGTACCTTGTCAAATGCTTTCTCCAGATCTAGATACACACAATCCACCCAGCTGTCTTTCTCCTGCAACACATCAGTCACTCCTGAGTAAAGCTCAACAAGTTGGAAACACATGACCTTCCACTTCTGATTCCAAACTGGCTCTCAGCCAATATGTTCATCTCCTCCAGATATTTTATCCATCTGTCTTTCAGGATTCTCTCACATAATTTTGCAACTACGCTGGTCAGGGACACTGGTCTATAATTCAGGGGTTCCTCCTTGTTTCCTCCCTTATAAACTGGTACCACGTTGGCCCTCTTCCATTCCCAAGGCACTTTCCCTTCTTCCAGAGAACACACAATTAAATCGTGAATCTTATCCCCCAGTTGTTCTCTGCACTCTTTCCATACCCAGGTAGAGATTCCATCCGGTCCTGGGGCTTTCCTTACATCTCGAGTTTCCAGTAATTTATACACTTCCTGCACTTCCACTTTTATGTCTTTTATCACTACATTTCTAGTCACATCCTCCCCCTCCACAAAGTCCCTTTCTTTTATGAAAACTGATTCAAAACATTTGTTCATTATTTCAGCTAGCATTGCCGCATCTTTATAGGCCTCTCCTACTTTCAGTTGGGTGATTCCTTCCTTTTGTTTCAATTTGCCATTAACAAATCTGTAAAACAATTTGGGTTCTTCCCTACATTTGTCAATTATACCGTTTTGAAAGTTTCTCTTCCTCTCTGCGTTTTCTTATATATTCATTTCTAGTTCTTTTATATTCGTCCTTTGATTTAATATTACCTCTCTTTCTCCATTTCTTCCATGCCATGTCCCTTTCTTTTTTTGCTATCATGCACTTTCTGTTAAACCAATCCTTTTTCCTGTTTTCTTTCCCACTTACTCTTGGAACATGTTTCTCCACTCCCGAATTATAGATATCTAGAAAAATATCCCACTTCCTCTGTGTCTCTCTTGTTTCTCTGAATTTTCTCCAATCCATATTTTCAAAAAATTTCCTCAATCCCGTAAAGTTTGCTTTCCCATAGTTGTTTCTTCCCTGTCTATAAAACTCATCTCTTGGCACCACGTTTCCTTTTATCATCTGGAACTCAATGACCACATGATCACTTTTTCCTATAGGACAGATATTTTAAATTTTCAACTACATCAGGTAGGAGTAGCCTGTAGCACCAGTCGAGCAGGGCAGTACTCCCGAGGTGGATGGAAAGCTGATGACAGGGAGTGCTGGAGCTCCCGTTTCATCAGCCCTCAGGACTACTTCCTGACCATCCCCCTTTGCTGAACTTTTTCAGTGTCTCAGTTACACAGAGAGTAGGCCAGCATGCTCTCCAGTACAAATTTCTCTAACTATCTACACCAAACTACATGCACAGTACACACTACTTCCTATTCAAAATTCAACTAAAATGGCGTCTCATCACCAAGCCTCGGAGTCCCCAGGGGGGGGGACCATAAATGCCCCCACCATCCGCCCCTCTCCCGGTGACAACTCGAGGTGCCTGGAACCACTGTCTGACTCTCTTCTTCTTCATTTCTGCAACATTCGCTGCCTTTCCTCTAACTTTCGCTCTGTTGAGCACCACCTCTCCTCCTCTAAACCTTACCTTCTTTTTCTAACTGAGACTCAGCTGTCTGAGGCAACTGACAGCAAACCCTTTTCTGTATCCTCCTACTTTCTCTATACTCATTTCAAAGCCAAAGGTGGCTGTTGTGTATATATACGCAACGACTTATCTTGCTCTCGTGTTCCTGAACTCGATTCTTCTGAATTCTCTACACTCTGGCTTCGGCTTTCCCGTCATTCTCTGACTAAATATAACTGTGCTGTTTACTTATCCCCTAATTCTACTGACTATCAAAAATTCTTCGACTATCTTACTTCTATGATGGAACACATTCTATCCATTTCTCCTTTCTCTGAAATCTCCATTCTAGGAGATTTCAATGTTCACCACCACCTTTGGCTCTCCTCTCCTTTCACTGATCCACCTGGTGAACAAGCCTACATCTTTTCTATCCTTAAAGACCTAGAGCAGCTTGTACAGCACCCTACCCGTATCCCTGACTGCCTTGGAGAGAGCTCCAACATACTTGACCTCTTCCTCACAACTAATCCTTCTGCTTACTCTGTTAATCTTTTCTCTCCGTTGGGCTCCTCCAATCACAACTTTATTACCTTAACCTGTCCTATCACTCCGGTACGGCCTGTGGACCCTCCAGGGAAACGTCGTCTGTGGCATTTTGGAGCCGTGGACTGGGGGGCCCTCAGGCAGTACTTCTTTGATTTTCCCTGGAATGATTATTGCTTCCATGGCCGTGAGCCACCTGAGTGTGCCTTGCGCATTACGGAGGTTATTCTCTCAGGCATGGAAGCATACATTCCTCTCTCATATCCTTTGACTAACGCAAGAAAGCCTTGGTTTAATCACGCTTGTTCTAATGCTGTCCGCAACAAGGAGAAAGCCTACAAAAGGTACCGGAGCCAACCCACCCCTGAATCACATCATCGTGCTAAGTCTGTTCTTCGCTCTACTAAAAATAATTTCATCCATACTAAATGCTCTCAACTCTCCAACTCGAATTCTTCCCACTCCTTCTGGCACCTTGCCAAAAATCTTTCTAACAACTTTACCTCATCATCCTTCCCTCCTCTTTTCTACTCTGATGGTTCTGTAGCTATTTCTTCTACTGATAAAACAGATCTCTTCGCACAGACTTTCTCCTCCAATTCCACCTTAGACAATTCCGGTGCTGTTCCTCCATCACTTCCCCCCTCTGACTTCCTCATGGCTGACATTAAAATTTCTTCAACTGATGTATTTTCTGTCATCACTGGCCTCAGTACTAACAAGGCATATGGGCCTGATGGAGTCCCTCCTGTTGTTCTCAAGAACTGTGCTTCTGTGCTTACACCCTGCCTAGGCAAACTCTTTCGCCTTTGTCTGTCACCTTGTACCTTTCCTTCTTGCTGGAAGTTTGATCTCATTCAGCCAGTCCCAAAGAAGGGTGACCACTCCCAACCCTCCAACTATCGTCCAATTGCTTTAACGTCCTGTATTTCAAAAGTTTTTGAGTCAATTCTCAATAGAAAAATTTTAATGCATCTTTCCTATCACAACCTTCTTTCCGATCGTCAGTATGGGTTCTGTCAGGGACGCTCCACTGGCGATCATCTCACCTACCTTTCAGACTCCTGGTCATCCTCCTTTCGGGACTTTGGCGAAAGCTTTGCCATTGCACTTGACATCTCAAAGGCTTTCGATCGAGTCTGGCATAAATCTTTAATTTCCAAACTGCCCTCCTACGCTTTCTATCCTTCTATCTGTGCCTTCATCGCTAGCTTCCTTCCTGGTCATTCTATAGCTGCTGTTGTAGACGGCCATCGTTCTTCTCCTAGATCTATCAACAGTGGTGTTCCTCATGGCTCTGTCCTATCACCAACTCTCTTCCTTTTATTCATCAATGATCTTCTAAGCTGTACATCTAACCCTATCCACTCATACGCTGATGACTCCACCCTTCACCTTTCCATTCAGTTCTCGCAATGCCCATCTCAACAGTTACTTCAACAAACAAGGGATCAGGCTATGGCACACCTAATGTCTGATTTGGCTCGTATCTCTGACTGGGGTAAAAATAATATGGGTGTTTTTAATGCATCTAAGACTCAGTTCTTACACCTATCAACCCAACAAAATCTTCCACAGGTATACCCACTAATGTTTAATAATATTCAGCTTAATCCTGCATCATTTACTTGGGACTTATCTTGGAAAGATCATATTACATCTCTTGTAAAATCTGCTTCCAAGAGATTGGGTGTGCTAAGCCGACTCCGCTCTTTCTTTACCCCTGCACAATTGTTGACTCTATTCATTCATTCATTCATTGCCAGACGCCATGTATCCCAGATGGGGTGGCCAATGGCTTAGAGTTAATTGTTTTACAGGGAGGGGCACTAATCCTTCACCAACCCCACTTGACATGTAGGGATGCCAACAGCATCTGGTGTTCCCAGGAGGTCACCCATCCAAGTACTAACCAGACCCAACGTTGCTTAACTTCGCTGATCGGACGGGAAGCGGTGTACTCAACGTGGTATGGTTGACTCTATACAGGGGTTTTATCCGCCCCTGTGTGGAGTACAACTCTCATGTGTGGGGAGGCTCCCCACATACAGCTCTTCTCAATAGGGTGGAGTCAAAGGCTTTTCGTCTCATTAACTCTCCTCCTCTTACTGACTCCCTTCAACCTCTGTCTCTTCGCCGCACAGTTGCATCTTTATCTCTTTTCTATCGCTATTTTAATGGTCACTGGTCCTCTGAACTGTCTGTTTGCATTCCTCCACCTCTACGATGGGTGCGTAGCACCCGTCTGGCAGCAAACTCTCATCCCTTTTCTGTCCAACTCTCTAATGCAAGAGTTAACCGTTACTCCCAGTCCTTCACTTATGCAACAGGTCAACTCTGGAACTGTCTCCCTCTGTCTGTATTTCCTGCTGCCTATGATCTCCAGTCTTTCAAACGCAGTGTGTCCAGGCATCTCAAAATGATCGGATCATGAATTTGGCTCTCTATTGTATTTTGTTTTTCTCCTGGAGGGAACTGTTACTGCAGGCTCATGGCCTTTGGTTCCTTCTTCCTTGCATTAAAAAAAAAAAAAAAAAAAAAAAAAAAAAAAAAAAAAAAAAGGGTTCTTTAGTTAGTAGTACATCTAATCTTGCTGGCATGTCGTCTCCTCTGAATCTAGTCTCCTCTTTGACCATTGGGTCATTACATTACTCATTGCAATATTTAACAATATAGTGCCCCATGAATGTTCATTGCTTCCCAAGTCCCATTCCTCCCAGTTTACTTCTTTACAGTTGAAATCCCCCATCATATTTATGTTACTGCTTTTCACAATGACTTTCTTGAGATAGGTAACCATATCTGACAACATCTCCTGATATTCATCGTCCTTCCATGCCCTTGTCTTAGGGGGAACGTGTACCACTGCGATGTCTCTCTTGCCATTCTCTTCATTTTCTAGTTTCATATTTTTCGCTTCAGCCTTACCCTTTCCCAACACCACATTTTCCACATTGATGTTGTTCTTCACTGCTATCATCACTTCTCCTCCCGTTTTTTCTGTTCTATTCTCTTCTCCACAATTTGTATTTGCCATCTCCCATATGAATGTCAATATCCTCCCTTAACTTGGTCTCTATAAAGCACATATTATCTGGTTCGTCAGTCCTCATGTAATCATTGATTTCTAACCTTGCCGATATTAAACCGTCAACATTAGTACAGTATATGCCACTTTCCAACTTTTTTCACTGTTCTTTATTTCCTCTTCTCTCCCTCTCTCCGTCAGTACCACTTCCTCAATTTCTGATCCATAACTCTCCAATAAAACACTGTCTTCTCTTCCTCCGTTCTCTGTTCGTTTTTTGCCTTCGCTTCCTTTAATAGCTCCTTTATCTTAGCTCTTTCTTCCTCATTTGCGTCTCTCCTTATCCAAACATTCTTCAGTTCTTCCATTTCTGATAATTTCCATGTTCTGTTTATAATTTCATTTACTATTGCCTGAGATTTAAACTTTAAGTGGCCTCGCTCCTCCCTCCACGTACTTTCCTAGCCTAAACACTTATTCAATCTCTTCTTGAGCTTCATTGTTACCCTACATAACTACTGATAATATCTCTTTTGCCTTATTCAGTTCTTCTCTTTCCCTTCCTGACCTTACTGTCATACGTTTTTCGTTTCGTTCTGAAATGATCACGCATTTTTTCTTGTCTGCTACATCCCTGACTAAAGATTTCCTACTTCTTAGTACCCTAACCACTTCCTCTTCCACCTTTTCCCCTGCTTTGTTGTTCTATAATCTCCTTCAGATTTATATTTCCTTCCTCCTGGATTTTCTTCCACCCCTTGTGCTGCTCCTTGATTTCCTTAATATGTTAATCATGCATCCTTGACTTTGATTCATGCTCATCTAGTTTACTTTTCATCTTATCCCTTTCTTCTTGCAACCTCGTATTTTCTTTTTGAGCTGTTTTATTTCATTAAAGGCAGATTCATAACTCAGTTTTAAATCCGTAACTTGCCTTTCTTGGTCAACAGTACGTGAACAGACGTAATCCAACTTGTCCTTAAGTATCTTCATCTCTTTACCCTGTTTTACGGTCTGTTCCTGGAACTCTTTAATTATTAACCATACCTTCTTTAATTCTTGGACATTCCTCTCTGCCATTTTCTCACTCCTGCAACTCTTGTTAGCCTCTATCCTCGTCGGTAAAGCCCTCAAATTCTCAACCATCGAGTGTAAACAAAGAGCCACCTCCTTCCGCCATAATGCAACCTACAAACACTTTACACTTTCACTGTATTTTATACTCTTGTTGGACCAAAACCTGCACTTTATTCACTATTACCAGACAGAACCACCATTCATGTATTCATTTTCATAATCACAATAGGCTGGGTTCCTTTTCGCCACTGGTTCGGCGATTAATTCCCCATAGTCCACAAAGAGCTCCATCTCCATCGGCGACCTGTGTGTGTGTGTGTGTGTGTGTGTGTGTGTGTGTGTGTGTGTGTGTGTGTGTGTGTGTGTGTTTGCAAAGCATTGCACCCAACACAGGAGGCCTGAGGTGGCAGTTGTTAACGTTTTTCTTTTATGTCAACGTCATAATGAATTAATTTCTTGCTGCAACATGTTGTCAGTTATATTCTTTTAACATATCCTAATGTTCTTTGTTTGTATCAGTAGTGGGATCAAGAGTGTTAAGCATGAAATCAGCTTGAGATGTAACTGCCAGTTAAGAATGATGGGTGGGGTGGGGGGTTGGGTAGGGGTTTGGGGGATGGTAGGGAGCTGGTGCAGTGGTGTGTGAAGCTCAATTTGTCCCCCCCTTCCCTCTTCCCTGGGTATTCTGAGGTAGGAAGGGGGCACCACTGGGAAGATATTACTGTAATGAGCATGAGTGTACCTGTACTGTATCTAATACTGAATAATGTACTTTATGAAGTAAAGTCCCAAGTTTGGTACTATTTCATTTGTTTGACCTCCCAGAAAATTTCTAAGAGGAAATTTTGATTATCCAGAAAATTCCATATCCGGAATGCATTCTGGTTAATCAAGCCTTTACTGTAGCTACAATAACAAAAATATGGTCAGTCACTTTAACAACAGTAGACAACAGGCCTGATGGACTTTAATAACAGCGGTTCTGAGGCACAGCAACACACTTACAGAGCCCCCGCCGCCGCCCCCACCACACCATGCTTGTTTAACGGTTGCCAGCGTTGTAATTTTCCAGGCTTTGACGAAGAAATTTACGGTGTGTCAAATGTTACATTTCTTCCAGAATGCAGCAACATTCATTATGGTGGGGGTTGCAGGTATGCCAGGTAAAGCAGGATGGTCAGGTGGGGCTGTGGAGGTGGAGGGGAAGGCGGCTGGTGAGTCAGGTGGGGCAGTGGACGAGGAGGGGAAGTCAGGTGAGGTGGTGAGGGGAGGATCCTCCATCTCCTCCTCGCTACTGCTCACATTTTCGGCATTTTCCTTCATCTCTTTTTGTTTGTTTCATTCCTCATCCTGTTATGAACGTATTTGCAATATAACAACTTGGTATTCACGACATTATAGGAGGTGGTGAGGGCAGGATCCTCCATCTCCTACATCTCCTCGTTACTGCTCACATTTTCAGCAATTTCCTTCACCTCTTCTTATTTGCCTGTTTCATTCCTCATCTTGTTATGGACGTATTGGCAGTATAACAGCTTGGTATACGTGAAATAACTGTCATTCAAGTGAATCCAAACATTATTATAGAAACTGGGTATCTATTCTACCTTACCGTTATTGCCAAAAATGTTATTGTCAAGATCTTACTGTAGACTCCTACTGAGCACCTTCCCCATGAGCCTCTAAGTCACTATTGGTACGTTGTGCGGGGATGGGGGTCGCGTAGTCAGGGAAAATAGCGGTTTTGGGCCACTCTTTGCCTTTGGCTCATGTATTGTGGCATAACTCCCGCAATCAAGGTTTTTTGGATATTATTTTTGGTCACTCGCGTATTATGCGATTCGCGCACTCTGAGCTCGCGCACTGTGGGAGCTGTCTGGGTATATATACTGTATATATATATATATATATATATATATATATATATATATCATCATCATCATCATCATCCGGACCTCCTTTCCCACCCAAGGGCAGAGTGAGGAGTAGCAATGTCCAGACAGCACAAACTTGCCCAATCGAAATACGCCACACTTCCATTCACTCAACATTCAAGCCCCCGGAATCCTGGCTCTACCGGATACGCCAAAAACATTCACCACATTCTGCAGCCTCACACAAACGTATCCGATTGAGTCAATCCAGACGCTGCCATGCTCACAAGGGTTGCCAAAATCCCTGATCATGCACTTCTCCTTACAACAATGACCCACCCAGCCCAATCTCTTGTTAGTTCTCTAGCCTCACCGACTTCCAAACCTCTCTTCGTCACATACTCATCCACCATATCTCTCCACCTTCTCCTTGGCCTACCTCGCCCCCTCCCCCCTTCAAATTCACTCAGGTATACCTTTTTCACCACTCTATTGTTATCCATTCTTTCCACATGACCATACCATCTCATGACACTCTCTTCGATTTTGGTGTCCACCGACTTCCTCACTCCACACCTTTCACGAATCACATTATTTCGTATCCTATCCACCCTCTGTACTCCACATACATTCCTCAGCAGTCCCATCTCCACTGCTCTTACTCTTGACTTCTCATTTTCATGCCACACCATAGTCTCACACCCATATGTTAAAATTGGCATTAACACCTCCTCATGTAAGCCTCGTGCAGCTGCAACAGTCAAGCCTCTGTTTCTTATCAAGGCCTTCATTGCACCAGCTACTTTTCTTCCTTGTGTCACTCTACTTTCAACTTCTTTTGCACATTTTCCTCTCTTTTCTATCACTGTACCCAAGTACTTGAACTCTCTCACCAATTCCAGTCTCTCTCTATTCACTGTGACATCACACTAGGAGTCACCTTCTCTCAATAACCATCACTTTACCATTCTCTATATTTACTCTCAAGGCACGAGACTCACAGACATCAGCAAAACTCTGCACTAGCCTACCAAGTTCTTGTCTGGTACTTGCAAGCAGTACTGAATCATCAGCATCCAACAAATTTGAGATATTCCATCTATATACAATCCTCGTAAATCGTGGCAATTTGGGTCTGAACCACTGCCGTGATTTATGAATTCCCCCCCTGTGGCGGGGGGGACACAACCTGGCCGCACTATGGGGTGGTACTACTACTCTGCGGCCAGGTTGTGTTAGGAAGAATACTGCCACCGTATTCCCTGCGTGTCGTAAAAGGCGACTAAAAGGGGCGGGGTGAGGGGACTAGGGACCCCCTCCTCTGTTTTGTAGTTCCTAAAAAGAGACAGGCCAGAGAAAGGGATGGGGGATGGAGTTATCCTCGTACCCTGAAGATTGGGTCTATGAATGTGCGTGGATGTAGTACGATTGAGGCTAAAAGGGAGGAGATTGGGAGAATGTTTGTGAGAAGAAAGTTGGATGTGTTAGCTTTGAGTGAAACGAAGATGAAAGGGAAGGGGGAATCTATGTTTGGAAGTGTGAATGGAAGATTGTCAGGTGTTGATAGAGGAAGGGCAAGAGAAGGTGTGGCCTTGTTAGTGAGTCCGGAAGTTCAGCAATGTGTGATTGAATGGAAGGAGGTGTCATCGAGACTGATGTGGGTGAAAGCGAAATTTGAACGTGAGTTGTGGGTGTTTGTGAGTGCATATGGGCCTGGTAGTGAAAGGGATGAACAAGAGAGGGAGTCTTTCTGGAATGATGTTGATAAGTGTCTGCAGAGTTTTGAAGCGAATGTGAATGTGATAATGATGGGAGATCTGAATGCTAGAGTGGGAAATGTAGCAGTTGAAGGTGTAGTTGGTATGCATGGTGTGCCTGGAAGAAATGAAAATGGGGAATGAATGATAGCGATGTGTGTTGAGCGAGAGATGGTGATTGGGAATACGCTGTTTGAGAAGAAAGATATTTATAAGTATACATGGGTGAGACAGGAGGGTGGAAGGGTTGTTGATAGAGCCTTGATGGACTATGTGGTTGTGTCTAGGAATGTAATAGGAAGATTGTTGGATGTGAGAGTTCTGAGAGGGGAGGGTGGAGGTATGTCTGACCACTACCTGGTGGAGGGAAAGTTAAGAGTAGGTAAGAGATGGATGAGAGCTAGGAGGGTTAGGTGTGGCAGGGAGGTTTTGAAAGTGAGTGAGTTGGATAAAAGAGAGAAAAAGATAGAGTATCAGGAGAAATTGAAAGATGAGTGGAACGCAGTGAAAGATCGGGAAAATGGCAGCGTGGAGGAGGAATGGCAGTTGTTTAAGAGTGCTGTGGTGGGGCATGCAGAAGAGGTGTGTGGTGTGAGACGTGTGGGTGGTGGTGTAAGAAAAGGAAGTGAATGGTGGTGCGAGGAAGTAAGTATGGCTGTGGCTGAGAAGAGACATGCATATGAAGTGTGGCTGCAGAGGAAGGATGATATGTCATATGAAAGGTATAAGGAGAAGAGGAATAGAGCGAGAAGGGCTGTGCGTGATGCTAAAGTGGCAGCAGATGAGAGGTGGGGTAGGCGGCTGACAGAGAATTTTCAGCAGAATAAGAAAATGTTTTGGAAGGAGGTGAAAAGGGTGCGAAAGGGAGAGTCTGGGAAGGAAGAACGAGTAAAAGCAGAGGATGGAAGGATGTTAATTGAGATGGATGCAGTAAGGAAGAGATGGGCAGAGTATTTTGAAAGATTGTTAAATGTAGAGGAGGAAAGGGTGGCTGAGATTGTGGCGGATGGAAGGGTGCAAGGAATAAATGTGTTGGGAGAGTTGAATGATTCTTTGATCACGAAGGAGGAAGTGGAGAAGGCAGTAAAGGAGATGAAAACAGGGAAAGCTGCAGGTATGGATGGGTGTGCTGTGGAATGCCTGAAGGGTGGTGGAGTGACTATTGTTGACTGGTTAGTAAGATTGTTGAATGTGTGCTTTGAGAGAGGTATGGTGCCAATTGACTGGGCAAGTGCTTGTGTGGTCCCGTTGTATAAAGGCAAGGGTGATAAGTATGAATGTACTAGCTTTAGGGGTATAAGTCTGTTGAGTGTTGTAGGTAAGGTGTATGGTAGAGTGTTAATTATGAGAGTTAGAGAGGGTACAGAGGGAGTGATTAGTGATGAGCAGTGTGGCTTTAGGAGAGGGAGGGGATGCGTTGATCAGGTGTTTGCTGTGAGACAAGTGTGTGAAAAGTATTTAGCGAAAGGCAAGGATGTGTTTTGGGCATTTATGGATTTAGAGAAAGCGTATGATAGAATTGATAGGGAGGCTTTGTGGACTGTTTTAAGATTGTATGGACTTGATGGTAGGTTACTAAAAGGGGTGAAAAGTTTTTATGTAAATAGTAGAGCGTGTGTAAGAGTGGGAAATGCTGTGAGTGATTGGTTTCCCGTGAGAGTGGGGCTGCGACAGGGATGTGTGATGTCGCCTTGGTTGTTTAATATTTACATGGATGGTGTTGTAAGGGAGGTGAATGCAAGAGTTTTAGGTGGTCTGAGTCTGGTAAATGTTGATGGAGGAGAGTGGAATCTGAAGCAGCTGCTGTTTGCAGATGATACTGCACTGGTGACTGATTCAGAGGAGAGATTGAGACAGTTGGTAGAGGAGTTTGGAAGGGTGTGTGAAAGGAGGAAATTGAAAGTAAATGAGAATAAGAGTAAAGTGATGAAGTGTACGAGGTTAATAGATGGTAGGGGGATGAATATAGTTTTGAATGGTGAGTTGCTTGAGGAGGTAGATTGTTTTAAATATCTAGGGTCACATGTTGCTGTGGATGGAAGAATAGATGCAGAAGTGAAGTTTAGAATAAATGAAGTAGGAAAGGTGCTGGGAGGAATGAAAAAAGTGTTTAAATGTCGTTCGCTTAGAATGGATGTAAAGAGAAGGCTGTATGAGGGTGTTGTGGTACCGACTGCATTATATGGGGCTGAAACATGGAATATGGGTGTAGCAGAGAGGAAAAGTTTGAATGTAATGGAGATGAGATGTCTGAGGAGTATGTGTGGAGTGACGCGTATGGATCGGGTGCGAAATGATGAAGTGCGAAGGAGAACTGGAGTTGTTCGGGAGATGGGTGGCAGAGTTGAGCAGAGGGTGTTGCAATGGTTTGGGCATATGGAGAGAATGGATAATGAGCGATTGGTGAAAAAGATAACTAGATCTGATGTGAGAGGTGTAAGGCTGAGAGGAAGACCACGAATAGGATGGATGGACAGTGTGAAGAGAGCGCTGGATGCGAGAGGGATGTCTGTTGAGCAAGGAAGAGTGGCTGTGCGTGACAGAAATAAATGGAGAGAAATTGTGAATGAATAAGTGATGACGCAGCCCTGAGGGGATATTCTCCCGCATTTGGTCTGATCAGCTAGTCAGGTCAGGTGCGGGTAAGGGGATGGGTCTGTTATGATGTGGCAGGGGTAAACCAGTTCTGCTGTCGGGCCCTGCTGCGGATGTCACTGATTGCATTGCCCAGTTGACCCTTGTGCGGTGTGGTGTGGTGAGGATCTGTCCGTTCTCCCTTTTGGGGCTAAGATGCGAATGAATGTGTTTGAATGGATGAGTAAATGGAGAGTGAGTCGTCCTGTCTCGGCTACCTCCCTTTCCTTGGGGGAAGCAGCCTAGGTATATAGTAGTAGTAGTAGTGATTTATGAATAATAACTCTTATGTGAAAAATGAACTTGGGTCTGGACTTTGGCCAACCCGCCCCCACAGCACCCTACCTACACCTATCTAGGCACCATCAAACACAAACATACAAATTTAGGAAACTTCAGTGCATGTATTAAATAGAAATAAGCCATGTTAAGGGATCTCATCTTAATCCTATGATGAAATTGCTTAAGTGAATGGAGTGGGGTGGTGTTGGGAAGAACTCAGAATCTCTCAGCACTTGTTCTTCCCAAACTCTTTCGCCAGCTTTGAAAACTTCTCTCCCCTCTCAACACAATGAATGAGCTCCAAACGTTGACTGTACAACAACTGCGGCAGCTTCTTGATGCCATACTACTTAGAGCGCTTCATTGGGGGGTCGGCAGGGGCCGTGGCAGGTAGGAGGCGGGGGGGAAGTTGCACAAAAAGGGCAGGTAACTCTCGTACTCCACGGCGACAGTCTGTAGTGTGCGGACTGGCGGGACAAGAACAACAACAACATGGCGGCGTTAGTATGCACATATGCCACCAGGGACGCGCGATGATTGGTTGTTGGGTCACGATTTTCAGTTTGAATGCCGCGGTTTAGGATTCTCCTCGGAAAAGGACCACTTGGGTGCCTAGATCCGCAATTTTCATGACTTAACAGTGATTTAAGGTTGCCGGCAGTCTGACAGCCACCTAACCGTGATTTACGAATCCGTGATTTATGAACATGCGATTTATCAGGATTGAGTGTACCACCATTCATTACCAATGCCATCCCCCTCTCCATTACTCATGTTTTTACTTCTCTTATCACCCTATCCATATATATATTGAACAACCACGAGGACATCACACAACCTTGTCGCACGCCCCCACCGATCGTGAACCATTCACTTAGATGCCCATTAACCCTTACACATGCTTCGCTACCATCATAAAAATTCTTGACAGCACCTAGCAGCTTACCATCTACACACACACGAGTGAACAGCAAGAGCGACCAGATGTCCCAGCCATCGCTGCGAACCTTAAGTGGTTTTCAGGAATTTTGTCTGTCCTGTCTCCTAAGGTCTTGTTTTAAATTTAAAATAATGTAAGTTAACAGACTACCAAAAATGTAAAGATTTCTTGGCTAGAGTATACATGAATGTTTGTAGTATTTTCGGTAACAGCTGTTTTGGTACTGTAACCAACATCAAACATGGCCGATAATGTAAACACTGAGGGACTCGAATTTTCAGGATTTGATAGAAATACCAATGTCATGGGTCTGGTTAAAACATTTATTATGAGGATTAGTGAACTTGAAAAGAAAGAGGAGATTCTAGTGATAAAGGACGTGTCTGAAAATACTGTGATTACTATACAGAGTCTGATCCAGTCCAATGAGACAGCGAATGAGGAGATTAGGAATTTGAAGCGTGAAAATGTCGAATTGAGAAAACTAGAAGAGAGTACTAATACAACGGAGAAGGTGAGTAGTGTATTAGAAGAGGATAAGGCAAAATGGGCACACGTAGAAGAAGAACAGAAAGAAGTAGTCAGCTTAAGAGAAATCATCCAGGAAGAAAGGGAAATGAACAAGAAAGAAATGGAAGAAAATGTAGTGAAAATACTGAAGAAAAAAGAGAAAATAGTGAGAGAAACTGTAGAAAGGAACAGATGTGTGGTAATATTTGGAAACAGGGAAGAGGAAGAAAAGGTTAGGTTCGCAAGACTCGAGAGAGACACGAACCTGGTGAGAAGAATAGTAGGCAAGATTGATCCCGAAGGAAACAAGTGGGTAAAAGAAATTGAGGAAGTAAGGAGGATAGGGCCTTATAAGAAAGGGAAAACAAGACCAGTAAGAGTCAAGTTGTCAACAGAAAATGTAGTAAATGATATACTTAAGGTGACCTGGAAATTAAGCAAAGAGGCAGGGATGGAAAATATTATAATATGAAAAGACCTGAATGACGAAGAAAGAGAAGTTCTAAAATCATTGAGGGAACAAATAAAGGAAAAAATGATAAGAGGACAGAGGAAGAATGTAATACTTTTTTTTGGAGAGTTATGGATATGAAAGTAAGGTAGTGGTATGTGAGAAAATAGAAGTGAAGGAAACTAAGGGGGATGGGTATGAAAGATCAGAAATTGAGGAAGTGGTACCAATGGAGAGAACGAGAGAAGAGGGTATAAAAAAACATAAAAAATAATTTGAAGATGGTATATACTAATGTTGATGATTTAATATCAGCAAGGCTTGAAATTAACGATTTCTTGAAAGAACATGAACCTGATGTCATCTGCTTTGTTGAGACCAAATTAAGAGAAGATACTGATGTTCATTTGGGAGATGGTAAATACAAACTGTGCAGAAGAGACAGAAAAGAAAAAACAGGAGGAGGAGTGATGATAGCAGTGAAGAACAACATGAATGTAGATACTGTGGAAATGGGAGAAGGCAGGGCTGAAGTGATATATATGAAATTAGAAACTGGAGAGAATGTCAAGAGAGGTATGGCGGTAGTGTATGTTCCCCATAAGCCGAGAGCATGGAATGATGACGAATACCAAGAGATGTTGTCAGATATGGCTAGTTATTTACAAAAAATAATTGAGAAAAGCAATAATATAATTTTGGTGGGTGACTTTAACTATAAAGAGGCGAACTGGGAAGAATGGGACTCAAGAGGTAGCGAGGATTCATGGGCCACAATATTATTAAATATAATAATGAATAATGTGATGATGCAATGGGTCAAAGAAGAGACATGGTTCCGAGGTGAGGACACACCAGCAAGGTTAGAGTTACTGTTTACCAAAGAACCCGATATAATAGAATCATTGAAATATTCCTGTCCTATAGGAAAAAGTGATCACGTGGTCACTGGGTTCCAGATGATAATAGGGAACGTCGAGCCAAGAGACGAGCTTCATAGGTATGGAAGATACAACTATGGGAAAGCAAATTTTTAAGGATTGAGAAAATTCTTTGAAGATGCGGATTGCAGAAAATTCAGAGAAACCAGAGAGATACAGAGGAAGTGGGATATCGTTCTAGACCTCTATAATCTGAGAGTGGAAAAATTTGTACCAAGAGTAAGAGCGAAAAAACAGGAAAAAGGAGTGGTTTAATAGAAGGTGTATGATAGCAAAAAAAGAGAGAGATAAGGCGTGAAACAACTGGAGAAAGAAAGGTAACAACAGAACAAAGGAAGAATATAAAAGAACTAGAAATGAATACACATGAATACGTAGAGAAGAAGAAAGGAATATTGAAAAAGGTATAATAGACAAATGCAAGGATGAACCCAAACTGTTTTATAGATTTGTTAATGGCAAACTGAAACAAAAGGAAGGAATCACCAAACTGAAAGTAAAAGGAGAGGTCTATAAAGATGCAGCAATGCAAGCTGAAATAATGAACAAATGTTTCCAATCGGTTTTCACTAAATGAAAAAGAGTTTGTGGAAGGGGAGGGAGTGATTAGAAATGTACCGGGCATAAAAGATATAAAAGTGGAGGTACAGGAAGTGCATAAATTACTGGAAACTCAAGATATAAGGAAAGCCCCAGGACCTGATGGAATTTCTAATTGGGTACTGAAGGAATGCAGAGAATAACTGGGAGATAAAATTCACAGTTTAATTGTGTGTTCTCTGGAAGAGGGGAAAGTGCCACAAGAATGGAAGAGGGCAAATATGGTACCAGTTTATAAGGGAGAAAATAGGGAAGAACCCCTGAATTATAGACCAGTGTCTCTAACCAGCATGGTCGCAAAATTGTGTGAGAGAATCCTGAAAGACAGTTAAATAAAATATCTAGAAGAGATGAATATTTTGGCTGAATGTCAGTTTGGATTCAGAAGTGGAAGGTCATGTGTTTCCAACTTGTTGAGTTTTTATTCAAGAGCAATTGACGTGATACAGGAGAGAGATGGTTGGGTGGATTGTGTGTACTTAGACTTAAAGAAGGCCTTCGACAAGGTACCCCATAAGAGACTAATGTGGAAACTAAAATATATGGGAGGACTGAAGGGGAAACTCCTGGAATGGATGAGAGACTTTTTAAGAGACAGACAAATGAGGACAGTAATAAAGGATAGGATGTCTGGATGGAGGGAAGTAACAAGTGGAGTCCCTCAAGGCTCGGTGTTGGCACCAGTAATGTTCCTGATTTACGTAAATGATATGGTAGATGGAGTGAACAGTTATGCAAGTCTGTTTGCTGATGATGTAAAGATCTTAAGGAAGGTAGAGGTTGAGGAGGATTGTAAAAAACTGCAGGAGGATCTGGACAGAACACATGATTGGAGCCAGACGTGGGAAATGAAATTTAATGTAAAGAAATGTAAAATATTGGAAATGGGTATAAGTACCAGGAGGCCATCACTGAATTATTTGTTGGGTAATGAATTAATCACAAAAATGAGAGAAGAGAAAGATTTGGGAGTGCTGGTCCAGGACACTTTGTCACCTGAAAAACACATTAACAAGACAGTTAGAGAGACGTAGGAACTCTTGACTAACAAAAGAGTAGCATTTCATTATATGGATGATGAGATGATGAAAAAATTGATAGTGGCCATGATCCGCCCCAGGTTAGAATATGCAGCAGTAGTGTGGTCCCCTCACAAAAAGAAAGATATAAACAAGATTGAGAGAATACAAAGAACAGCAACCAAGATGGTCCTCAGTCTGGCAGATTTGTTACATGCAGAGAGAGGTTGAAAAAGCTGGATTTGCCTTCCTTAGAGGAAAGAAGAAAGAGGGGAGACATGATTGCAGTGTTTAGGACCATGATAGGAGTAGATAAAATTGACCGAGAAGATCTGTTTGTATGGGATAAGAGAGCAACAAGAGGACTCGGAATGAAATTGAAAAAGTCAAGCTGCTTGAAGGATATCAAGAAATATAGCTTTCCTTACAGAAGTATAGACTTATGGAATAGCCTGGATAAAGAGATCGTCCAGTCTAAAAACTTAAACGAGTTTAAAGCTAAATTTGACTCACTGAGAAACAGTGACGGGAACCCTTTTATTTTGTTTTGTTTTTTAAAGGCTCCAACATACTTGTTTGTATCGGCCTTGGTAGCCTAATGGCAGCTCTCCATGCTGCTTGATCTCTGGCAGCTTTCCTACTGAGTCCCTCATCCCAGGTCTTTTTCAGTCTACCGCTCGCAACCCTCTCCCTAATGTTAACACTAACATATTTTATTAGTGTTTTGTTTTTACAGTTATGTAATTAGGTGAAAGAGAGAGAGATTGTCCAGGTGCTTGAGGGTGTGAAAGTGGATGTATGTGGAATAACTGAAACAAAATGGCGAGGAGAAAGTGTGAGAGAATGGGAGTATGGATGTGGTATATGTGCAGGAGTAGATGAGAATGAGAGGGCAAAGGAAGGAGTGTGTATAGTTGTGAGTAAAAGATGGAAGAAGAGCATAAGACAGTATGGATCAGTTGGGTCAAGGATTGTGTGGGATTGTGTGAAAGTTGGAATACAAATGTGGGCGATTGTGTGTGTGTATGCGCCAACACAAGATCGTGCTAGAAGAGTGAGAGAAGAGTTCTGGACAAATGTGGAAGTGTGCATGGAAAAGTTTGGAAAGAATGAGAGAGTGTTTTTGATTGGTGATATGAATGGTAAAGTTGGTAATGTGAAGGTGGATGGAATAGTTGGTGAGTGAGGTGTGCCTGCTGAGAAAGATGAGAATGGGAGTGAATTAGTGGACATTTGTGCTGGGAGGGGGTTGGTGATAGCCAATACCCTATTCAGGCATAAAATGATCCACAGGTATACATGGCGAGTGATGAGAAGGGTGGGTGGTGAACTGAATGAAAGGAAGGCAATGATTGATTATGTGTGTGTGGATGAAAGGATGCGAAGATGTGTAAAGGATGCAAAAGTGTATAGAGCTTGGGGGAGTGGACTTTCTGACCACTACTTGGTGGTGGCCAGAATTAGGATGCAAGTAAGATGGAGGAATAGAAGAAGGGAAAGACGAGAGGAAGGAGTAGTTGCAAGGAGAGTGGAAAGGTTACAAGAGGATGAGAAAAAGGCAGAGTATAAGAGAGAAGTGGAGGAACGATTGGGCAAATATGAATTGGAGCAGATGGGAGACTTGGAAGGTGTGTGTAAGATATTTACAGAAGAAATATGTGCAGCATGTGATGTGGTGTGTGGAAGGAAGAGAAGACGGAGGGGGGGTGCAAGGAACAGCATGGTGGACTGAAGAGGTGAAACAGGCTGTGGCACAAAAGAAGAAAGCATACAATGAATGGATGAGAAATAGGGGTGTGGAAGAAGTTGAGAGGCGGAAGAGAGAGTTATATGTGGAAAGGAAGAGAGAGGTGAAAAGATTAGTAAGAGAGAGAAAGAAGAGAATGGATGAGGAATTTGGAAGGAATTTGAGTGTAAAGTGGAGGGACTGTAAGAAAATGTTCTGGAGAGAAGTGAAAAGGGTAAGACAGGGTGGAAGTAAAGTTAGCAGGGGAGTGAAAGATAAAAATGGTAGATTACTAGTGGAGAAGGGAGAAAAAGTGAGCAGATGGAGAGAACACTTTAAGGAATTGTTGAACGTAGAGGATGGAAGTAATGCGAGTATAAGTGGCTGGGGAATGGCTGGGAGAAGGAGGGAGGTGAGAAGACAGGAAGAAATCGGTAGGATAGAAGTTGTGGAAGCAATGAAGAAAGTTAAATCGGGGAAAGCCCCAGGAATTGATGAAGTGTGTGGTGAAATGCTGAAGCATGGGGGAGAGATAGTAGTAGAATGGATGTGGAAGATGTGCAGATTGGCCTGGGAGGAAGGTAGAGTCCCAGAGGATTGGAAGTCAGGTATAATCATTCCCTTGTACAAAGGAAAAGGGGAAAAAGAAGTGTGTGGTAATCATAGGGGCATTTGTCTTCTTAGTATAACAGGAAAAGTGTATTGTAGGATACTTATAGACAGAGTTAGAGAAAGAACAGAGATATTAGTTGGAGAAGAACAGGGAGGCTTTAGGAAGGGAAGAGGTTGTGTAGATCAGATATTCAGTCTTAGATCTTTAGTGGAAAAGTTTCTAGAGAAGGGAAAGAATTTGTATGCGGCTTCATGGATTTGGGGAAAGCATATGACAGGGTGGATAGACAAGGATTGTGGAAAGTGTTAAGAATATATGGAGTAGATGGGAAGTTGTTGAATGCTGTGAAGAGTATGTACGATGGTGCGAAGGCTGCAGTGCGTGTGGATGGTGAACTAAGTGAATTTTTCTCTTTGAAAGTTGGTTTGAAACAGGGATGTGTCATGTCTCCATGGTTGTTCAATCTGTACATGGATGGGGTAATAAAAGAGGTACAAGGTAGGGTAGTGGATGTTGGAGTGGCCCTGGTGAGAGGATAGTGTTTGGAAACTCCCTGTACTGTTGTTTGCAGATGATACTGTGTTGTTGAGTGAAGACGAAGGGGAGCTGCAAGGCTTGGTGGATGAGTTTGAGAGAGTGTGTAAGAAACGGAACCTAAAGGTGAATGTAGGGAAGAGTAAAGTGATGGTCTTTGAGAGAGGTGAAGTTAGTGAATGTACAGTGAGGTTGGATGGTAAGGAATTGGAAAATGTGAGTACATTTAAGTATTTGGGTAGTGTGATGAGTAAGGATGGAAGTTTGGAGGGTGAAGTGCTTGAAAGGGTACAGCAGGGAAGAAAGGTTGCTGGTTCCTTGAAAGCAGTGATAAGAAGCAGGGAAGTGAGCATGGAAGTGAAAAAGTTACTACATGACAGTATTGTGATACCAACTCTAACGTACGGAAGTGAAGCTTGGACATTGTTGGAAGGACACAAGTCAAGAGTGAGAGCAGTGGAAATGAGTTATTTAAGAGGAGCCTGTGGAGTCACGTGGAGAGACAGGCTGACGAATGAGGATATAAAGGAGCGTTGTGGTTTGGATGTGGATGTGACAGGAAGCGTTATGAGGACACACTGAGGTGGTTTGGCCATGTGGAGAGGATGGAGGGTGAAAGACTGATGAAGAGAGTGTATGTGAGTAAGGTGGAGGGGGGAAGAGGGAGGGGGAGGCCGAGGATGAGATGGAGGGATGGGGTGGAGAGGTATATGAGAGAGGGGGGTGTGAGCTGGGAGCAGGGCAGTGAAATGGCGGGGGACAGGGCGACTTGGAAGCGATTTGTTTGTGGCCACCCCAAAAGGGATTGAGGCGTCTGGCAATAGATAGATAGACAGACTTTTACCTATATATTTTTTTTTCTCTTAGGTTGTAACCACTGAAGATGACATAAGTATACTGGTATGTCAAAATGTCTGCCAGGATGAAATTGAAGATGCTGTTCATAACAACCTTGGTAGTTTTATTCCTCTTAAATTCATCCTAAGCTAACGTAACCTAAACTATTCCTTATGTAATCATTTTTTCTTTGTTTATTGAAGGACCCTATTCATACCAAAAAATGCACTTCTGTAAACCTTTACAAAGTCAAAGAATCAATTAAAAAGGTAGGTAAAGAATTTTGTTAATTTTTAAGGGGTGGTCCTGTCTCCATAGGGGTTACCAATAAGAATATCACAGAAAACAACCAGAGAGAACAGGGAGTGAATCAGCAGGGTAATTATGCTTTTTAAACTGACATGACGAAGTCTGTGATCTTGAGTGGCTGGTGTTCCAGTTGTATCAATATTTTTGCTTTCATTTATTAACTATATTTCTGATTATCTTATTATCTTATCTACCTGCAGTGTATATGTACATATATGTAGTATAACTTACATTAGACTTACTTGTAGAATATCTAAACATTCACAAGCAACACAGCACCACATTGATTTGATTGACTGAAAATAATTACAATCTGGCGGCGCAACTGCCAGGGTCATATGCCGCCGGATGACAAAGTCGAAGGCACGGCAAAATAAAAAGTGTCTATTCAAAATAAAATTAATATCTGTTAGTAGGAATAAAACACTACTAATAATAAAAGAATAATTTATAAAATAACAATTACTTATAAAAGTGGAAGGAGGCCCGCCTCCTGAAGAAAACTAAAAACATCAGTAAAATCGTTAGAGGCCTCACCAAGCATCGAGGATAAACAGTAGGCACCATCTGCTCCCCCATGCCTATGAAGGAACCTCTGACGCAGGCCCCCCAGACTCGGACACTCGACCAGCAAGTGACGGACAGTAAGGGGAACAAGGCAGTCATCACAGTACAGTTGAGTTTCACCACACATGAGGAACCCATCTTAACCTGTCCTATGGCTCCGGTACGACCTGTGAACCCTCTAAAGAAAAGTCGATTGTGGCACTTTGGAACTGCGGATTGGGAAGCCCTGAGGCAGTACTTCTTTGATTTTCCCTGGAATGATTATTGCTTCCATGGCCGGGAGTCATCTGAGCGTGCCTTGCACACTACGGAGGTTATTCTCTCGGAAATGGAAGCATACATTCCCTTCTCATATCCTTTGACTGATGCAAGAAAGCCTTGGTTTAATCACGCATGTTCTAATGCTGTCCACAACATGGAGAGGGCCTATAAAAGGTACCAGAGCCAACCTCTCCCAAATCACATCTTTTTTATGTTTCTGCCCAGAATCGTGCTAAGTCTGTTCTTCACTCTGCTAAAAATAATTTCATCCGTACTAAATTGCTCTCAACTCTCCAACTCGAATTCTTCTCTCTCCTTCTGGCACCTTGCCAAAAGCTTTTCTAACAACTTTACCTCATCATCCTTCCCTCTTCTTTTCTACTCTGATGGCTCTGTAGCTATTTCTTCTACTGATAAAGCAGATCTCTTCGCTCAGACTTTCTCCTCCAATTCCACCTTAAACGACTCCAGTGCTGTTCCTCCATCACCTTCCCCCACACCTCTGACTTCCTCATGGCTGACATTAAAATTTCTTCAGTTTATGTATTTTCTGTCATCACTGGCCTCAATACTAACAAGGCATATGGGCCTGATGAAGTCCCTCCTGTTGTCCTCAGGAACTGTGCTCCTGTGCTTACACCCTGCCTAGGTAAACTCTTTCGCCTTTGTCTATCAACTTGTACCTTTCCTTCTTGCTGGAAGTTTGCTCTCATTCAGCCAGTCCCAAAGAAAGGTGACCACTCCCAACCCTCTAACTATCATCCGATTGCTTTAATATCCTGTGTCTCAAAAGTTTTCAATTCAATTCTTAACAGAAAAATTTTTAAGGATCTTTCCTATCACAACCTTCTCTCTGATAGTCAGTATGGGTTCCGTCAGGGATGCTCCACTGGCGATCTTCTCACCTACCTTGCAGACTCCTGATCATCCTTCTTTCGGGACTTTGGTGAAAGCTTTACCACTGCACTTGACATCTCAAAGGCTTTCGATCGAGTCTGGCATAAGTCTTTAATTTCCAAACTGCCCTCCTACGGCTTCTATCCTTCTATCTGTGCCTTCATCTATAGCTTCCTTTCCGGTTGTTCTATAGCCGCTGTTGTAGACGTCCATCGTTCTTTTTCCTAGAACTATCAACAGTGGTGTTCCTCATGGCTCTGTCCTATCACCAACTCTCTTCCTTTTATTCAATAATGACCTTCTAATCTGAACAGTACATCTAACCCTATCCGCTTGTACACGGATGATTCCACCCTTCACCTTTCCATTCGGTTCCCGCAACGTCCATCTCTGCTGTTACTTCAACAAACAAGGGATGAGTCTGTGGAACACCTAATGTCTGGCTTGGCTCGTATCTCTGACTAAGGTAAATATAATCTGGTTGGTTTTAATGCATCAAAGACTCAGTTCTTACTCCTATCAACCCAACAAAATCTTCCACAGGTGTACCCACTAATGTTTAATGATATCCAGCTCAATCCTGCATCATCCTTGAACATGCTTGGGGTTTCCTTCAATCAGGACTGCTTAGAAAGATCATATTATATCTCTTGTAAAATCTGCTTCCAAGAGATTGGGTCTGCTAAGCCAACTCCGTTCCTTCTTTACCCTTGCACAGTTGTTGACCTTATACGCTGGTTTTATTCACCTCTGTGTAGAGTACAACTCTCATGTGTGCGGAGGCTCCCCACAAACAGCTCTTCTCAGTAGGGTGGGGTCAAAGGCTATTCGTCTCAGTTTGGAGAGTGAAATGCTTGGAAGGGTACAAGGAAGAGAGGTTGTGATTCCTTGAAAGCAGTAATAAGATACTGGGAAGTGAGCATGGAAGTGAAAAACCTACTACATGACAGTATTGTGATACCAACTCTAATGTATGGAAGTGAAGATTGCACCCTGTTGGAGGGATACATGTCAAGAGTGAGAGCAGTGGAAATGAGTTATTTGAGAAGAGCATGTGAAGTCACATGGAGAGACTAACTGACAAATAAGGATGTGAAGGAACGTTGTGGTGTGGATGTGGATGTGATAGGAAGCGTTAGGAGACTCACATTGAAGTAGTTTGGCCATGTGGAGAGGATGAAGAGTGGGAGACTGACGAGGAGGGTGTACGTGAGTGAGGTGGAAGGGGAAAGAGGGAGGGGCAGGCCAAGGATTAGATGGAGGGATGGAGTGGAGAGGTATATGAGAGAGGGGGTGTGTGAGCTGGGAGCAGGGCAGTGAAATGGCGGGGGACAGGGAGACATAGAGGCAATTTGCTTGTGGCCACCCTGTATGGGATTAAGGCATCTGCCAATATGTAGATAGATAGACAGAACTCTCCTCCTCTTACTGGCTTCCTTCAACCTTTGTCTATTCCCCACACTGTTGCATCTTTATCTCTTTTCTATCGTTACTTGAATGGTCACTGCTCCTCTGAACTGTCTGCTTGATTCCCTCCACCACTACAACAGGCACATAGCACCCGTCTAGCCACAAACTCTCATCCCTTTTCTGTCCAACTCTCTAATGCAAGAGTTAACCGTTACTCCCAGTCCTTCATTTATGCAACAGGTCAACTCTGGAACTGTATCCCTCTGAATGTATTTCCTACTTCCTGTGATCTCCAGTCTTTCAAACGCAGTGTGTCCAGGCATCTCGAAATGGATGGATCTTGAATTTGGTTCTCTTTTGTATTGTTTTTGTTTTTATTTCTTACAAGGAACTGTTTTGCGGGCTCATAGCCTTTGGTTCCTTCTTCTTCACATTAAAAAAAAAAAAAAAAAACTCTTACTGAAGAAACTTTGCCAGCCGTAGAGGTTGTAGCTGGCCTGTCACCAACCCAGGATCACCCATCATCTAGTGAGTCCTTTCTTCAGAAGGCTAGGTCCCAACTGAAACAGACTGATTTTCCCAATTTTCAGACTCAGTTATTGCAGATCCTTGAACAGAATAGGGGAGCCATTGCTCTAGCGGGTTAGCCGTTAGGACATACAAATGTGGCACATCATCACACTACACTGAAGCCAGCTACTAATACTATTGATGTGCCTGCGTATTTTCTCCCCATTCTCAGAGGGAGCTGGCTGACAAGTTGGTTAAGGAGATGATTGAGTCAGGCATAGTCTGAGACTCGGCTTCTCCTTGGAATTCACCACTGTTTCTGGTGCCAAAGAAGTATAGTACCAAGAGACCGGTTATAGATTATCGCTGCCTGAATGCAGAGACGATTCCAGATTGTTACCCTCTACCTCATTTGACCGATCTGTTGCAGAGTCTGGGGGAGAATAACAAAGTGTTCTCCTCTTTGGATCTTCTCTCGGGATACTGGCAAGTCCCTCTGCATGTGGACTCTTACCCTCTTACAGCCTTCAGCACTCCTGATGGGCATTACAAATCTGTAAGGTTACCCTTCGGCCTTCGTAATGAGCCTTTGTGCTTTCAGAGGTTAGTCAATGAAGTATTTAGGGGACTCTTGGGGAACACAGTGTTTGCCTACTTAGATGATGTAGTAGTCGTTAGCAAAGATGTGCCTGAACATCTGAGGAAGCTCCAACAAGTCTTCGCCAGACTCAAAGAGGCTGGTTTAAAGGTTAAGAAGGTTTTTGAAGAAGAAATTGTCTTTCCTGAGTCATGTTGCTGATGCCAGAGGTATAAGGACGGCTGATGACAAAGTCGCAGCTATCCGAGAATTCAGTCACAACAGTGCGCAGCTTCCTCAGATTGTCAGGGTACTATCAAAGGTTCATTCAAGGGTATGCAAACATGGCCTCTCCTCTTACTCAACTATTAAAAAAAAAAAAGGTTCCCATTGTCTGGGGACCTGATCAGGAGAGGGCCTTCATTGATTTAAAGGCAGCATTGATCTCTGCACCTATCCTATCCTTCCCGGACTTCGACATGCCATTCACCACATTTACCGATGCTTCTGGTACAGGTCTTGGAGCTGTTCTGACCCAGTGCGATGCATCTGGCATATACAAGCCACTAGCTTATGCAAATAGATTCTTAATGATGCTGAAACACGTTACTCTGTGACACACTTGGAAGTCTTAGGTGTCATGTGGGCTCTTAAACACTTCCGTGATCTCATCTTTGGGTATGGCATCACAGTTTACAAGGATCACAAGGCCCTTACTGATCTCTTCAAGGGTCGCAATCTGTCTGGAAGACTAGTAAGGTGGTTCTTGATCATTCAGGACTACCATCATGACATACGATACGAAGGGTGATCAGAAAGTAATGACAGTTCGTGCTATAACATGAAAACTTTGAATGATGGGAGGTAGGGGAGCAAGGAGAGTGCAGAGTTGCCTGTCCTTACGAGTTTGAACTTGTCGCCGTATGCCTGACTTTTCTTGTTTTATTGTTGTGAGTGAATGCTTCACTCTTGTTTTTGCTCTCTGGCCAGAAACATGGATTACTCGAAAGAAGGCTGCAGGTTCTACATTTTTACGAGGTGGAAACTGGGAAAGAAAGCAACAGAGATTCGAGGGGAATTATTACAAGTTTATCCAGACACTACTCCTTCCCTGGAAACTGTTTCCCGCTGGATTCGTGCTTTCACAGCAGGAAAAACTGAATTGAAAGATGAACAACGTTCTGGACGCCCCCGGACATCCGTGACCGAAGCAACAACTGTCCGTGCACGGTCCATCATTGACGAGGATCCAACTGTAACTCTTAGGTTCTTAGCCTTGGAGCTTGATATCAGTTATGGGAGTGCATATGACATCGTGCATGAACAATTACACCTGAGGAAGAAGTGTTGTCGATGGATACCCCATTTGTTGACTGATGAGCAAAAGGCTGAACGGGTGAGGATTTGTCGTGTCTGGCTTGCTGAATTTGAACCAAATGGTCCAAAACGGTTCTCAGATGTTGCTACTGGAGATGAGTGTTGGATTTCATTCTTCACAACCCGTGACAAGCAGTCAAACATGGTGTGGTTGGGCGATGAAGACCCTCGACCTCAGATTTTGAAGGAAGGATTTCGCAACCGGAAGCGCCTTTTCACCATCTTTTTCAATTCTCAAGGACCAATATGCGTGGATGTGATGCCTGAAAAGTCCACTATCACAGCCCAATACTACACAGACCAGGTCCTTCCACAAGTCTTGGAACACAAGGCCAACACCGCACCAACCCGACGTCGGTCTCGCCTTTTGCTGCACCACGACAATGCTGCACCCCACAAAGCTCGCCTCACTATGCAGTACCTGGAACCACAAGGTATAACTCTGCTCCCCCACCCACCCTACTCCCCTGACCTGGCTCCCTGTGACTTTTGGTTGTTTCCAAAAATTAAATCTGCCATCGCTGGGAAGCAATTTCATCACATCCAAGACTTGGCACGGACCGTCAATTCAGAACTCCGAAGTATACCGTCTTCAGAGTACCACGCTTGCTTCATGAAGTGGAGAAAGAGAATGGAACGCTGCATAGAGGTTGGAGGGGAGTACTTTGAAGGAATGGGAGTCATAGTTTGATAGTTCTTCATGCTAATAAAAGTTTATGGACTCACTGTCATTTCTTTCTAATCACCCCTCGTATCTACCTGGGAAGGTGAATGTCATGGCTGATGCATTGTCAATGAATGTTCCTGTCACTGCAGCTGTGGCAGACACCATTCTGTCCACTCTCTCTCTATACAGGATTCAGTCTGCTCAACGGAGTGATTCCAAGTGGTCTCGTGTTGTGTGCGCTCAAGTCATGCGATTCACTTACTGATAGGGATGTCCCCGGATTGTTGTCTAATTATGACTTGATAGATGGTGTCTTAGTGTGACATTTGGATTCTGATGTCAATCAAGTTGTGGTTCCTTCTAAGCTGATTCACAATGTGTTGGTTCTCTAACACAACTCTCCACAGGCGGGTCATCCTGGAGTGGAGCGTTGTTTGCTGCAAGCTCGTAGACATTTCTGCTGGCCTACAATGTACTCCGACAGTAAAGCCCACATTCAATGCTGTTTGTCGTGTGCTCAGCACAAGGGCTCGACTGGACCTCCTGCACCAATGCTGTCGTATCTGACACCTGCTAAGCCACGGGACATGGTTGGCACTGACACCCTCAAGCTCCCTCGTAGTGATAGTGGCATGGAATACTTACTGGTGTAAGTAGATCACTTCAGTAGGTAAGTAGTTTTAGCTCCACTGCCAGAGAGGTCTGCCTTCTCTGTGGCCAGTGTTCTGGTCAAGCATCCGTTTCACCCATTCACAACTCCAAAGGTCCTGCTGTCTGGCATGATACAGGGTTCCAAAATGAATTGGTGAGTGAGATTTGCTCCCAGTTCAACACTGCCCAGACTTATGTAGTGGCCCATCATCCTGCTTCTAATGGTTTAATCAAAAGAGCTAACAGGAGATTCTGCACGCTCTTCGTAATGTGGTTCAAGGTTGCCACTCATCTTGGGATGAATGGATCCCTCAGAGAGCCTCTGCCATCAACAGTTCCATTAATGCCTCCATAGGAGAGTCACCTCACTTTGTTCTGTTTGGTGAGGACAAGTGGCTTCCATATACTCTCCTCCTGCAGCATCCCAGTCCTGTGTATAATGCCGATGATTATGCTAAGGTTTATTTAGTTGTTTGTCAGGACATCTTTGGTAGGGTTCGTAATACCCTGGACGCCTCTCGTCAGTTGATGGTAGATCGTCAGCACCAACACGCGCAGCCAAGTGATACTGTTACCAGTGATTTGATCTTCGTGGCTGAGCTGGACTGCTCTTCTATGTTCTCTCCACATTTCTTGGGCACAATAGGTATCATTCACGAGGAGCTAGGTATAGTCACTACTCATTTTATGTTGATTCGGTTTACGATAATTTGCTACAACGATAATAGAAAAGTTCCACCTCAAAATCCGATTTACAATAAATTTCCCGCTATAATGATTTTGCCATCGGAATGCGCCAGGCACACACAAGGTGACCGTCGCTTGTCTAAGGCAAGATGGCGGCCCCGGCGTGCAGTGCATTGTTATGGTTCAGGTTCTGCCATCCCTTCAATGCCCTGTCTTTTCAACTTGTTCATGTGTGCCTCCCTGTTAACGTCACCACTCAGCCAAACATTGTACTACAGTAGACATCGTGTAGCACCAGGCCAACTTTACGCAAGTGTGATTACTGTATTGTATTGTGTTATTGCAACGATTTACTGTAAGTGAGTAACTCTGCCTGTACTGGTGTGATAGTGTTTCTTTTGGTGATTTATTGTACAGTACTGTGGATTTACATGCCCAGTGGTAAGGTCAGTGCCAGTGTGGGCCCCAGTGCTATGGATGGTGCAGGTATGGGCCCCAGTGCTAAGGTTGGTGCAGGTATGGGCCGGATTCCCCTCCCCCTAACCTGTTCCTGTCTGACTCAGAGGCTGACCAATAATGCCTGTAAGCACAGGCTGTCCCCCAGCCTCAGGGGGTACGACTTGGAGACAACTTGGACCAACACAGGAAGGAATGAAGGTGGGTTGTCAATTATGGTTCAGTCTTGGTTAGGTGGCTTTGGGAAGATGAGTTGATGTAACCCCCCATTTATAATGTGTTTCAATCTCCCAATTTTCGATAAAATCGGTATACGATAAGGTATAACCTGACGTAACCCTATCATAAAACGAGTAGTAACTGTAACAAGTTGCATGTTCGGGAGTTACATTCCGGTGTCAAGCGAGTTGTGCACACTGAAATTGTAAGAAAGTTTGCGGTGATTTCCCTGTTCCGTCGGAGACGCTGATTCCTTCTCCCAATCTCCTTCAAGTCCTCCTCAGTCAGTAAGTTACATTCTACCGGTGACCGTGTGTAAATCACTCTTATGTATCTGCACTGTACTTTGTATTACTGTATTTAGTTGTACATTTTCCAGGAAATCATGGTAACTACACATTTCTGCCCTGGACTTCTGGTGTTGGCCCAAGGGTTCCCTGTTCCCAGTGTGGTGTGTCCTGGTGTGCTTGTGGCTCCAGACGGCTCCATTCTGATTGTGGAGGATGTGGTCAACGTCAAATATGACATATCCCCCATGGGTCAGGTCTAGGCACAGATACCTATCCTGACCCAACATTTAAATGGTTTGAGAGGGTTCTTTCAATCCCTCCTCATCATGGACTCCACAAACGTTAGTACCCTGGCCCCAGCGCTAGTCACATCTCTCCATCTAGCAGTTGAGAGGTTGGATACACATTGTGACTGAATCCTTGAACTGTCCAACCAGTTCCCCACCAACTAGCTCGGTGCAGGTCATAAATCTGCATCCTTCTGTCAACGTCGTGGATTATTTGACCTTAGAGGACTGGTACTCAACAAGCTCTTTGGCACCGCTCAGGCGTCTGATGTGTCTGCATTAGGCAAGAGACTGAATGTGATAGCTCAGGCAGTCAAAACACAGAATAGGCTTCTCACTTATGAGCATGATGAGTTTGTGAAACTTAGGATTCACCTTAACACTGTTGTCAAGCGTACTAATGTACTAACAACACGTTTTCATAACCATGGATCTCAGGTTTCCACTTTTGAGAACTTGTTCCTTCTTACTCAATACCTTGCACAGTTAGATTAAGACATTTCCTTACTACAGAACCGGTGTTCCACAATAATCACCTCCTTTGTCAATGCTGGGCTAGGCCGTGTTAATACCACCTCTAGATCATATGAGGTCAGCTACTCAGTTTGCACATGCTAATTTCAGTTTGACCCCACTCTTCAAGAGTGGTCATCTAAAATTTTATTACTTCTTGTTGGAAGCAACCCCCACTGACTCACAAATACTGGTTCACATTTCCCTGAAATCTGATGTAACTTATTCAACTTACAGTGTCACTCCCTTCCCGATGTGTCTCAATGATTCTTTGCTCAAGCTTCTTTCCCAGTCAAATATGTTTCTTGTGGCAGATGATCATATGTCAGTTGCACTCACTAGCTGAACAGTAATGAACTCCTGTAAGTCAAGTTATTTGCACGTTCACGTCTGTCCTGCTTACTTGTTAGCTCTGTTGCCATCAAAGTCAGCACCCTGTGAACTAGCCATAGTGCGGAATAACTCAGACCTGATCCTTAAATTCTGCTGATTTGAACCTGTGAGTCCTGAATGGCCGGTCTACCATTCGCACACAAGCGGTAATCAGTTCTTCTGCTTCAAAGAACCCATGAGTGTTACATTACTGTGTTTTCGCCGTAGTAACAATGTCATTGCGGAAAGCTACTACAGTATGTTGTTCCTGATTCATCTGAAGTTCATTCATTAGTGATCTCTACCCTTCCTAACAGGCAACATCTTGGTTTTCAGGCAGTTCTACCTAGTTCTTTGGTTCCACTGTCCCCGTCCTTTGACATTCATCCTGAAAATCTAACTGTGGTTTCCAAGCGCTTGAAGGTGTTGTCCTACTTGAATGACACTGATGTCCGTATGTCCTCTGTCCCATCACTCATACACCCTGATGTGTTGTACCCTACAATTTCTGTCCCTGTCGTGGCGTTGCTAATCACTGTCTCTGTCTTTTGTTGGAGTCTTAAGCGTCCAGAAAACCGCCTTCACGACATACGTGAGGCACCAGGACTAGAAGGTGTTCCACCAACCCTGCCCCACGACAGTTTAGCTAGACTGTATGAATATATTATCACAGTCCTACTTCAGTTTTGCCGGCCTGAGGACAGTCCTATTTTACGTGGCCATCAATGTATCAGTTGTATCCATATTTTTGCTTTCATATATAAAGTAATCCCTCCAATATCTGACGTAATAGAGCCATAGGCAGGTCCGGATAGTGGTCCTGTCCGGATAGTGGGCACCAGCCTCCTGGACTTGTACTTATGGACCCTAACTCAGAGAAACACCTATGCAACTCCCTCTGGACATGCATAGCACCTATTTAAGACCCAAATCACACCAATAAGGCACATAAAAGACTGAAATAAATGCAAAAGAACCATAAAATGAGGTTTTTGAGGTAGGTTCATACAATATTCAACATTCTGGGTACTTACAAGTCCCTGGCTCCTGGACTGGTACTTACGGACCCTAACCTAGCCTAACTCAGAAAAACACCTTCCTACTGCACATGCATAGCTCCTAAAACCCTATTCACACCAATAAAGGACATTAAAGAGTGAAATGAGATGTTTGAGGTAAGTATAGTGTGGAAAAAAGTACAGTATGAAACATTCTGCCTACTTACAACAAGTCCATGGCCATCTCGATGAATAACCGCCTCCTCTCGGACTCTGACAGTAAGAAGGATTTCCTGAAGCACTTCCAGTACACTGTTCATGAAGTCTTGCACTGAACTTAGTCAATCGCACTCAGAAGTCCGTTCTCTTCACTGTGCGCACTCTTGTCTAACTTATGCTCCATTGGAACTTACTAAGTGTTGCACTCTGCACTTTAACTTTTCCCACTCTTCTAACCATTTTCTAAAGCAAAAACAAACAAATCTATTTACGTTAAATTTTGTTCCAAAATTGTCTTCTCACTCACAACTGTAAATCCTTAACACAACACACTGTTTTTTTCACTGTACAACACTGTAAATTTCCGTGTGGTCTAGTGGAGAAGTTCTTGCTATTTAACCACTGTCAGAGTCCGAGAGTATCATTGGCAGGTGACCTAGGGGTGCGTCGCTGGGTCATGGTGATGGCGTACCCACTGCAGACGATTCTGAAGACAGACGCAAACTCACGTCGAGCGGTGACTCCACCGTGGCTGATGTGCTGGGCTGTGGCTCGAAGCATGAGGGCCTGTCTTGGGGAGGCAACGGAGTGGAGCCAGGGCTGGGCACAGCGGGGGTCATGGGCCTGAAAAAACTGTCAATCGTTGATTGACACAAGGAACGATAATTCTGATGATTGATGATGCGCTGCCTGAAAGCACGCACTTCCTCCACAAGTCCCAAGGGCCCCATCTCCCTGTCACAGTCCGGGTGTTCCAGGTAGTCGAGAACGAACTCTAGGTGTTCCCAGAGCGCGCTCAGCTTGGGGATGGCTGGAGTTGTATCATGCTGAGAGGAGTCCGCATCATCGTCGCCGTCCTCGTCAGAATTTTCAAGCTGGGTATTGACACCTGCAATTGAAGATGCGATCTCGATATCAGACAATGTCTGATACCCAGGATCGCCCTTGTCGTCATCCAACCATTCACCCACATCGTCCACATCAACATCGTCGCAATGCGTACGTAGACGTGCAAGGAAGTCATCCACGTCAAAACCTAGAAAATTGTACTCCACATCCGTTCCGAGAAGCAGACGAGACCAACCATTTTCTAGAGTCTTGACAGGGATTTCCTTCCATGCACTGGCCCAGTTGTAGACTGCAGACTTCATGTTGTAGCGGCGAAGGTTTTCCAAAGTCCGCAGGCCTCGTGTGTCCCGTCCCTCCCTGCGTTCGTCCTCGTCCTCGAGAACAACCATCACCTCATCCAGGAACTTCCTTCGGTACAGCCTCTTTGTTGCCACGATCACTCCTTGGTCCATTGGTTGGATGATAGCAGTAGTATTACGTAGCAGAAACATGCACCTAATACGACCATTCTCTGCCACCAAGTCCTTGTCGCACGGGTGGGCAGGTGCATTGTCGAGGAGAAGGAGGGCCTTTACCTGGTCGCGTGGGATTCCCAATGTCTCCGTCTGGTAATGTATGACCTCCTTAACGAAATGACGGTGGAACCAGTCTTTGAAGACTTGATGTTGTAGCCTTCAAAGAATGGTACCAGACGACAGGAAGGACATCCATCACCCCACGAAGACACTGAGGCTGCTTTGCACGGCCAACAATAACGGGCTTAAGCCAGTGCATGCCGTTAGCATTGGCACAACACAAAGCAGATATCCGTTCCTTGGAGAGCTTGCGGCCAGGTACACGCTTCTCCATCTCCTCGGCTAGAGTGTTCGTTGGCAAAGAGCAATAGAATAAACCAGTTTCGTCAGCGTTGTAGACTTGACCGAGAGTGAGGCCCTTCCTATCGATCAAGCCCTTCACCTTGTGCCGAAACTCGTCAACTCCATCCTCGTTAGCGTCCAAAGCTTCGCCATGAGCTTTACAGTTGGTAAGGCCATGCCGTAACTTAAACATGAAGAGCTAACCCTCGGATGCCTTGAAGTCTAGGATGTCGTGAAGCCTGGCGAACTTCTCAGCAGCAGCCTTCAGCTCTGTACCACGTACCAACACACCAGCAGCACGTTGCTGTCGATACCAAATCAACGTGGAGCGGTCGACTTCAGCAAACTTGGGAGTAAACATCACCTTCCTCTCCACGTTGTGTTTGCTTCTCGACGAGAAGTCAGCCATGTACTTCATGAGTTTGTCTTGGGATCTCTTAATATCAAACAAAGTAGATCGGCCCAGGTTGAACTCATGGAGGATACGGGAAGAAGACCACCCAGCATCTACTTTCTCCAATATCTCCCGTTTCTTCTCCAGAGTCAACACCACTCTCTTCCTCTTCTCAGGCGGCGGTGCCATCATCACACACATGAAGGAAAGGCACGAGAGCAGCAGCAGTGCCTGCAGCAGGTAAGGCACCACCACAAAAACGAGCACATGGGCAGCCATGACAATGAGCATGCACTTGTGACGAGAGACAGGCAGAAAGTGGGGAGGATGCAGGGACGTTCTAGCGGACGTCGGAGGAATGACGCGCCACAACAAAGCTGTCCTGTGCCCCGCGCTCCAAGTTCAAATTACGGGCGGGATTTTTTTTTTTTTTTTGGAATTGAATCCCGGGATGATTATGTCCGGTTAGTGGGGATGTTCGGATATTGGGCGTTCGGATATCAGAGGGATTACTGTTATTAACTATATTTCTGATTATCTTATTATCTTATCTACCTGAAGTGCATATGTATATATATGTAGTATAACTTACATTAGACTTACTTGTAGAATATCTAAACATTCACATAGCAACATAGCACCACATGGCTTGCCTCATAGGTGTCAGCACAGAAGGATCAAACCTTCCATTGCATAGTCTGCTTCATTCCCATGCCCCACTATGAGCTTTGAGCCGGTAGTAATAGCCAGAGAGTGGGGTTAGAAACATGTATTCCTCTAGCACTCAGACTTATATTGTGTAACCACCTGTATGTAACTGTATCATACTGTCCGAATAGTGAAATATTGATTTTGCTATACAGTACCAGACTTTATTTAACCTCCAAACCATTAATTAATACACAGTTCCAAAGATATATTAATATATCAGTGTGCTATGAGTAAATAACGAAGGAGAGCGAAACAAGGGAAAGTATCATCAAGCGACACAGTGATTCATTGCCAAGCCAGCTACCTCAAACATCGAGAGGACGCCTTATAGACATCATAGTTACCCAACTCCTACTAATGTGCCAGGCCTGATCTGTGGTGTCTGGTACACCGGCTTTTAGATGTAAACAAAATCTGGTCAAACCAACATCAGTTGTACACTGCTCCTGTGCTTTTATGTTTAAGTATTTTATCCATCATCATCATCCAGACCTCTTTTCTCACCCTAGGGCAGGATGATATTAATATGTTACAAGTTTATGAAGCACAAAAAAATAAGCATTTCAATGTATATACTGTATTTGAAACACAATATCAGCATGAATTTGATCCCAAATATTGCTGTTCACAATTTCAGGGTGTGAGCAATACTTCAGCAAAACTTGCCTTCTACCCCAGCGTGATGGTGTGGGCCAACGAAAAGCAAGTACCGTATTTCGTGGGGTGGAAGATGCACTTTTTTGTCTCAAAATCACCTTCAAATATCCCCCTGCGTCATGGAGGCGAGACTACGACCTTGGCTCCATTTAGAAGAATCACTTATACAGACGATCATCTCACTATTTGGCAGTCAAGTATTTTGTAGAGTATAAACACCTTTGATTTTTTGTAAAAAGTTACATTCCCTTGTGTATATACTCAGATTTTACTATCAGAAACACCCAGACTCAAGAAAAACTTAGGGTTTGTTTACAACTGGCCATATGATCAGTGTTGCCGCCTCATCTGCACTTTGATATCCGCACTACATTTTCCTTGATGGATTATAGAGGAAGATGAAATGCCTGAGGGGATACCAAGTGAAATTATAATGTAAGGATTAAAAAGATACCCATGAATCTCCCCATTCGTATTTACAAAAAAATACATTATATATATATATATATATATATGGACAATATTCCCATGCAACATAATTATAACCCATTGGATATAAATACTATACAGCACAACCTACCAATAATTAATGTAAAACATTATACAGAGTAGATGGGTACAAATATATATTAATGTGTCTCTGACGAACTCAACATGTTATGTAAAGATGCAATCATGTGGCAGGATGGCTCAAAAGCAACGCAATGGTCGCAACCCCGTGCAGTAGTAACAGCTTCTGATACGAGCACAAGTGAAGCCTGTGTGGAAGGCGAAAGTTTATTTCTGAGAGGGGTTTTATTTAGGTTTACCTTAGAAAATATGAGCTTTGCATTGGTATTGTAACTACCAGCAGTCATATGGTGATGTTCTGTCAGTCCACATCAAGCTGCAAAACCTATCAGAAGGATATGACTGCATTATGTATTTGTAGCATAAATATGCAATGCTTACCCATATACAAAACGTACTGGGTAATAATAATACTAGGATTAAGCGATATAAGTTTATTTATTATACATTAAACGTAAAATTGCATATATTAAGGGATGCGGATGGTTTCATCCGCATTTGTGAGGATGCGGTTACTGCGTCCTCATCCAAACTTAGTGTGCAGTTCCATGGACTGTTTTATCCGCAGAGCAGACAATATTTCCAAGTTTTGGCAGCACTGCACGTGATGGTCTGGGGGTTTAGCGGTAGAGCAGCTTAGCAATTTAGCATCTAGCATACACCCTACATTAGCAGGCTAACATGATTACTGGTGAACTCCCTGCTAACCTTCTGAAATGCAGTCATGATCACTTTGCATGCCATCCACTCAGTAACTAGTAAGGGAATCATGCTGGAGATGATGGCTAGCTGACATTTGAGTCATTGTAACAGATGACTGTCTCATATGGAAATTCAGTAACCCTTGTTTGGCTGGCTTCTCTTACTGATATTTTGTTTCAATCAACCCAAGAATATAATAGAAGGAAACAGTTTTATATTACTGTTACTGAAAAATGGGATAAACAATTGCAACATTAAACAGTACTGTCTGAGATTACAGCTTTTTAGCAGTTTAGCACCTAGCATTCCCCCAACTCTCAGAATATGATCACTTCTGAACCCCTTGTTAACCTTCAGAAAGGCAATAATGATCACTTGCTATCCAATCACTAACTAGCAAAGGAATCATATTGGAGATGTTGGCTAGCATGATTTTTGTTGAGTCATTGTAACAGACTTCTGTCTCATATGGAAATTCAAAAACCCTTGTTAGGCTGGCATCTCTTATTGATATTTTGTTTCATTCGATACAAGAGCATCATAGAAGGAAGCAGTCTTATATTACTGTTAGTGAAAGAAGGGAAAAACAGTTTCAGCATTAAATAATCTATCTATCTATCTATCTATAGCCCGACGCCCTAATCCCGCAAAGGGTGGCCGCAGACAAAATGCCTCCAAGTCCTCTGTCACCCACCATCCGACTACCCTCCCCCCAACTCACCCCCCCCTCCCTCATATACCTCTCAACTCCATCCCTCCACCTCATCCTCGGTCTACCTCTCCCTCTCCCTCCCCCCACCTCACCCACATACACCCTCTTAGTCAGTCTTTCATTCTCCATTCTCTCCACATGTCCAAACGTCCTCAGTGTATTTCTCCTAATCTTCTCAACCACATCCACATCCACCCCACAGCGTTCCTTCACTTCTCCATTCGTCAACATGTCCCTCCACGTCACTCCACATGCTCCTCTCAAGTAACTCATTTCCAATGCTCTCACTCTTGACTTGTTCCCCTCTTGTAAGGTCCATGCCTCACTTCCATACGTCAGGGCAGGGATCACAATACTATCATGCAGTGACTTCTTAACTTCCATACTCACCTCCCTATTTCTCATCACTGCTCTCAGTGTACCAACAACCTTCCTTCCCTGCTGTACCCTTTCATGCACTTCATCCCCCAAAGTTCCATCCTTACTCATCACACTACCCAAGTACTTGAATGCACTCACATTCTCCATATCCTCACCATCCAACCTCACTGCACACTCTGTGACTTCATTCCTCTCAAACACCATAACTTTACTTTTGTTTACATTAACTTTCAGATTCCTCCTCCTACACACTGTCCCAAATTCATTCACCAAACCTTGCAACTCCCATTCATCTTCACTCAACAGCACTGTATCATCAGCAAACAGCAACACCGGAAGCTTCCAAATCTCACCCTCATTCATTAGAGCCACCCCCATATCCACTGCCCTACCCTGCACCTATTTTACAACCCCATCCATGTATATATTAAACAGCCATGGAGACATCACACAACCCTGTTTCAGTCCCACATTGAGATCAAAGAACTCACTCAGCTCACCATCCATTCGCATTGTAGCCCTACCTCCCTCGTACATACTCTTCACAGCACTCAACACTTTCCCCTCCACTCCATATATTCTTAATACCTTCCACATACCTTGCCTATCTATTCTGTCATAAGCTTTCTCCAAGTCCATGAAGGCAGCATACACTTTCCTTCCCTTCTCTAGATACTTCTCCACTAAACATCTTAGAACAAATATCTGATCTACACACCCTTTTCCCTTCCTAAATCCCCCTTGTTCTTCTCCAACTAGCTCCTCTGTCATATGCCTAACCCTATCAATGAGTATTCTACCATATATTTTACCAGTCACACTAAGTAGGCAAATACCCCTATGGTTACCACATACTTCTCTCTCTCCTTTTCCTTTGTATAAAGGAACAATTATACCTGATTTCCAGTCCTCTGGAACCCTTCCCTCTTCCCAAGCCAATCTACACAACTTCCATATCCACTCCACAACAATCTCACCCCCATACATAAGCATTTCACCACACACTCCATCAATTCCAAGGGGCCTTTCCCAACTTAATATTCTTCATCGCTTCCACTACTTCCGCCCTACTGATCTCTTCCTCCCTCCTCTCATCTCTTCTTCTCCCAGCCATTCCCCAACCACTTATACTCGCACTGTTCTCACTCTCCACATTCAACAAATCCTCAAAGTGCTCCTTCCATCTCCTCAGTTTCTCTCTCTTCTCCACCAACAATCTATTATTCCTATCTTTCACTCCCCTACTATTTCCCCTTTCACACTGCCTTACTTTCTTTACCTCCTTCTAAAACAATTTCTTACTCTCCCTCCATTTCACACTTAGATTCCTCCCAAACTCTTCATCCACTTTCTTCTTACTCTCCTTCACCAGTCTCTTAACCTCCCTTCTCCTGCTCACATATACCTCTCTCTTCTCTCTCTCATCTTCTCCCCTACCTCTACTCGCTAACCATTCACTATATGCCTTCTTCTTTTGTTCCACAGTTCGTTTCACCTCATCATTCCACCATGCTGTCCCTTGCACACCCTTGCCTCTCCTCCTCACTCCACAAACCGCCTCACACGCTGCATCTATCTCTTCCGTGAATATCTTACATACGTCTTCCATCCCTTCCATCTGCTCTAGTTCATACCTTCCCAGTCTTTCTTCCACTGTGCTCTTGTACTCTTGTCATTTTCTCACTGTCTTGCAATTTCTCCACTCTTCTCACAGGAGTTGCTTCCTCCTGTCTTCCCCTTCGTCTCCTCAACCACTTTCTTTGCAGCTCTACTTTGGCCATCACTAAGTGATGGTCCGAGACTCCATTCCCCCACCCTCTCCACACTCTTGCATCCAACACTTGTCTTCTCATTCGCTCATCCACACACACGTAGTCTATCATTGCCTTTCGTTCAACAAGTTCACCATCCATCCTCCTCATTACTCTCCATGTATACCGGTGGATCATCTTATGCCGAAAGTAGGTGTTGGCTATTGCCAACCCCTTACAAGCACAGATGTCCACCAAAGCACTTCCATTCCCATCTACTTCAGCTGGCACACCCCACTGACCAACCACTCCATCCACTCGTACATTCCCAACTTTGCCATTCATGTCTCCAATCAACAGCACTCTCTCGCTCCTCTCAAACTTGTCCATACACGCTTCTACACTCGCCCAAAACTCATCTTTCACTCTTGCCACTCGATCCTCTGTCGAGGTATACACACATACAATCGCCCACGCTTGTATACCTACTTTCATCCTCACCCATACAATCCTTGCACCCACTGTTCCATACTCTCTTATATTCTCCTTCCACTTCTTGCTTATCATCAGACATACTCCCTCTCTTGCCCTCTCATTTTCATTGACTCCCGCACATATACCTAAACCATATTCCCATTCTCTCACCCTTTCACCTTCCCATTTAGTTTCAGTCAATCCACATATATCCACTTTTGCATCCTCAAGCACCTGAACAATCTCTCTCTCTTTCACTTCATCATTCACTCCTCTCACATTCCACATTCCCACCCTAAGAATGTCCTTCGTCCGTTCCTTAGTCGTCAACGTATGATCCGTCCGGGTCCGAGGCGCTTTGTTCGCTTTTTTAGTTAGTTCTTTTTACGGGGTGGAGCACTAACCCACCACCAACCCTTTTAGTCGCCTTGTACGACAAGCAGGGATACTGGGGGAGTATTCTTGAAACCCCCCTACCCCCAGGGGGGGTATTAAATAATACTTCCCGAAATTACAGCATTATTAGCGGTTTAGCAATTTATCGGTTTAGCGCCTAGCAGTATGGAAATTCGATCACCCTATGTTAGGATGGCTTCTGGTACATTTAGGGTAGATAAAATGATGTAAACGTTCCTTGTACAGTAATTGATTTTTGAAAACCTGGTTGTGTTGTCTGTGATTCTAAAATTCAGTACACGCATGCATATGGAGACATGCAGGCATTTGTTTTGGAGATACAGTATATTCCTACACTTAATGGCCTTTATATTTTCTTAAATGAATGAAAGAACAGGTTTTATTAAGTTTTGTTTTTTTACGTTCATTTCACGAAAAATAATACTTATCTCTATACAGTAAAACCTCTATATAACGGACTTCAATAGACCGGAATTCGCTTTTATCAGACTCAAGGAGCTACCAGACTAAATTCCTATATATCAGAAAAGTCTGATGAAGCCAGAAGCAGTCCAGACTGCCTTACCACTTCAGCTAAGTTCACCACAATAAGGCATATAAAAGACATGTTTATCTGTGTACAGTACAGTATTATTATATACTGTATATATTATACATTTGATTAATGTAGTGAAGTTATAACACAGTACAGAACCACAATGGTAGTCAAAGCATTTTCAAAACCGTTCATGCACTCCAGACTAATGTCTGATATATCGGAAAAAGTCCGGATTAGCGTGGGAAAGTCCGGATGTCGCTTTTATTGGAATTTCGCATTTTTCGGAATGGTTTGGGCCCCATTTATTCTGTTATAGTGAAGTCTTACTATATACTGATATATATTTAGTGTACTTTAATAGAGATGAACATCACATCTCAAATTATTGTACGAAAGGAATCGAACACTTTGGACTTTATATTTCATAAACAAATGGCTAGTGTTAAAAATGGCGTCGTGGTATGGGGTAACATTTTATAATTCCACGTTCCCACCCTAAGAATGTCCTTCGTCCGTTCCTTAGTCGTCAACGTATGATCCGTCCGGGTCCGAGGCGCTTTGTTCGCTTTTTTAGTTAGTTCTTTTTACGGGGTGGAGCACTAACCCACCACCAACCCTTTTAGTCGCCTTGTACGACAAGCAGGGATACTGGGGGAGTATTCTTGAAACCCCCCTACCCCCAGGGGGGGTATTAAATAATACTTCCCGAAATTACAGCATTATTAGCGGTTTAGCAATTTATCGGTTTAGAGCCTAGCAGTATGGAAATTCGATCACCCTATGTTAGGATGGCTTCTGGTACATTTAGGGTAGATAAAATGGTGTAAACGTTCCTTGTACAGTAATTGATTTTTGAAAACCTGGTTGTGTTGTCTGTGATTCTAAAATTCAGTACACGCATGCATATGGAGACATGCAGGCATTTGTTTTGGAGATACAGTATATTCCTACACTTAATGGCCTTTATATTTTCTTAAATGAATGAAAGAACAGGTTTTATTAAGTTTTGTTTTTTTACGTTCATTTCACGAAAAATAATACTTATCTCTATACAGTAAAACCTCTATATAACGGACTTCAATAGACCGGAATTCGCTTTTATCAGACTCAAGGAGCTACCAGACTAAATTCCTATATATCAGAAAAGTCTGATGAAGCCAGAAGCAGTCCAGACTGCCTTACCACTTCAGCTAAGTTCACCACAATAAGGCATATAAAAGACATGTTTATCTGTGTACAGTACAGTATTATTATATACTGTATATATTATACATTTGATTAATGTAGTGAAGTTATAACACAGTACAGAACCACAATGGTAGTCAAAGCATTTTCAAAACCGTTCATGCACTCCAGACTAATGTCTGATATATCGGAAAAAGTCCGGATTAGCGTGGGAAAGTCCGGATGTCGCTTTTATCGGAATTTCGCATTTTTCGGAATGGTTTGGGCCCCATTTATTCTGTTATAGTGAAGTCTTACTATATACTGATATATATTTAGTGTACTTTAATAGAGATGAACATCACATCTCAAATTATTGTACGAAAGGAATCGAACACTTTGGACTTTATATTTCATAAACAAATGGCTAGTGTTAAAAATGGCGTCGTGGTATGGGGTAACATTTTATAATTCCACGTTCCCACCCTAAGAATGTCCTTCGTCCGTTCCTTAGTCGTCAACGTATGATCCGTCCGGGTCCGAGGCGCTTTGTTCGCTTTTTTAGTTAGTTCTTTTTACGGGGTGGAGCACTAACCCACCACCAACCCTTTTAGTCGCCTTGTACGACAAGCAGGGATACTGGGGGAGTATTCTTGAAACCCCCCTACCCCCAGGGGGGGTATTAAATAATACTTCCCGAAATTACAGCATTATTAGCGGTTTAGCAATTTATCAGTTTAGCGCCTAGCAGTATGGAAATTCGATCACCCTATGTTAGCATGGCTTCTGGTACATTTAGGGTAGATAAAATGGTGTAAACGTTCCTTGTACAGTAATTGATTTTTGAAAACCTGGTTGTGTTGTCTGTGATTCTAAAATTCAGTACACGCATGCATATGGAGACATGCAGGCATTTGTTTTGGAGATACAGTATATTCCTACACTTAATGGCCTTTATATTTTCTTAAATGAATGAAAGAACAGGTTTTATTAAGTTTTGTTTTTTTACGTTCATTTCACGAAAAATAATACTTATCTCTATACAGTAAAACCTCTATATAACGGACTTCAATAGACCGGAATTCGCTTTTATCAGACTCAAGGAGCTACCAGACTAAATTCCTATAAATCAGAAAAGTCTGATGAAGCCAGAAGCAGTCCAGACTGCCTTACCACTTCAGCTAAGTTCACCACAATAAGGCATATAAAAGACATGTTTATCTGTGTACAGTACAGTATTATTATATACTGTATATATTATACATTTGATTAATGTAGTGAAGTTATAACACAGTACAGAACCACAATGGTAGTCAAAGCATTTTCAAAACCGTTCATGCACTCCAGACTAATGTCTGATATATCGGAAAAAGTCTGGATTAGCGTGGGAAAGTCCGGATGTCGCTTTTATCGGAATTTCGCATTTTTCGGAATGGTTTGGGCCCCATTTATTCTGTTATAGTGAAGTCTTACTATATACTGATACATATTTAGTGTACTTTAATAGAGATGAACATCACATCTCAAATTATTGTACGAAAGGAATCGAACACTTTGGACTTTATATTTCATAAACAAATGGCTAGTGTTAAAAATGGCGTCGTGGTATGGGGTAACATTTTATAAGGAAGGGGTTGTTTGTTTGTTTTCTTGTCTTGTACCCTTCTTTTACGTAAAAATAAAGACACCAAACATATATATACAGTACTGAAGAGAGACTCTAATGTTTTAAGATAGTGTCATGGAATGCAGTAACATTATGTAGGGAAGGGGTTGTTTGTTTTCATGTCTTGTACCCTTTATTTACATAAAAATAAAGAAACCAAAGACAGATATACAGTACTGAATAGAGGTTCTGAAAGGTGAGTGTGTATTTTTGTGAAAAATACTCATATCAAGCAACCTTTCTGTAGTCTTGGTCAAGACATACTTTTTTTCTCAGAACTTCCCTTCCAGAATTAGGGTGCGTCTTTTACGCTGCAGCATCTAACATGCCATGAAATACGGGTATTCACGGCTACGAGGCCCTGACCAATGAAAACAGCTCACTCATGTGATGATGCCATGAGCTGTTGGGCTCGGCCCAGCTCAGGTGCACAGAAATGATGCTTTTCTGCCAAGAATTACAGTACAATGGCAAAGTGAAGATTTTTTTCTTGCAGTGACAATAACCACTATAACCAAGTGTGCAACAGCAAGGAGATCACTGTATTTGTCAACTCCGTAATACTCAATTTTTGTACAATGGACCTCCTATAATGGGACCTTACTGTACTAGTGTGCAATGCACTTTGAAAAAAAAATGCAGAGGGAATTTGCTGGAAAGTCTGGATGATGTGTGAATGACTGTGGCCCGCTTCACTGGACAAGCTCTTCTTGTACTGCTGTGGTTCCTTTTCCTTTGTTTCTGGGTTTTGTTTCATCCTATCTATCAGGTGAGATTTAATCAGGGCTGGAGCAATGATGATAATAGAGCCAGTAAATCTTGTAATTAGGCATACCAATCCCATTGATCTGTATTGTTCTTTCTTAAATTCACAGATCCCAACCAAAAAGCTACTCTTGCCAGAGTGTAGGTAACAGAAACTTACCAAAAATTATCTTAAAACATACAAGAACTAATATTATAGTACTTAAATAAAATATATATACTGTATTCTCTACCCTCAGAATGGACATATTAAGCTAGTTATATGTTCTGTACTTTCAAAATGGCACTGTTAAGTTAGTTACTAACCTTCATGACCCACTTGAGTGTAAATTTAGGGTGCATAAACTGTATCAGTTCAAGGAGTAGCTCTATTGTGGTGATATCTCCCCAAAATCGATCCTGGAGGTCGATGTATTGCACTTTAACCGCTACTTCCTTGCCTTCGTGGGTCCTGGCTCGAAACACCTGAAGTGACATTAAAAGCATCAGTTTCCACCATTGTTCAATGAAACTAACTTAGACATAGGTCTACAATTCCACCCAAGTGCCGGCACATGCAATCACTGGGCAGCTGATTACTCTCTCTCTCTCTATTCCCAGATGTCTCAATCCCTTAAGGGGTGGCCACAAACAAATCGCCTCCACGTCACCCTGTCACCCACCATTTCACTAACCTACTCTCAGTTCACACCCTTCTCTCATATACCTCTCCATTCCATCCCTCCATCTCATCATTGGCCTCCCCCTCCCTCTCCTCCCCTCCACCTCACTCACATACTCTATCCTCATCAGTCTCTCACTCTCCATCCTCTCCACATGGCCAAACCACCTCAATGTGTTTCTGCAAATGCTTCCCATCACATCCACATCCAAGCCAAAATGCTACTTTGCTTCCTCATTTGTCAATATCTCTCTCCATGTGACTCCACATACACCACTTAAATAGCTCATTTCCACTGCTCTCACTCTTGTGTCCCTCCAACAAGGTTCAAGCTTTGCTTCCATACGTTAGAGTTGGTATCACAATACTGTCACGCTAACTTTTTCACTTCTGTGCTCACTTCCCTGTTTCTTATCACTGCTTTCAAGGAACCAGGAACTTTTCTTCCTTGTTGTACCCTTTCAAGCACTTCACCCTCTAAACTTCCATCCTTATTCATCACACTACCCAGGTACTTAAATGCACTCACATTTTCCATTTCCTTCTCATCCAACCTCACTGTACATTTACTGACTTCACATCTTTCGAAGACCATAACTTTACTCTTCCCTACATTCACCATTAGATTCTATTTCTTACACACTCTCCCAAACTCATCCACCAAGCCTTGCAGCTCCCCTTCATCTTCACTTAACAACATAGTATCATCTGCAAACAACAGTACAGAGAGTTTCAAAACACTGCCCTCTCTCATTGGGGCCACTCCAACATCCACTGCCCTACCTTGTATCTTCTATAATCCCATCCATATACAGGTTGAACGACCATGGAGACACGACACATCCCTGTTTTAATTCAACCTTCAAACAGAAAAATTCACTCAGTTCACTATCCACACGCACTGCAAATTTAGCACCCTCATACATACTCTTCACAGCATTCAACAACTACCCATTTAATCCATATATTCTTAATACTTACCACAATCCTTGTCTATCCACCCTGTCATATGCTTTCTCCAAATCCATGAAGGCCACATACAACTTCTTTCTCTTCTCTAGAAACTTTTCCATTAAAGATCTAAGAATGAATTTCTGATCTACACAATATCTTCCCTTCTTAAAAACCCCCTGTTCTTCTCCAACTAATTTCTTTGTTGTTTCCCTAACTCTGTCAATAAGTATGCTACCATATACTTTTCCTATTACACTAAGAAGACAAATGACTCCATGATTACCACATACTTCTTTTTCCCCTTTTCCTTTGTACAGGAGAATAATTATACCTGACTTCCAATCCTCTGGGACTCTACCTTCTTCCCAAACCAATCTGCACATCTTCCACATCCCTTCCACTACTATCCCTTCCCCAGCATTTCACCACACACTCCATCAATTCCTGGGACTTGCCAAATTTTGACCTTCTTCATTGCTTCCACAACTTCCATCCTACTGATTTCTTTCTGTCTTCTCACCTCCCTCCTTCTCCCAGCCATTGCCCAGCCACTGATACTTGTATTACTTTCATTCTCTATGTTCAACAATTCCTTAAAGTATTCTCTCCATCTGCTCACTTTTTCTCCCTTCTCCACCAGTAAGCTACCATTTTTATCTTTCACTCCCTGCCTAACTTCTCTGACACCCTGTCTAACTCTCTTTACCTCTTTCCAGAAAATTTCTTACATTACCTCCACTTGACACTCAAATTCTTTTCAAATTCCTCATCCACTCTCTTCTTACTCTCTCTTACTAATCTTTTCACCTCTCTCTTCCTCACTAGGTATAACTCTCTCTTCTGTCTCTAAACTTCTTCCACATCCCTGCTTCTCATCCACTCATTATATACTTTCTTCATTTCTGCCACAGCCTGTCTCATCTCTTCATTTCACCATGTCTTCTCTTCCTCATTTGTCATCCCACACACCACCTCACACGCTGCACAGATTTCTTCTGTGAATATCTTACACACACCTTCCACGTCCCCCATCTGTTCCAATCCATATTTTTCGGATCACTCATTCACTTCTCTCTTATATTTTGCCTTTTTTCCATCCTCTTGTAACCTTTCCACCCTTCTTGTATGCACTACTTCCTCCTGTCCTTCCCTTCTTCTATTCCTCCATTTCATTTGAACCTTCATTCTCACAAGCACCAAGTGGTGGTGTGAAAGTCCACTCCTCCAACCTCTATATGCATCCATTACACACCTTCTCATCCTATCACCCACACACACATAATCAATCATTGCCTTCCGTTCATTCAGTTCACCACCCACCCTTCTCATCACTTGCCACTTATACCTGTGGATCATTCTGTGCCTGAAGAGGGTAGTGGCTAACACCAATTCCCTCCCTGCACACATGTCCACCAGAGCACTGCCATTCTCATCCACCTCTGCAGACACACCCCACTCACCAACTACTCCATCCACCTTAACATTCCCTACTTTTCCATTCATATCTCCAATCAAAAACACTCTCTCATTCCTTTCAAACTTTTCCATGCACGCTTCCACGTTTGTCCAGAACTCTTCCTTCACTCAGCTTGCACGTCTTGCACTGGCACATACACACACATAATCGCCCACATTTGTAGTCCAACTTTCAATCATAAATACAATCCTTGAGCCAACTGAGCCATACTCTCTTATATTTTCCTTCTATCTGTTAGTCACAATGATACACACTCCTTCTTTTGCCCTCTCCTTTTCACTCACTCCCGCACATATACCCCATCCATACTCCCATTCTCTCACACTCTCACCTCTCCATTTAGTTTCAGTTAATCTACATACATCGACTTTTGCACCCTCAAGCTCCTGTACAATATCTCTCTTTTTTATCTCATCATTTGCACCCCTTACATTGCATGTCATAATCCGTACCATACCCTTTGTTCAGTCCTTAGTTCTCTCTCTCTCTCTCTCTCTCTCACCCTCAAGCTCCTGTACAATTTCTCTCTCTTTTATCTCATCATTTGCACCCCTTACATTGCATGTCATAATCCATACCATGCCCTTTGTTCAGTCCTTAGTTCTCTCTCTCTCTCTCTCTCTCTCTCTCTCTCTCCAGTGAACTTAACGAAAGGGATATTTCAGTACTCTCCCTCCCCTCTGCTCTCTCTCTCTCTCTCTTAATAACAAATAAAAAAGCTTTATGAAGGCCAAAAACTTACTTTCCATATGCAGCCTATCAGGCACTAAATATACCAATATATTATTTACCAACTGTCAACAAACATAAACAGAACATGAAAAACACAATCAAGCATATATATAACAGACCTCACCTGGGCCAGGCTGGCCGCTGCTATGGGTTCATCATGAAACTCAGAAAACATTTCCTTGTGTGATTTACCAAAATCTTCCTGGAAGAGGGTGCCAATCTCATCCCAACTGCGATTCAGGCATTTGTCTTGCAGTTCCTGTTAGCACAAAAAACAACTCACTATTATAGTATACAATATATTAAATAAGTATGATATACATTAAATGTGCCAAGCATTATTTCACTACAGGTAAGTGTAATCAGCTCTGCTGTGTGTGTGTGTGTGTGTGTGTGTTCTTACCTAATTGTTCTTACCTAATTGTATCTTTACAGGAATGAGTCAAGCTCGTACTGTCCCATGTCTTAAACCATATTTATCGTACATATCCTTAAATTTGTGAATTGTTTTGGCACACACTATTTCATTCAGTAGTGCATTCCATTGATCAATTGCTCTGTCTGGGAAACTGAATTTCCTTACGTCTTTATCACCTCTCTTCTTATGCAGTTTTTTGCAGTGTCCTCTTCCTGATGCTTCTCCATATGTTAAGTAATCATTTATGTCTATTTTCTCCTTTCCTGATATGCATTTATATAGCATTATCATGTCACCTCTTTTCCTTCTCTCCTGTAGTGTTGGTAGATTCAGTTTATTTAGTCTTTCTTCGTAGCTTAGGTCCCTTAAGCTTGGTATCCATCTTGTAGCGGCCCTTTGAACTTTTTCAATCTTGTCTATATGCTTTTTGAGATGAGGACTCCAGACTACTGACGCATATTCCAGGGTTGGTCTAATGAATGATGTTATTATCCTTCTTAGCATGTCTTCATTTATGTATGTGAATGCTATTCTCATATTTGCAAGCAGTGTATACATTTCCGTACCTTCTCGCTGATGTGGTCAGCCGGAGATAGTCTGTTATTGATAATCACACCTAGGTCTTTCTCTCTTTCTGATGTGTATAGGGTTTTATTTCCTAACTTATAATCCCAATCAGGTCTTTTTCCACTTTTACCAAACTTGATTACATGACACTTGTCCACATTGAATTCCATTTGCCATGTACTACTCCATTCATGAAGTTTATTTAATTCTTCTTGTAGCTCCCTACAAGAGTCTGTGTTAGTAATTCTCCTTTGTATTTTTGCATCATCTGCAAACATATTCAGATAGCTCTCATTTCCAGTGTTACTGTTTATATCATTTATATACACTAAAAATATGATTGATGCCAGCACTGAACCCTGTGGTACTCCACTAGTCACTTCTTTCCATGATGAGTAGTTTCCTCTTAGTACTGTCCTCATTTCTCTTTTTATGAGAAAGTCTTGCATCCAACAAAACAGTTTGCCTCGAATTCCTCCTTGATGGTACAGTTTCCATAAAAGTCTTAGGTGTGGTACTGTGTCAAAAGCTTTCTTGAATCTAAATAGATACTGTCCACCCATCCTTCCCTTTCCTGTATTGTGTTTGTTACTCTGTCATAGTAGCTCAACAGATTAGTAACACATGATTTTCCTTTTCTGAAACCAAACTGTCTTTCTGTTATCATACTGTGTTCTTCTAGATGATTTACCCAAGCTTTTCTTATAAGTTTTTCTAATACCTTGCTTACAACACTGGTCAGTGATACTGGTTGGTAGTTGAGTGGATTTTGTCTATTTCCTTTCTTGAATAAGGGGACTATATTTGCTTTTTTCCAAATATCAGGTAGTTTACCTTGACTCAAGGATTTCTTGATAATTAAAAATAATGGTTTACTTAACTCCTTTGCACATTCTCGTAATACCCAACATGAAATTTCATCAGGACCACTTGCTTTTCCTCTGTCTAATCTACTTAACTCCTCCTGTATTACTTTTTCTGCTATTTGTATATCTGGTAGTATGTGTGGACATGCATGTTCCACATAGTCCCTCTCAAATTTTTTTTCTTCTGTAAAAACTAATTGGAAATTCTTATTTAGTGCTTCACAAATATCTTTCTCTTGTGTATAAGTGATTCCCTCATCCGTAATGGATTGTATTATATCTTTTACTTTAGTTTTGCTTCTGATATAGCTGTAAAACAGCTTTGGTTGATCACTACTTTTATTTATTATATCCTCCTCAAACTGTTTTTGGGCTTCCCTCCTTATTCTTGTATAGTCGTTTCTTGCCTGTTTGTAATTATTATACGCCCTTTCGCTATTGTGTCTTCTGTATCTATTCCACAACAAATCACTTCTTTCTTTTGATTTTTTACATTCTGTATTGAACCATTTCTGTATTTTCTCATCTGCTTCTTTGTGCTGTGGGATGTACTTCTGGGCTCCTATTTCATAAAATTCACAAAATTTTTTATATACAGCATTTAAATCTTGTCCTCTAAGCCCATTTTCCCAATCAACTTCTAAGAAATACTTCTTTAGGTCCTGATAATTTCCCTTTATATAGTTTAGGCTCTTTTTTGTAACTATCATTGCTGTTTACTATGTCATATGCTATCCTGAAGTTATAATTTAGTACTGCATGATTGCTTTTGCCGAGTGGAGGGTGATATATTAAACTGTCAATATCATTTTCTTGCCTTGTAAATATTAGATCTAGCACTGAAGGTACATCAAGTCCTCTTTTTCTGGTGGTTTCCCTCACATGTTGCGTTAAGAAAAACTCTTGTACGAGATCCAGGAGCTTTTGGTCCCAACAGCTTTCTTGGCTATTTATATCTAGAGTATTCCAATTTATATTTGTATTGAAGTCCCCAGTTAGTATAATTCTTTCCGATTTCTCTTCCATTTTATGTAGCAATGATCTTACGCTCTGAATTGTACTCTCTGCCAGGTCCTCATATTCGTCTCTTTCCCATGTGTTTGATCTGGGTGGCATGTACAAATTGGCTACAATTACTTTACCTTCAGATGTGTCGCTCTCTACTGCAATCAGTTCTACTTGTGATGGTATATCTAGTTTTATTTCCTTTACTTTTAGATTTTTCTTAGTTAATATTATAATTCCTCCTCCTTTTTTTAAATATCTGTCTCTTCTCCATATATTATATTCCTCTAAGTTTAGTATGTCATTTGATATCCTTGGTATTAATTTTGTTTCAGTTAAACATATTATTTGTGGTTCATTTTCTGACATAATCATTCATCTCTAGTAATTTAGATACCATTCCATCCACATTTGAGTACATCAACTTTATCATCTTGTTTATATACTTGTCATGACATGGTTCTACTACCTTCCTCCTTTTTCTTCCATCCTGTTTGTGTACCACTTTCGTACCTGCAATCCTATTACTTTGTAAAAAAATTTCTTCTTCTCCTCTTCTGATCTTCCCTCATTTTTTGTTTTTGCTTCCTCCCTTTTCTCTTTCAGTAATTCCAGTTCCTCTTGTGTTAGGCATCTTTTTATCCATACATTTTTGAACTCCTCTTTTTCCTTAAGATTCTTTGCATTTTTTAGTATCTCTTCCACAGTGTTTACACTCAGGAAAGTCACCTTTAGAGGTCTTGTCTTGCTTTTCTCGTATTTCCCTAACCTTTTGTGTTCCTCTATGTCTTTACTACAGATTTCCTCTGATACTTCTTTCAGTAAGCTCATTACATTTGCCATCTTCTTTTTGTCTCTTGTGATCTTGTTTTTAACTTCTTCCTCTTCTATACCAGTGATTACTATTGATTTGTTTATCTCTACTGAATCTCTGACTAACTTAGGATTGTTTTGGATTATTCTTTTCACCTCCTTTTTAATGCTTTTTTCCTCCACCCTTGTTTCTAAGTCTTTCTTTACTTTCACCATTTCAGCATACGTGGTTTCTACATCATTTTTGTAGCTTTGCACAGCTTCATTCACTTGTGTTATCTTCTCCTCAATATCACTGCACTGGCCAATAAGACTGCTAACTTGCCTAATTGTCTCTTTGTCATTTTTGAACTCTTTCATAACACTCTCATGATTGACTACTGTACTTGCCATTTCACTCATTTTCTTCCTAAGTGTACTCAATTCTACTGTTAGTTCACTGATGGCTGTGTCTTTCTTATTGGCCTCCCTTCCAAGTTTTTCTATTTCTTCCTTTTGCAAGTGCATCTGCTTCTTTATTTCATCAATTTCATTTTTGAAAGCCATTTCTAGTTTGTGTACACGTTCAACCAGTCTATTGTGAGTCTCTACTTCAACCAGTTCTTGGTAGAAATCATCATTTTGCTTTTTACCTTTATCCTTTTTCTTTTCCAGATTTGTTTTACTGAAGTATGTATCCATTTTGCAATACTTAAAGTGCAGAGCATGTACTTACAATCTCCGTGTTGTTGTAGTCTAAACAAACCTCAGAGATGACTCAGCGTATTCTTTCGTCTTGGTTCTATTTCCTGTTTGAACAAGTTTTGTTTAAACTTATTATTTTTTTTCCTTTTAATAATAAACAATCATTTAGTCTAACCTGGTACTGAGCTTGACTCATACAAAGATACTATTTAGGTAATGCCACTGGCTGTGATGATTTGGTACGGAGCGCCGGTGTCGCACGTCCGCCTAGACTGAATCCCTGTGTGTGTGTGTGTGTGTGTGTGTGTGTGTGTGTGTATTTTACCTATTTGTTCATTCATTCATTCATTCATTGCCAGACGCCATGTATCCCAGACGGGGTGGCCAATGGCTTAGAGTTAATTGTTTTACAGGGAGGGGCACTAATCCTCCACCAACCCCACTTGACACGTAGGGATGCCCACAGCATCTGGTGTTCCCAGGCGGTCACCCATCCAAGTACTAACCAGACCCAACGTTGCTTATTTTATTTACCTATTTATAGTATACTGGAATTGAGCAATGCTCTTGTTGTCCTGTTTCCATATCCACATTTATCTAGTCTACTTTTACACACATGAATGTTTTTCACCCACAACACCTCTTCGTCTAAGTAGTTCCAAATACTTATGTATTTACCTAATATACCTAACTGTGATATACAGGAAATGAGCTATGCTCGTGGGATCTCGTCTCTATTTCTCAATAAGTCAAATTTAGCTTTAAATTCGTTTAAGTTTTTAGACTGGAAAATCTCTTTGTCCAGGCTATTCCACAGGTCTATACTTCTATAAGGAGAACTATATTTCTTGATATCCTTCAAGCAGCTCGACTTCTTCAATTTCTTTCTGTGTCCTCTTGTTGCTCTCTTATCCCATACAAACAGATCTTCTTGGTCAATTTTATCTACTCCTTTCATGGTCCTGAACACTGCAATCATGTCTCCCCTCTTTCTCCTTTCCTTTAAGGAAGGCAAATCCAGCTTTTCCAGCCTCTCTCTGTATGACAGATCTGCCAGACTGGGGACCATTTTGGTTGCTGTTCTTTGTATTCTTTCAATCTTGTTTATATCTTTCTTTTTGTGAGGGGACCACACTACCGCTGCATATTCTAACCTGGGGCGGATCATGGCCACTATCAATTTTTTCATCATCTCCTCATCCATATAATGAAATGCTACTCTTATGTTAGTCAAGAGTTCGTATGTCTCTCTAACTGTCTTGTTAATATGTTTTTCATGTGACAAAGTGTCCTGGACCAGCACACCCAAATCTTTCTCTTCTCTCGCTTTTGTGACTGATTCATTACCCATCAAATAATTCAGTGATGGTCTCTTGGTACTTTTACCCATTTCCAATATTTTACATTTCTTTGAGTTAAATATCATTTCCCACATCCGGTTCCAATCGTGTATCCCGTCCAGATCCTCCTGCAGCATTTTACAATCCTCCTCAACCTCTACCTTCCTCAAGATCTTTACATCTTCAGCAAAAAGACTTGCATAAATGTTCACTCCATCTACCATTGCATTTACATAAAACAGGAACATTACTGGTGCGAACACCGAGCCTTGAGGGACTCCACTTGTTACTTCCCTCCATCCAGACATCCTATCCTTTATTACTGTCCTCATTTGTCTGTCTCTCAGAAAGTCCCTCATCCATTCTAGGAAGTTCCCCTTCAGTCCTCCTATATATTTTAGTTTCCACATTAGTCTCTTATGGGGTACCTTGTTAAAGGCCTTCTCCAATTCTAAATACACACAATGCACCCAACCGTCTCTCTCCTGTACCACGCCAATCGCTCTTGAGTAAAAGTTCAACAAGTTGGAAACACATGACCTTCCACTTCTGAATCCAAACTGACATTCAGCCAAAATATTCATCTCTTCCAGATATTTTATCCATCTGTCTTTCAGGATTCTCTCACACAATTTTGTGACCATGCTGGTTAGAGACACTGGTCTATAATTCAGGGGTTCTTCCCTGTTTCCTCCCTTATAAATTGGTACCACATTTGCCCTCTTCCATTCTTGAGGCACCTTCCCCTCTTCCAGAGAACACACAATTAAACTGTGAATTTTATCCGCCAGTTGTTCTCTGCTTTCCTTCAGTACCCAATTAGAAATTCTATCCGGTCCAGGCGCTTTCCTTACATCCTGAGTTTCCAGTAATTTATACACTTCCTGTACATCCACTTTTATATCTTTTATCACTACATTTCTAGTCACTCCCTCTCCTTCCACAAACTAATTTTCATTAGTGAAAACTGATTGGAAACATTTGTTCATTATTTCAGCTTGCACTGCCGCATCTTTATAGACCTCTCCTTCTACTTTCAATTTGGTAATTCCTTCCTTTTGTTTCAGTTTGCCATTAACAAATCTATAAAACAGTTTGGGTTCATCCTTGCATTTGTCTTTATACCTTTTTCAAAATTCCTTTCTTCTCCTCTATGTATTCTTGTGTATTCATTTCTAGTTCTTTTATATTCTTCCTTTGTTCTGTTGTTACCTCTCTTTCTCCAATTGTTCCACGCCTTATCTCTCTCTTTTTTTGCTATCATACACCTTCTATTAAAACACTCCTTTTCCCTGTTTTCTTTCCCCCTTACTCTTGGTACAAATTTTTCCACTTCCAAATTATAGAGGTCTAGAAAGATATCCCACTTCCTCTGTATCTCTCTTGTTTCTCTGAATTTTCTCCAATCTGCATTTTCGAAAAATTTTCTCAATCCTGTAAAATTTGCTTTCCCAAAATTGTATCTTCCCTGCCTATAAAGCTCGTCTCTTGGCTTGACATTCCCTATTATCATCTGGAATGACCACATGATCACTTTTTCCTAAAGGACACAAATATTTCAAATATTCTATTCCATCTGGTTCTTTAGTAAACAGTAAGTCTAACCTTGCCGGTGTGTCCTCACCTCGGAACCATGTCTATTCTTTGACCCAATGTGTCATCACATTATTCAATGTTATATTTAATACAGTAATACAGTGCCCCATGAATCTGTGTGTGTGTGTGTGTGTGTGTGTGTGTGTGTATTTACCTATTTGTAGTATACAGGAATTGAGCAATGCTCGTGTTGTCCTGTCTCCATATCCACATTTATCAAGTCTACCTTTACACACATGAATGTTTTTCTCATGCACCACCTCTTTGTCTAAGTCATTCCAAATATTTAAGAATATACCTAATTGTGATATACACGGAATGTACTATGCTCGTGGGTTTCCGTCGCTGTTTCTCAATAAGTCGAATTTAACTTTAAACTCGTTTAAGTTTTTAGACTGGACGATCTCTTTGTCCAGGCTATTCCATAAGTCTATACTTCTGTAAGGAAAGCTATATTTCTTGATATCCTTCAAGCAGCTTGACTTTTTCAATTTCATTCCATGTCCTCTTGTTGCTCTCTTATCCCATACAAACAGATCTTCTTTGTCAATTTTATCTACTCCCACCATGGTCCTGAACACCGCAATCATGTCTCCCCTCTTTCTCCTTTCCTCTAACGAAGGCAAATCCAGTTTTTCCAGCCTCTCTCTGTATGACAGGTCTGTCAGACTGGGGACCATCTTGGTTGCTGTTCTTTGTATTCTCTCAATCTTGTTTATATCTTTCTTTTTGTGTGGGCATCACACTACCGCTGCATATTCTAACCTGGGGCGGATCATGGCCACTATCAATTTTTTCATCATTTCCTCATCCATATAATGAAATGCTACTCTTAAGTTAGTCAACAGCTTATAAGTCTCTCCAACTATCTTGTTAATGTGCTTTTCTGGTGACAAACTATCTTGGACCAGCACTCCCGAATCTTTCTCTTCTCTCCTTTTTGTGATTAATTCATTACCCAAAAAATAATTCAGTGATGGTCTCCTGGTACTTTTACCCATTTCCAATATTTTACATTTCTTTACATTAAATTTCATTTCCCACGTCCGGCTCCAATTGTGTATCCTATCCAAATCCTCCTGCAGTATTTTACAATCCTCCTCAACCTCTATCTTCCTCAAGATCTTTACATCATCAGCAAACAGACTCGCATAACTGTTCACTCCATCTACCATATCATTTACGTAAATCAGGAACATTACTGGCGCCAACACTGAGCCTTGCGGGACTCCACTTGTTACTTCCCTCTATCCAGACATCTTTTCCTTTATTACTGTCCTCATTTGTCTGTCTCTCAAAAAGTCTCTCATCCATTCCAGAAGTTTCCCCTTTAGTCCTCCTATATATTCTAGTTTCCACATTAGTCTCTTATGAGGTACCTTGTCAAAGGCCTTCTCTAAGTCTAAGTACACACAATCCACCCAACCATCTCTCTCCTGTACCACATCAATCGCTCTTGAGTAAAAGCTCAACAAGTTTGAAACACATGACCTTCCACTTCTGAATCCAAACTGACATTCAGCCAAAATATTCATCTCTTCCAGATATTTTATCCATCTGTCTTTCAGGATTCTCTCACACAATTTTGCGACCATGCTGGTTAGAGACACTGGTCTATAATTCAGGGGTTCTTCCCTGTTTCCTCCCTTGTAAATTGGTACCACATTTGCCCTCTTCCATTCTTTTGGCACTTTCCCCTCTTCCAGTGAGCATACAATTAAGCTGTGAATTTTATCCGCCAGTTGTTCTCTGCATTCCTTCAGTACCCAATTAGAAATTCCATCAGGTCCTGGGGCTTTCCTTACATCTTGAGTTTCCAGTAATTTATACACTTCCTGCACCTCCACTTTTATATCTTTCATCACCTGAACATTTCTAATCACTCCCTCCCCTTCCACAAGCTCCTTTTCTTTAGTGAAAACTGACTGGAAACGTTTGTTCATTATTTCTGCTTGCATTGCCGCATCTTTAAAGACCTCTCCATCTACTTTCAGCTTGGTGATTCCTTCCTTTTGTTTCAGTTTGCCATTAACAAATCTATAAAACAGTTTGGGTTCATCCTTGCATTTGTCAATTATACCTTTTTCAAAATTCCTTTCTTCTTCCCTACGTATTCTTGTGTATTCGTTTCTTGTTCTTTTATATTCTTCCTTTGTTCTGTCGTTACCTCTCTTTCTCCAATTGTTCCACGCCTTATCTCTCTCTTTTTTGGCTATCATACACCTTCTATTAAACCACTCCTTTTTCCTGTTTTCTTTCCCTCTTACTGTTGGTACAAATTTTTCCACTCCCAAATTATAGAGGCCTAGAAAGATATCCCACTTCCTCTGTATCTCTCTTGTTTCTCTGAATTTTCTCCAATCCGCATTTTGAAAAAAAGTTTCTCAATCCAGTAAAATTTGCTTTGCCAAAGTTGTATCTTCCCTGTCTGTGAAGCTCGTCTCTTGGCTCGACGTTTCCTATTAACATCTGGAACTCAATGACCACGTGATCATTTTTTCCCAAAGGACAGAGATATTCCAATGATTCTATTACATTGGGTTCTTTGGTGAACAGTAAATCTAACCTTGCTGGTGTGTCCTCACCTCGAAACCGTGCCTCTTCTTTGACCCACTGCGTCATCACATTATTCATTATTATATTTAATAACATAGTGCCCCACGAATCCTCGCGTCTGTGTGTGTGTGTGTGTGTGTGTGTGTGTGTGTGTGTGTATGTTCTTACCCAACTGTATCTTTACAGGACTGAGCCAAGCACTTACTGTCCGGCATATTAACCCGTACCATCCCAGGCACTTTTGCAATTTTATACCCACCCAATCCTGGACTAAAAACAGAAAAAAAATTTTATTGCATAAAACAATCCAAAAGGATATATAAATCAAGGAAAAGCAAAAAGAAAAGTACTCCTTACAGGAGAAATAAGACAAGGATGGCTCTCCATCGTGTTTTTAGCCCAGTTTCTCAAGCCATGAGCAATGTTTTCCCACCCAGCTGGGCGGGATGAGAGAGAACAGAGGAGGAGAAAGAAGGATTCCCCTTTCTCAGTGTCCTCCACTGGCTCATATTCCTCCCCAGAATAGTCATCCAGGTCTTTCCCTTCTGAAGAATCTCTAAATGAAGGGACATAAGGGTCCATGTAACAATTTCAACAGCCTCCTCCAGAATGGGGCGAAAAAATGGCATGATTTTCGCAACATCCTGATGCTCTGACGGACAGCGGCACACTGATGTTACCCACCCACACAGAACCAAACTCAGTACTACAACTGCTTGGATGCAGTGTTGCCAATACATTAAGCTGCTCCTTAGCAAAAAAATAAGCTAGATTAAAGCAGTTTTAGACGTGCTACAGCGCTCGAATTTTGCTGTCGGCACCATCACGTTGCTGGGATTAATCGAGACGTATTGTACTGTTGGCATCATGCCGATGGCGGGATTGTACGTGAATGTACAGCGAGGTTGGATGGTGAGGAATTGGAAAATGTGAGTATGTTTAAGTACTTGGGTAGTGTGATGAGTAAGGATGGAGGTTTGGAGGGTGAAGTGCTTGAAAGAGTACAGCAGGGAAGAAAGGTTGCTGGTTCTTTGAAAGCAGTGATAAGAAACAGGGAAGTGAGCATGCAAGTGAAAAAGTTACTACATGACAGTATTGTGAAACCAACTCTAACGTATGGAAGTGAAGCTTGGACGTTGTTGGAAGGACACAAGTCAAGAGTGAGAGCAGTGGAAATGAGTTATTTAAGAGGAGCCTGTGGAGTCACATGGAGAGACAGGCTGACGAATGAGGATATAAAGGAACGTTGTGGTGTGGATGTGATAGGAAGCGTTATGAGGAACACACTGAGGTGGTTTGGCCATGTGGAGAGGATGGAGGGTGAAAGACTGACGAAGAGAGTGTATGTGAGTGAGGTGGAGGGGGGAAGACAGAGGGGGAGGCTGAGGATGAGATGGAGGGATGGGGTGGAGAGGTATATGAGAGAGGGGGGTGTGAGTTTGGAGCAGGGCAGTGAAATGGCGGGGGACAGGGCGACTTGGAGGCGATTTGTTTGTGGCCACCCCAAACGGGATTGAGGCATCTGGCAATAGATAGATAGACTATTCTATTCTATCTATATACCTAGGCTGCTTCCCCCAAGGAAAGGGAGGTAGCCGAGACAGGACGACACACTCCCCATTTACTCATCCATTCAAACACATTCATTCGCATCTTAGCCCCAAAGAGGAGAACAGACAGATCCTCACCGCACCACACTGCACAAGGGTCAACTACGCAATGCAGTCAGTGACATCCACAGCAGGGCCTGACAGCAGAGCTGGTTTACCCCTGCCACATCATAACAGACTCATCCCCTTACCCACACCTGACCTGAAATAGCTGATCAGACCAAATGCGGGAGAATATCCCCTCAGGGCTGCGTCATCACTTATTCATTCACAATTTCTCTCCACCCATTTCTGTCACGCACAGCTACTCTTCCTTGCTCAACAGACATCCCTCTCGCATCCAGCGCTCTCTTCACACTGTCCATCCATCCTATTCGTGGTCTTCCTCTCAGCCTTACACCTCTCACATCAGATCTAGTTATCTTTTTCACCAATTGCTCATTATCCATTCTCTCCATATGCCCAAACCATCGCAACACCCTCTGCTCAACTCGATCAACCATCTCCCGAACAACTCCAGTTCTCCTTCGCACTTCATCATTTCTCACTCGATCCATACGCGTCACTCCACACATACTCCTCAGACACATCATCTCCATTACATTCAAAATTTTCCTCTCTGCTACACCCATATTCCATGTTTCAGCCCCATATAATGTAGTCGGTACCACAACACCCTCATACAGCCTTCTCTTTACATCCATTCTAAGCAAACGACATCTAAACACTTTTTTCATTCCTCCCAGCACCTTTCCTACTTCATTTATTCTAAACTTCACTTCTGCATCTATTCTTCCATCCACAGCAACATGTGACCCTAGATATTTAAAACACTCTACCTCCTCAAGCAACTCGCCATTCAAAACTATATTCATCCCCCTACCATCTACCAACCTCGTACACTTCATCACTTTACTCTTATTCTCATTTACTTTCAATTTCCTCCTTTCACACACCCTTCCAAACTCCCCTACCAACTGTCTCAATCTCTCCTCTGAATCAGCCACCAGTGCAGTATCATCTGCAAACAGCAGCTGCTTCAGATTCCACTCTCCACCATCAACATTCACCAGACTCAGACCTCCACCTAAAACTCTTGCATTCACCTCCCTTACAACACCATCCATGTAAATATTAAACAACCAAGGCGACATCACACATCCCTGTCGCAGCCCCACTCTCACAGGAAACCAATCACTCACAGCATTTCCCACTCTTACACACGCTCTACTATTTACATAAAAACTTTTCACCCCTTTTAATAACCTACCATCAAGTCCATACAATCTTAAAACAGTCCACAAAGCCTCCCTATCAATTCTATCATACACTTTCTCTAAATCCATAAATGCCCAAAACACATCCTTGCCTTTCGCTAAATACTTTTCACACACTTGTCTCACCGCAAACACCTGATCCACGCATCCCCTCCCTCTCCTGAAGCCACACTGCTCATCACCAATCACTCCCTCTGTGCCCTCTCTAACTCTCATAATTAACACTCTACCATACACCTTACCTACAACACTCAACAGACTTATACCCCTAAAGCTAGTACATTCATACTTATCACCCTTGCCTTTATACAACGGGACCACACAAGCACTTGCCCAGTCAACTGGCACCATACCTTTCACAAAGCGCACATTCAACAATCTTACTAACCAGTCAACAATAGTCACTCCACCACCCTTCAGGCATTCCACAGCACACCCATCCATACCTGCAGCTTTCCCTGTTTTCATCTCCTTTACTGCCTTCTCCACTTCCTCCTTCGTGATCAAAGAATCATTCAACTCTCCCAACACATTTATTCCTTGCACCCTTCCATCCGCCACAATCTCAGCCACCCTTTCCTCCTCTACATTTAACAATCTTTCAAAATACTCTGCCCATCTCTTCCTTACTGCATCCATCTCAATTAACATCCTTCCATCCTCTGCTTTTACTCGTTCTTCCTTCCCAGACTCTCCCTTTCGCACCCTTTTCACCTCCTTCCAAAACATTTTCTTATTCTGTTGAAAATTCTCTGTCAGCCGCCTACCCCACCTCTCATCTGCTGCCATTTAGCATCACGCACAGCCCTTCTCGCCTTATTCCTCTTTTCCTTATACCTCTCATATGACATCTCATCCTTCCTCTGCAGCCACACTTCATACGCACGTCTCTTCTCAGCCACAGCCATACTTACTTCCTCGCACCACCATTCACTTCCTTTTCTTACACCACCACCCACACGTCTCACACCACACACCTCTTCTGCATGCCCCACCACAGCACTCTTAAATAACTGCCATTCCTCCTCCACACTGCCATTTTTCCGATCTTTCACTGCGTTCCACTCATCTTTCAGTTTCTCCTGATACTCTATCTTTATCTCTCTTTTATCCAACTCACTCACTTTCAAAACCTCCCTGCCACACCTAACTCTCCTAGCTCTCACCCAACTCTTAACTTTCCCTCCACCAGGTAGTGGTCAGACATACCTCCACCCTCCCCTCTCAGAACTCTCACATCCAACAATCTTCCTATTACATTCCTAGACACAACCACATAGTCCATCAAAGCTCTATCAACAACCCTTCCACCCTCCTGTCTCACCCATGTATACTTATAAATATCTTTCTTCTCAAACAGCGTATTTCCAATCACCATCTCTCGCTCAACACACATCGCTATCATTCGCTCCCCATTTTCATTTCTTCCAGGCACACCATGCATACCATCGACACCTTTAACTGCTACATTTCCCACTCTAGCATTCAGATCACCCATCATTACCACATTCACATTCGCTCCAAAACTCTGCAGACACTCATCAACATCATTCCAGAAAGACTCCCTCTCTTCTTCATCCCTTTCACTACCAGGCCCATATGCACTCACAAACACCCACAACTCACGTTCAAATTTCGCTTTCACCCACATCAGTCACGATGACAACTCCTTCCATTCAATCACACACTGCTGTACTTCCGGACTCACTAACAAGGCCACACCTTCTCTTGCCCTTCCTCTATCAACACCTGACAATCTTCCATTCACACTTCCAAACATAGACTCACCCTTCCCTTTCATCTTCGTTTCACTCAAAGCTAACACATCCAACTTTCTTCTCACAAACATTCTCCCAATCTCCTCCCTTTTAGCCTCAATCATACTACATCCACGCACATTCATAGACCCAATCTTCAGGGTACGGGGATAACTCCATCCCCCATCCCTTTCTCTGGCCTGTCTCTTTTTTGGAAGTAAAAAACAGAGGAGGGGGTCCCTAGTCCCCTCACCCTGCCCCTTTTAGCCGCCTTTTACGACACGCAGGGAATACGGTGGCTGTATTCTTCCTAACACAACCTGGCTGCAGAGTAGTAGTACCACCCCATAGTGCGGCCAGATTGTGTCCCCCCCGCCACAGGGGGGACATATCCTTAAATTTATGAATTATTTTGGTACACACTATTTCATTCTGCAGTGCATTCCACTGATGAATCGCCCAATCTGGGAAACTGAATTTCCTTACGTCTTTATCGCCTCTCTTTTTATGTAGTTTTTTTGCAGTGTCCTCTCGCTGATGCTTCCCCATAGATTATGTATTCATTTATGTGTTACTCTAAACCCCAACCTAAGCTGGACAGCTTATGTTAAATTCCTTGCTATAAATGCTTCCAAAAAATTGGGGCTTATGTACAGAGTTCGTGAGTTCTTCACTGACGTGCAGATGGCCATAATATACAAAAGTCATGTGCGTTCTCAGATCGAATACTGTTCACCACTGTGGAGTGGATGTGGAGCGGTTGCACTAGGAACTTGGACAAAATTCACAATAAAGCCATTAGATTAATCAATAATCCTGCCATTACACAGGACCTTCCTTCATTATCAGTATGTATAGTGGTAGGTGGTGGCAACCATCAACCACTCACTTGATGTAGTGCTGCCTACTCCTTCCTTAGCCTTTACCATTCTTTTTCTGTGCCTGCCCTCCTCTCTTCCTATTTCTCCCATCTTTCCTGTCGCTTCTCATTGCTTTTCTTTCCTCTACAGGTGGCTTTACATTGAGTGACAAGCCAAATGGTTTCCTGTAAGCCAAGAAACCATTTACAACGCTGGGTGGTAACCATATAACCAAATCATACGTGCTCCCTACGTGTCAGCAAGTGGGTTGGTGGAGGGTTAGTGCCCCTCCCTGCAAAACAAATAACTCAAAAGTCAAATGGCCACCCCTTATGGGATTGTGGCATCTGGCAATAGACAGGTAGATAGATAGAGATGTTGCTTCTTTAGCATTATCTTATCGATATTTTTACCGTAAGTGCTCTGACAAACTGGCTTCAATTGTGCCTCCTCTTCACATTTTCTCCCGAAATACTTGGGCAGCTGGGAGCGCCCATGAACTCACACTCTCTCCCCCGCAATGCAGAACCTCTGCTTATCAAAATTCATTTATCTCCAGACCTACTATTCTCTGGAATTCACTTCCTGGGAGTTGTTTCCCATAAACATTTAATCCACTTCAATTTAATTCCAGTTGTTATAAATATTTTATGAATGGAGGATGCCTTTAGGCACATGGACTTATTTTTTTTCCTTTGTTTTTCCTTCCTCCATTCATTAAAAAAAAATAAAATGTCTATTTTCTCTTTCCCTGAGATGCATTTATATAGCATAATCATGTCTCCTCTTTTCTTTCTCTCCTGTAATGTTGGCATGTTATATTTTTCTAGTCATTCATCATAGCTTAGATCCCTTAGGCTTGTTACCCGTCTTGTAGCTACCCTTTGTACTTTTTCAATCTTATCTCTGTGTTTTTTGAGAGGAAGATTCCAGACTACTGATGCATACTCCAGGGTTGGTCTGATGAATGATGTTATTATCTTTCCCAGCATGTCTTCATGTATATATGCGAATGCTATTCTCATATTAGCAAGCAATGTACACATGTTACATACCTTCTCACTGACGTGGTCAGCCGGAGATAGTCTGTTATTGATAATCACTCCTAGGTCTCTCTCCCTTTCTGATATGTGTAGGGTTGATCGTCCTAACTCATAATCCCAATCCGCTCTTTCTCACGTTTACCAAACTTAATCACATGACACTTGTCCACATTAAATTCCATATGCCATTTACTGCTCCATTCATGAAGCTTATTTAATTCTTCTTGCAGCTCTCTGCAAGAATCTGTGTCAGTAATTTTCCTTTGAATTTTTGCAAAATTTTTTGAAATTTTTTGGAAAATGTGAGTGCATTTAAGTACTTGGGTAATGCGATAAGTAAGGATGGAAGTTTACAGGATGAAGTGCTTAAAGGGGTACAACAAGGAAGAAAGGTTGCTGGTTCCTTGAAAGCAGTGATACGAAATAGGGAAGTGTGCATGGAAGTGAAGAAGGTACTACATGACAGTCTTGTGATACCAGCTCTAATGTATGGAAGCAAAGCTTGGACCTTGTTGGAGGGATAGAAGTCAAGAGTGAGAGCAGTGCAGTGGAAATAAGTTATCTGAGAGGAGCATGTGGAGTCACATGGAGAGACAGACCGACAAATGAGGAGGTGAAAGATGGTTGTGGCGTGGATGTGGATGTGATAGGAAGTGTTAGGAGAAACACAGTGAGGTGGTTTGGCCATGTGGTGAGGATGGAGAGTGAGAGACTAATGAGGAGAGTGTATGTGAGTGAGGTGGAGGGGGGGAGAGGGAGGGTGAGGCCAAGGATGAGATGGAGGGATGGAGTGGAGAGGTATATGGGAGAGGGGGTGTGAGCTGGGAGCAGGGCAGTGAAATGGTAGGGGACAAGGTGACATGGAGGCAATTTGTTTGTGGCCACCCCTTACGGGAGTAAGGCATCTGGCAAGACAAAGATAGATAGACAGAATTTTTGCATCATCCGCAAACATATTTAGATAGCTTCTATTTCCAATATTATTGTATGCCATTATTCATCATCCAATCTTACGTTGCCCCAAGAGGAGCACAGAAGCCTGGGGCTAGGCAAGTTGGTCCTGACATTTAAGATGAGAGTGACCAGCCTCACTCATCCCTGAGTGGAATTACGTGAGCAATAAACTCCAACCACCCCTTGGATATAAACTTTCATCGGCTCAATCTGACTGGAGCTCTGTAATTACCCACTAAACCACCAGGTGCCAAAATTTGGTTATATGGTTACCACCCAGCATAGTAAATGGTTTCCTGTTGTATAGGAAACCATTTGGCTTGTCACTCTGTGTACAGTCACCTAAGGGCAGAAGGAAGAGGAAAGAATGAAGGAAAGAAAGACAGAAGAGGGAGTGTAAAGTCACCCATAGGCAGAAGGACGAGGAAAGAATGAAGGAAAGAAAGAAGAAATGCATACCAAAAACATAATTTTGTGCCAGAACTGAGCCCTGTGGAACTCCGCTAGTCACTTCCCTCCATGATAAATAATTTCCCCTTAATTCTGTTCTCATTTCCCTTTTTCTGAGAAAATCCTGCATCTAAGAGTACAGTTTGCCTTGGATACCTCCTTGATGGTACTTACTTTGTGAAATGCTTTCATCCATCTATCCATCATCCAATCCTACGTTGCCCCACGAGGAGCGTAGGAGCCCGGGGCTAGGCAGTTGGTCCTTAAATTTAAGATGACAGTGGCCAGCCTCACTCATCCCTGAGTGGAATTATGGGCAATAAACCCCAACCATCCCTTGGAAATAAACCTTCACTGGTTCAATTTGACTGGAGCGCAGTAATTACCCACTAAACCACCAGGCGCCAAAATTTAGTTATATGGTTATCACCCAGCATGGTAAATGGTTTCCTGGTGTACAGGAAACCATTTGGCTTGTCACTCAGTGTAGAGTAACCCACAGGCAGAAGGAAGAGAAAAGAATGAAGGAAAGACAGACGGAAGAGGGAGAGTAAAGTCACCCACAGGCAGAAGGACGAGGAAAGACTGAGGGAACAAAAGACAGAAGAGGATGGAAGGAAAGAAGGATGGAGGAGAGGAAAGGGCAGACACCCGAGAGCAGCATTACATCGAGTGAGTGGATGGTGAGCACCCCCACCTACCACAAACAAATGCTTTCTTGAAATCTAAATAGATACTGTCCACCCAGCCTTCTCTTTTCTGTAATGTTTCTGCATCTCTAAAAAAGTAGCTTAATTGATTAGTAACACATGATTTTCCCTTTCTAAAACCCAACTGCCTTTCTGTTGTTATACTGTGTTCTTCTAGATGGTTTACCCAAACTTTTCTTATCAGCTTTTCTAGTATCTCACAACACTGGTCAGTAGCTGAGTGGATTCTGTTTATTCCCTTTCTTGAATAGGGGAACAATGTTTGCCTTGTTCCAAATATCAGGTAGTTTACTTTGATTAAAGGATTCCCTGAATATAAAATATATTGCTCTACTTAACTTTTTTGCACATTCATGTAGAACATAACCTGAAATTATGTCAGGACCATATGCTTTTCCCTTGTCTAATTTACTTAACTCTTCCTGTACTTCTTTTTCTGATATTTGTATATCTGGTAATACGTGTGAGCATGCATGTTCCATGTTGTTTCGTTTTGTTTACTTTTTAAAGGCTCCAACATGTTTGCATGCGTCGGCCTCAGTCACCTAATGGCGGCTCTCCACGCTGCACGATCTATTGCAGCCTCCCTGTTCAGTCCATTAACCCTGAGGTCACACTTAATGACCTTGTCCCATGTCTTTCTCGGTCTACCCCTCATAACCCCACCCCCAATATTAACACTTCTCACCTTCCTCACCTAATTATCATCCCCCATCCTCTCCACATGTCCAAACCATCTCAATCTCCCCCTCCTCATCACAACACCAATACACTCCAGTCCCATCCTACCTCTCAACTCTGGCATCGTAAATCCAGCCCCCCAGGACCGTGAAACAGGGATGCACTACACATCCACCTAATCATTGTAATTTCTGTACATCTGAGCTGGCAAATATCCTCCTGCTTAACTGCCCAGGTCTCACTACCATACAGCAATACACTCCTAACACATGCTGCATACAAAGACCCCTTAGCACGTAGGGAGGGCCCTCTCAATGTCAGAAGAGACAAGAGCTCCCTGAACTTCTTCCAACCACTTCTCGCCCTAGCCACAGAGCTAGCTCCAGACCCATCTCCACCACACAACATGTCTCCCAAATAACAAAACTCTTCCACACACTCAAGACATTCACCAGCAAGTTCAATCCTTTCACGTCTGACAATCTCCACCTGCTCTCCCCTATGCGCCATAAAATCAGCATTATCTCACAGTCTGCCTCTGATACCACTACATCTCTTGTGCACCCATTTATCACAAACATCGCACAAGATAGAATTACTTCCCACACCCTTGTGGCAAACTGCACATGGCCACTCTCCCTCGTCTTTGACAGTACCGCCACCAAACCTAGATATCATCACTTTTGTTTTATCTGCATTTACCCTTAAGCCCTTGTGCCCCATACCATCTCTCCACTTCCTAAACCTTTCCTCCGCCTCCCTTTCGTTCTCTGCAATCAACACATCTCTCCACTTCCTAAACCTTTCCTCTGCCTCCCTTTCATTCTCTGCATTCAACACTAAATAATCAGCATACAACATCTCCCACGGGAGTTCGTTTCTAAAGTCAGGTGAGAGGGCTTCAAGCACCATGATAAACAACATGGGACTCAAAACTGACCCCTGATGCACACCAACATTCATGGAAAACTCATCACTCAAATCTCCATTCACTCTTACCTGGGTGTGAGCACCCTCATACATAGCCATAACCACCCTAACCAGCCATTCCTCCAAGCCAAGCTTTCTCATTGCCCACTTCACCACATCTCTAGGGACTCTGTCAAAGGCCTTATCCAAATCAACAACAAAAAAATACAGATCCCTTCTCCTACCAATACAGGTATATTTTTCCTGAAGCTGTCAAACAATGAAAATGGCATCAGTGGTCCCCCTACCTGGCATAAACCCAAACTGCAATTCATCAATATGCACTCTTTCTCTAATAATACCTTCTAAAACTCTCTCCATTACCTTCATTATCTGATCTAAAAGCTTTATACCTCTATAATTTCCACTTTCCAGGGCATCACCCTTCCCTTTATACACATTTATAATTACACTCTTCAGCCAATCATCTGGGACAACACACTCATAAATAATCCTATTTATCAGGTCAGTGACTAACCTCACCCCTATATCTCCTGAGGCCTTCAACATTTTGGCAGTCAACCCAGACACACCTGCTGCCTTCCCCACCTTCATCCTGCCTATTGCCTCACTCACAGTAGCAGCATCAATCAAAGGCCAAGGGCCAAACACTGGATTTGCTGGCTCCAAACCTCCTGTCCCAGTCAAACTCCTCATTCAACAACCGGTTATAATGCTCTCTCCATGCATCTTTAATATCCTCATTGTTCACCACTACCCTTCCTTCATCATTCTTCACACACTGCTCACCTATGATATCCCGATTATCCCTCTTCACCTGACCTGCCACCTTAAATATCATATTTTTCCTTTCCCCATGATTTAGGTTATCAAGTAAAAGTCTCTGTGACTCAGACTTTGCCCTGTATACCTCTCTTCTAGCCCTATGCTTGGCAGCCAAATATTCCTCTTTGCTACTCAAACCCACATCACTTAAACAATGTGTTTACCTGTATAACAGTACAATGTGTTCTGGCGACTTTCCAAAACTGTCACTTTTACCCCTTTTTGCCACCCTATGCCACATAAATTACCCCCTACTTATACCCACCATCAGATAAATCATTGAAAGAGATAGTATAACTACTATAATTAACCCATTCCGTGCCATGTCCATATATATAAAGACAAACCAATAGTGTCAAAATTGCCAAGTCCATACATATATGGACTAAGTCATGGTACCCTAAATTGCCTAGTCTATATATATATGGATACGGTTCCCCTCACATTTGCGGGAAATTATTTGATTCTACCCTTAGTGTGTGACGGAAAATGGGATGACAGACACCACTCCTGCCCTCCCATGCCTTATACAAAAAAAAAAAAAAAAAAAAAAAAAAAAAAAAGGTGAATGTGAAAATACGTAAAATTAGCAAGGAACCCCAACTTTCTATCATCACAGTTTCGACGTGGCCGCATTACACACACCAGGATGTGTTTCCATGCTACAAGTACTCCATGTATCCACCCACTCCACACCAAAATGGAATATCTATCCACATCATCTGCTGATGGTATCTGAAAGTAGCCATCTGACGCAAATCTGGGTCACGCCACGTTGCCAAAGATGTGCTTACTCCTGACTTCCAGTCGAGAAGTCAAGGTTGGAGGACTTCCAAGTGAACTAACTGATAGGGATGCAAAAACTGTGTATATAAGGAAATTAAAATAAGTACATGTAAGCAAATAAAGTAAATTACAAAATCAAGTAAAGTAAGGAAAATAACATAAGGAAAGTGTGATTTACCTTAACTAATGTGTCTGTGTGCAGCATGAGTGTTTATTGTCCCTTATGTGATGGTTTATGGTGTCTTATGCTAACATAATATAAAAAAAAAAATCTATCTATCTATCTATAGCCTGACGCCCTAATCCCGCAAAGGGTGGCCGCAGACAAAACGGTTCCAAGTCGCTCTGTCACCCACCATTTGACTACCCTCCCCCCAACTCACTCCTCCCTCCCTCATATACCTCTCAACCCCATCCCTCCACCTCATCCTCGGTCTACCTCTCCCTCTCCCTCCCTCCACCTCACCTACATACACCCTCTTAGTCAGTCTTTCATTCTCCATTCTCTCCACATGTCCGAACCACCTCAGTGTATTTCTCCTAATCTTCTCAACCACATCCACATCCACCCCACAACGTTCCTTCACTTCTTCATTCGTCAACATGTCCCTCCATGTCACTCCACATGCTCCTCTCAAGTAACTCATTTCTACTGCTCTCACTCTTGACTTGTTCCCCTCTTGCAGGGTCCACGCCTCGCTTCCATACATCAGGGTAGGGATCACAATACTATCATGCAGTGACTTCTTAACTTCCATACTCACCTCCCTATTCCTCATCACTGCTTTCAGTGAACCAACAACCTTCCTTCCCTGCTGTACCCTTTCACGCACTTCATCCCTCAAAGTTCCATCCTTACTCATTACACTACCCAAGTACTTGAATGCACTCACATTCTCCATATCCTCACCATCCAACCTTACTGTACATTCTGTGACTTCATTCCTCTCAAACACCATAACTTTACTTTTGTTTACATTAACTTTCAGCTTCCTCCTCCTACACACTGTCCCAAATTCATTCACCAAACCTTGCAACTACCATTCATCTTCACTCAACAATACTGTATCATCAGCAAACACCAACACCGGAATCTTCCAAATCTCACCCTCATTCATCAAAGCCACCCCCACATCCACTGCCCTACCTTGCACTTCCTTTACAACCCCATCCATGTATATATTAAACAGCCATGGAGACATCACACAACCCTGTTTCAGTCCCACATTGAGATCAAAGAACTCACTCAGCTCACCATCCACCCGCACCGTAGCCCTAGCTCCTTCGTACATACTCTTCACAGCACTCAACAATTTCCTCTCCACTCCATATATTCTTAATACCTTCCACATACCTTCCCTATCTATTCTGTCATAAGTCCATGAAGGCAGCATACACTTTCTTTCCCTTCTCTAGATACTTCTCCACTAAACATCTTAGAACAAATATCTGATCTACACACCCTTTTCCCTTCCTAAATCCCCCTTGTTCTTCTCCAACTAGCTCCTCTGTCATATGCCTAACCGTATCAATGAGTATTCTACCATATATTTTACCAGTCACACTACGAAGGGAAATATCCCTATGGTTACCACATACTTCTCTCTCCCCCTTTCCTTTGTATAAAGGAACAATTATACCTGATTTCCAGTCCTCTGGAACCCTTCCCTCTTCCCAAGCCAATCTACACAACTTCCATATCCACTCCACAACAATCTCACCCCCATACCTCAGCATTTCACCACACACTCCATCAATTCCTGGGGCCTTTCCCAACTTGATCTTCTTCACTGCTTCCACTACTTCTGCCCTACTGATCTCTTCCTCCCTCCTCTCATCTCTTCTTCTCCCAGCCATTCCCCAACCACTTATACTCGCACTGCTCTCACTCTCTACATTCAACAAATCCTCAAAGTGCTCATTCCATCTCCTCAATTTCTCTCTCTTCTCCACCAGCAATCTATTATTCCTATCTTTCACTCCCCTACTATTTCCCTTTTCACACTGCCTTACTTTCTTTACCTCCTTCAAAAAAAATTTCTTACTCGCCCTCCATTTCACACTCAGATTCCTCCCAAACTCTTCATCCACTTTCTTCTTACTCTCCTTCACCAGTCTCTTCACCTCCCTTCTCCTGCTCACATATACCTCTCTCTACTCTCTCTCATCTTCTCCCCTACCTCTCCTTGCTAACCATTCACTCTATGCCTTCTTCTTTTGTTCCACAGCTTGTTTCACCTCATCATTCCACCATGCTGTCCCTTGCACACCCTTGCATCTCTACCTCACTCCACAAACCACCTCACACGCTGCACCTATCTCTTCCGTGAATATCTTACATACGTCTTCCACCCCTTCCATCTGCTCTAGCTCATACCTTCCCAATCTTTCTTCCACTATGCTCTTATACTCTGCCATTCTCTCACTATCTTGCAAATTCTCCACTCTTCTCACAGGAGCTGTTTCCTCCTGTCTTCCCCTTCGTCTCCTCCTCCATTTTCTTTGCAGCTTTACCTTGGCCATCACTAAGTGATGGTCCGAGACTTCATTCCTCCACCCTCTCCACACTCTTGCATCCAACACTTGTCTTCTCATTCGTTCATCCACACACCAGGCTGCATCTTCATGCTACAAGTACTACATACATCCACCCACTCCACACCAAATTGGACTATCTGTCCATATCAGCCACTGGCAGTATCTGAAAGTACCCATCTGATGCAAATCTGGGTAAGCTGGACCAAAACACCTGCTTTTGGCCAGAAAACAGCTGAAGTGAGCACTTTTACTATCACTTGGCTTATTTTGACCACTTTTCAGATCTGTTCATGTGTGTGTGGGGGGGGGGGAATTTGAAAATGGCCAACACTCTAGGTAACTTTGCCACCCAGACCCCTTGGCAATCTAGGCATAAAAGCCGAGAAAGGCTCCGGCATGTAAACATAAATGGTATTAAAACAGCATTAACAAAAACAAAAGTTTAGCCGGGTACCCATGTGTTGTCGGTGCATAGCTCCCTGGCATAGCTGGCCAGCTTAACCCCTCTCAGAATATATCTGAGTATAAAGTAGCCTCGGCCAGTTAATACCCCAGGTATAAAATGGCCTTGGTCAGAATATACCCCAGGATATATTTCAGCTTAGGCTATTTTAACTCCCTCCTGGGTCAGTTTATACCCTGGGTATGAAATGGCCTGGCCAGAATATACCCTGAGGTGTATTTCAGCCAAGGCTATTTGAGCCCCTAACCGCCGGCTGATGCGTATAACTGTCACAATTTGGGGCACAGCAACGCCGGTTGAACTGAATAGCCACAAGTGTCTTCCCACCATCCTTTGAACTTTAACGTATCCTTACTTATTGAAAGGATCACCTTGAGACGTGGGAATACTTTCATTTGAAAGAGGAAGAGTTGTTGAGTCTTATGTATCTATAATTTTTTCTTTAGCTGTTATTGTTTGGCAGAAATGAGGATTTGGAGTAAGGATATTTTTTCCATCATGGATATCCCCTGTAGGGAGGAGAGTGCGACATCGGAAAACCCCCAGCATGTAGGGGTTAACCCCGTAGGACAGCTTATACTCTCCCCCCTCTCTTCACTTCACATAAAAATAAAAAGTGGGTAATATTTTATATATCTCTTTATTTCTCACAAAATACATGCATGACAAATAATGAATTATACAAAACACCATTCCATACTACAGTAAAAGTCCTGTGCTGTAATCCAAAGGGCAGGGGACAGAGGGTCTTTCGGACTATTGTTTTTTCAGACTATTTGGGAGGGACCTCTGAAAACATAAGAAGTATGTGCACTCACGATCACTAATTTCTGCCCAGGGGTGCCCCCTTCCTACCTCTGTATACCCAGGGAAGAGGGAAGGGGGGAACAAAGTGAGCTCCACCCGCCTCTACCCCAGCTCCCAACCCTCCCCCATACCCCTACCCAACCCTCCCCACCTGTCATTCTTAACTGGCAGTTACATCTCAAGCTGATTTCATGCTTAACACTCTTAGTCCCACTAGTAATACAAATATAAAACACTACAATATGTTAAAAGTATATAATACTGTATAACTATCGACACGTTGCAGCAAGAAATTAATGAATTCTGATGTTGACGGTAAATCAAAAATGTTAACAACAGCTACCTCAGGCCTCAAATGCTGGATGCACTGCTTTGCAAACACACACACACACACACACACACACACACACACACACACACACACAAAGTGACTAGTACATGGGTTGGATGCTTATCACTGAGCTCCGCTCTGGGGAGAGACCTAAATTGTATCTATTTATTGGTCAAGCTCGTATCAGGCCAGTTTAGGTGATGATTCAACATGGTAAAACAAGAAATAACAAAGAAGTGTAAAGGAAATGTATAATAAGTAGATCAATGTCAATGAAGGTCATGAATTTCCTTACGTCAGCTGGACAACATCAAGGTTAGCAGATGGCAGAGTGATGTGAAAACTGTGAGTAGAGATCTTTTCTTTAAGATGGCTTATTTTGGAAAGTTGCCTGTAGAAGGTGTTAAGAAAAGAGACAAAGGTAAAAAACAGAATGATGACTTCTACCCAGACCTGGTTGAAAAGGAAGCTTACACCATGAGAGAATTATGGATGATTTTTGTTTTCATTTTTAAAGGCTCCAACATGGTTGCATGCGTCGGCCTTGGTCACCTAATGGCGGCTCTCCATGCTGCACGATCCATTGCAGCCTCCCTGTTCAGTCCCTTAACTCTGAGGTCACACTTAATGACCTCGTCCCATGTCTTTCTCGGTCTACCCCTCATAACCCCACCCCCACTATTAACACTTCTCACCTTCCTCACCCAATTATCATCCCCCATCCTCTCCACATGTCCAAACCATCTCAGTCTAACTCTCCTCATCACAACACCAATACACTCCAGTCCCATCCTACCTCTCAACTCTTCCATCGTGAACCCAGCCCCCCCAGACCTTGGACGCAGGGACGCACTACACATCCACCTAATCATTGTCATTTCTGTACATCTGAGCCGGCGAATATCATCCTGCTTCACTGCCCAGGTCTCACTACCATACAGCATTACACTCCTAACACATGCTGCATACAAAGACCCCTTAGCACATAGGGAGAGTCCTCTCAATGTCAGGAGAGGCAAGAGCTCCCTGAACTTCTTCCAACCACTTCTCACCCTAGCCACAGAGCTAGCTCCAGCCCCACCTCCCAAATAACAAAACTCTTCCACACACTCAAGACATTCACCAGCAAGTTCAATTCTTTCACGTCTGACAATCTCCACCTGCTCTCCCCAACACGCCGTACACATAAAATCAACATTATCTCGCAGTCTACCTCTGATACCACTACATCTCTTATGCACCCATTTATCACAAACACCGCACACGATGGAATTACTTCCCACGCCCTTGTGGCAAACTGCACATGGCCACTCTCCCTCATCTTTGACAGTACCGCCACCAACCCTAGATATCATCACTTTTGTTTTATCTGCATTTACCTTTAAACCCTTGTGCCCCATACCATCTCTCCACTTCCTAAACCTTTCCTCTGCCTCCCTTTCGTTCCCTGCAATCAACACCAAATCATCAGCATACAACAACAACTCCCACGGAAGTCCATTTCTAAAGTCACGTGAAAGGGCTTCAAGTACCATGATAAACAACATGGGACTCAAAACTGACCCCTGATGCACACAAACATTCACGGAAAACTCATCACTCAAATCTCCATTCACTCTTACCTGGGTGTGAGCACCCACATACATAGCCATAACCACCCTAACCAGCCACTCCTCCATGCCAAGCTTTCTCATTGCCCACTTCACCACTTCTCTAGGGACTCTGTCAAAGGCCTTTTCCAAATCAACAAAAACAAAATAAAGATCCCTTCTTCTACCAATACATTTTTCCTGAAGCTGTCGAACAATGAATATGGCATCAGTGGTCCCCCTACCTGGCATAAACCCAAACTGCAATTTATCAATATGCACTCTTTCTCTAATCATACCTTCTAAAACTCTCTCCATTACCTTCATTATCTGATCTAAAAGCTTTATACCTCTATAATTTCCTCTTTCCAGGGCATCACCCTTCCCTTTATACACATTTACAATTACACTCTTCAGCCAATCATCTGGGACAACACACTCATAAATGATCCTATTTATCAGGTCAGTGACTAAACTCACCCCTATATCGCCTGAGGCCTTCAACATTTCGGCAGTCAACCCAGACACACCTGCTGCCTTCCCCACCCTCATCCTGCCTATTGCCTCACTCACAGTAGCAGTATCAATCAAAGGCCAAGGGCCAGACACTGGATCTGCTGGCTCCAAACCTTCCCTGTCCCAGTCAAACTCCTCATTCAACAACCGGTTATAATGCTCTCTCCATGCATCTTTAATATCCTCACTGTTCACCACTACCCTTCCTTCATCATTCTTCACACACTGCTCACCTATGATATCCCGATTATCCCTCTTCACCTGACCTGCCACCCTAAATATATTTTTCCTTTCCCCATGATTTAGGTTATCAAGTAATTGTCTCTGTGACTCAGACTTTGCCCTGTATACCTCTCTTCTAGCCCTATGCTTGGCAGCCAAATATTCCTCTTTGCTACCACCCTTCTTCCATTCCTGGAAAAGCCTTCTTTTCTCCTTAACTGCAACTTCTACACCCTCATCCCACCACCAAGTTACTTTATGTCTTGGTGGTCCTCTTGTCCAGCCGCATGTTACATCAGTAACTCTCAAGAAATTGTTCTTGAGGGCTCTGTACTGTTCATTAACGCCTCTGTCTACAGCTCCCTGTTCAGCCACCACTCTCCTCAACTCGCTATAGAAGGCATCCCTTACTACTTGGTATTTCAGCTTCCATATTTTCCTCCTAGGTACATAAGTCCTCTTTTTCATCACTCATTCTTTAAGCACCATATCACAAATCAGTGGTTTGTGCTGCTGCACACACTCCTCACTTCCTATAACTTTAACAACCCTCACTAACCTCCTATCGGCCCTCCTAACCAGAAAATAATCTATCTGACTGCTATTTCCCCTAGACTCATACATAATTAACCTACTGTCTCCTTTCCTAAAATATGTGTTGCACACAATCATGTCCGTTGCCTCCCCAAACTTGAGTATCCTTTCCCCTTCTGCATTCCTTATACCATATGAACATCCCCCATGCACTCCTTCATAACCATTTAAGTCCCCTTCCAAAACCACTCTCTCATCATCCCGCATACCTCCCACTACATGTATTAAATCAACCCAAAATCTATCATTCTCTGCTTCATCCAATCCTGCCTGTGGAGCATATGCCGATATAATCACAGCTATCCTTCTACCGAACAGAATTTTCACTACCAATATCCTATCGCTTACTCTCATAACATTCATAACATATTCCACCCATTTCTCTGCAACCATCACACCAACACCTCCATATCCGTCTGTCCCCCCTTGCCAAAACAACTTACACCAATGATACAGAGAAAATCAGGCAAGCATGCAGTCTGATAGACCAAAGCAATAACACTAAAGAGAAAATACCACAGGTAAATGAAATGGTGAGAAATTACCAAGATGAGGTAAAAACTACATATGCTTGAAAAGGTGAAAGAATTATTTAGATACAAGGGCAGAAGAAAAAAGCATAAGAAAGGAAGTGAAACAAATAATAAAAAATAACCCAAAACTAGTCAGGGAAGCAGTGGAGATTATCAAATCTATAGTAATCAGTGGCATAGGTGAAGAAGAAATAAAAAATAAAATTTCATGAGACAAAAAGGAGATGTAAAATATAATGAACATACTGCAGCAAGCATCAAGGGATATTTGTGAGAAAGATAAAGAAGAACATAAAAGGCTAGGGAAATATGAGAAAAGTGCAAATACTTTAGAGGATATATTGAAATATGCCAACAAACTCATGGAAAAAGTGGAATTCAAAAAAGTATGGATAAAAAGATGCCTAACTCAAGAGAAATTGGGTACACTAAAGGAGAGGAGGGAGGAAGCAAAAAGAAAAAATGAGGAAAGATAAGAGAAAGAGGAGAGTAAATTTTTTTTACAAAGTAACTGGATTGCAGGAAAGAAAGTGGTACTTAACCAGAAGGAAATAAAAGAAAGTAAAGTAATATACACATGATATGGCAAGTATATAAACAAGATGATTAAGCTGATGTACTCAAATGTAGATGGAATGGTATCTAAATTATCGGAGATGAAAGATTATACCAAAGAAAAGGAACCACATAAAATTTGCCTAACTGAAGCAAAATTAACCCCAAGGATATCAAACGATACCCTAAACTTAGAGGAATACAAAATATGGAGAAGAGATAGGAATGTTTAAAAATGAGGAGGAATTATGATACTAACAAAGAAAAATCTGCAAGTCAAAGAAACAGAAATATATATATATATATATATATATATATATATATATATATATACCCTCACAAGCAGAACTGATTGCAGTAGAGATTATTACATCTGAATGGAAATTAACTGTAACAAATTTATACATGCCACCCAGAACAAACACTTGCGAAAGAGGCAAATATGAAGACCTGGCAGAGAGTACAATTCAAAATTTAAGAGCACTTCTACATAGAATGGAAGAGAAATCTGACAGAATTATATTAATTGGAGATTTCAATACAAATATAAACTGGAATACTCTAGATGTAAGAAGCCATGAATGCTGTTGGGACCAAAAGCTCCTGGACCTTGTGCAAGAGTTTTTCCTAACACAACTTGTAAAGGAAAACACCAGAAAAAGAGGGATTTGATGATCCATCAGTACTAGATCTTATATTTACTATGCAAGAAAATGATACTGACAATATAATGCATCACCCTCCATTCGGCAAGGGCAACCATGCAGTATTTAAATTGCAACTTCAGGATTCAGTAAGACATAGTTAACATTACTGAGAGTTACAAAATGTACCTCAACTACAAAAAGGGAAACTACCATGACCTACAGAAGTACTTCTTAGAAACAGATTGGGAAAAAGAGCTTAGAGGACAAGATTTAAATGTTATACCTGTATATAGAAAATTCTGCGAACTTTATGAAATAGGAGTCCAAAATTATATCCCACAGCACAAAGAACCAAAGAAAAGAATGAAATGGTTTAATACAGAATGTAAAAAATCAAAAGGAAAAAGACACTTGTTGTGGAACAGATACAGAAGACACAATAGTGAAAGGGCATTTAATAACTATAAACTGACAAGAAACAATTATACAAGGATAAGGAGAGAAGCCGAAAGACAGTTTTAGGAAGACATTATATATACAAGTAGTGATCAACCGAAGCTATTTTACAGCTACATCCAAAGCAAAACCAAAGTTAAACATAAAATACAGTCCATTACAGACAAAGGGATCATCTATACACAACAGAAAGATATTTGTGAAGCACTAAATAAAAATTTCCAATCAGTTTTTACAGAAGAAAATAATTTTTGAGAAAGATGATATGGAACAAGCATGCCCACACATATTACCAGATATACAAATATCAGAAAAAGAAATACAGGAGGAGTTAAGTAAATTAGACGAAGGAAAAGCAAATGGTCCTGACGAAATCTCATGTTGAGCGCTACATGAACATGCAAAAGAGTTATGTAGAGTAATATACTTAATATTCAAGGAATCTTTGAGTCAAGGTAAACTACCTGATATCTGGAAGAAAGCAAATATTGTTCCCCTATTCAAGAAAGGTAACAGACAAAATCCACTCAACTACCAACGAGTATCACTAACCTGTGTTGTCAGTAATATATTAGAAAAGCTGATAAGAAAAGTTTGGTAAACCATCTAGAAGAACACATGATAACAGAAAGGCAATTTGGTTTTAAAGAAAAGACGCCAGACGCCATGTATCCCAGACGGGGTGGCTAAGGGCTTAGAGTTAATTGTTTTACAGGGAGGGGCACTAATCCTCCACCAACCCCACTTGACAGGTAGGGATGCCAACAGCATCTGGTGTTCCCAGGCGGTCACCCATCCAAGTACTAACCAGACCCAACGTTGTTACAAAGGGAAAATCATGTGTTCCTAATCTATGAAGCTACTATGATAGAGTTGCAGAAACATTACAGAAAAGAGAAGGATGGGTGGACAGTATCTAACTAGATTTCAAGGATGCATTGGACAGAGTACTGCACCAAAGACTTCTATGGAAACTGTACCATCAAGGAGGAATCCAAGACAACCTGTACTGTTGGATGCAAGATTTTCTCATAAAAAGGGAAATGAGAACAGTACTATGGGGAAATTACTCATCATGGAGGGAAGTGACCAGCAGAGATACGGAGGGCTCAGTGCTGGCACCAATTAGTTTTTTAGTGTATAAAAATGGCATAGATAGTAACACTGGAAATGAAAGCTATCTATATATGTTTGCTGATGATGCAAAAATACAAAGGATAATTACTAACACAGACTCTTGTACAGCGCTACAAGAAGAATTAAATAAACTTCATGAATGGAGTGATAAATGGCAAATGGAATTCAATGTGAACAAGTGTCATGTAATTCAGTTTGGTAAAAGTGAAAAAAGACCAGATTGAGATTATAAGTTAGGAAGTAAAACCCTACACAAATTAGAAAGAGAGAAGGACCTAGGAGTGATTATAAATAACAGACCATCTCCAGCTGACCACATCAGTGAGAAGGTACAGAACATGTATACACTGCTTGCTACCTGGGGGTAGGGGGGGGTTTTCAAGAATACTCCCCCAGTATCCCTGCTTGTCGTAAAAGGCGACTAAAAAGGGTTGGCGGAGGGTTAGTACCCCTCCCCGGAAAACAACTAACTAAAAAAACAAACAAGAAGCCTCAGACAAGGACTGACCTAACGATGACGACCCAGGACCGGACAAAGGACGTGGTAATGGCTACATGGAATGTAAGAGGAGCGAATGATGAGGTGAAAGAGAGAGAGATTGTCCAGGGGCTTGAGGGTGTGAAAGTGGATGTATGTGGAATAACTGAAACAAAATGGCGAGGAGAAAGTGTGAGAGAATGGGAGTATGGATGGGGTATATGTGCAGGAGTAGGTGAGAATGAGAGGGCAAAGGAAGGAGTATGTATAGTTGTGAGTAAAAGATGGAAGAAGAGCATAAGACGGTATGGATCAGTTGGGTCAAGGATTGTGTAGGTAAAGTTGAAAGTTGGAATACAAATGTGGGCGATTGTGTGTGTGTATGTGCCAATGCAAGATCGTGCTAGCAGAGTGAGAGAAGAGTTCTGGACAAATGTGGAAGTGTGCATGGAAAAGTTTGGAAGGAATGAGAGAGTGTTTTTAATCGGTGATACGAATGGTAAAGTAGGGGATGTGAAGGTGGATGGAATAGTTGGTGAGTGGGGTGCGCCTGCTGAGATAGATGAGAATGGCAGTGCATTAGTGGACATTTGTGCTGGGAGGAGGTTGGTGATAGCCAATACCCTCTTCAGACATAAAATGATCCACAGGTAAACATGGCGAGTGATGAGAAGGGTGGGTGGTGAAGTGAATGAAAGGAAGGCAATGACTGATTATGTGTGTGTGGATGAAAGGATGCGAAGATGTGTAATGGATGCAAGAGTTTATAGAGGTTGGGGAAGTGGACTTTCTGACCACTACTTGGTGGTGGCCAGAATTAGGATCCAAGTAAGATGGAGGAATAGAAGAAGGGAAAGACGAGAGGGAGTAGTTGCAAGGAGAGTGGAAAGGTTACAAGAGGATGAGAAAAAGGCAGAGTATAAGAGAGAAGTGGAGGAACGACTGGGCAAATATGAATTGGAGCAGATGCGGGACGTGGAAGGTACATGCAGGATATTTACAGAAGAAATATGTGCAGCATGTGATGTGGTGTGTGGGAGGAAGAGAAGACAGAGGGGGGTGCAAGGAACAGCATGGTGAACTGAAGAGGTGCGACAGGCTGTGGCACAAAAGAAGAAAGCATACAATGAATGGATAAGAAATAGGGGCGTGGAAGAAGTTGAGAGGCAGAAGAGAGAGTTATATGTAGAAAGAAAGAAAGAGGTGAAAAGATTAGTAAGAGAGAGTAAGAAGAGAGTGCATGAGGAATTTGGAAGGAATTTGAGTGTAAAGTGGAGGGACTGTAAGAAAATGTTTTGGAAAGAGGTGAAGAGAGTAAGACAGGGTGGAAGTGGAGTTAGCAGGGGGGTGAAAGGTAAAAATGGTAGATTACTAGTGAAGAAGGGAGAAAAAGTGAGCAGATTGAGAGAACACTTTAAGGAATTGTTGAACGTAGAGTATGGAAGTAATGTGAGTATAAGTGGCTGGGGAATGGCTGGGAAAAGGAGAGAGGTGAGAAGACAGGAAGAAATCAGTAGGATAGAAGTTGTGGAAGCAATGAAGAAAGTTAAATTGGGGAAAGCCCCAGGGATTGATGGAGTGTGTGGTGAAATCTTGAAGCATGGGGGAGAGATAGTAGTTGAATGGATATGGAAGATGTGCAGATTGGCCAAGGAGGAAGGTAGAGTCCCGGAGGATTGGAAGTCAGGTATAATTATTCCCTTGTACAATGGAAAAAGGGAAAAAGAAGTGTGTGGTAATCACAGGGGCATTTGTCTTCTTAGTATAATAGGAAAAGTGTATAGTAGGATACTTATTGACAGAGTTAGAGAAAGAACAGAGGAATTAGTTGGAGAAGAACAGGGAGGCTTTAGGAAGGGAAGAGGTTGTGTAAATCAGATATTCATTCTTATATCTTTAGTGGAAAAGTTTCTAGAGAAGGGAAAGAAGTTGTATGCAGCTTTCATGGATTTGGAGAAAGCATATGACAGGGTGGATAGACAAGGATTGTGGAAAGTATTAAGAATATATGGAGTAGATGGGAAGTTGTTGAATGCTGTGAAGAGTATGTATGATGGTGCTGAGGCTGCAGTGCATGTGGATGGTGAACTGAGTGAATTTTTCTCTTTGAAGGTTGGATTGAAACAGGGATGTGTCATGTCTCCATGGTTGTTCAATCTGTACATGGATGGGGTAATAAAAAGAGGTACAAGGTAGGGTAGTGGATGTTGGAGTGGCCCTAGTGAGAGAGGATAGTGTTTGGAAACTCCCTGTACTGTTGTTTGAAGATGATACTGTGTTTTTGAGTGAAGACGAAGGAGAGCTGCAAGGCTTGGTGGATGAGTTTGGGAGAGTGTGTAAGAAACGGAATCTAAAGGTCAATGTAGAGAAAAGTGATGGTCTTTGAGAGAGGTGAAGTTAGTGAATGTACAGCGAGATTGGATGGTGAGGAATTGGAAAATGTGAGTACGTTTAAGTACTTGGGTAGTGTGATGAGTAAGGATGGAGGTTTGGAGGGTGAAGTGCGTGAAAGGGTACAGCAGGGAAGAAAGGTTGCTGGTTCTTTGAAAGCACTGATAAGAAACAGGGAAGTGAGCATGCAAGTGAAAAAGTTACTACATGACAGTATTGTGATACCAACTCTAACGTATGGAAGTGAAGCTTGGACGTTGTTGGAAGGACACAAGTCAACAGTGAGAGCAGTGGAAATGAGTTATTTGAGAGGAGCTTGTGGTGTCACATGGAGAGACAGGCTGATGAATGAGGATATAAAGGAGCGTTGTGGTGTGGATGTGGATGTGATAGGAAGTGTTATGAGGAACACACTGAGGTGGTTTGGCCATGTGGAGAGGATGGAGGGTGAGAGACTGACGAAGAGAGTGTATGTGAGTGAGGTGGAGGGGGGAAGAGGGAGGGGGAGGCCATGGATGAGATGGAGGGATGGGGTGGAGAGGTATATGAGAGAGAGGGGTGTGAGTTGGGAGGAGGGCAGTGAAATGGCAGGGGACAGGGCGACGTGGAGGCGATTTGTTTGTGGCCACCCCAAACGGGATTGAGGCGTCTGGCAATAGATAGATAGATAGACAGATTCATATACATAAATGAAGACATGCTGAGAAGGATAATAACATCACTTATCAGACCAACCCTGGAGTATGCATCAGCAGTCTGGAATCCTCATCTCAAGAAACACATAGATAAGATTGAAAAAGTATGAAGGGCCGCTACAAGATGGGTACCAAGCTTAAGGGATCAAAGCTATGAAGAAAGACTAGAAAAACTGAATCTGCCAACACAACAGGAGAGAAGGAAAAGAGGAGACATGATTATGCTATATAAATGTGTCTCAGGGAAAAAGAACATAGACATAAATGAGTACAGGTAACTCGCACAGAACACGATCTCACGGAACGCGCTCGCAATTATACACGGTAAGGGCTGGGATACATATAAGACAACGTAAGATTAAAAAACCATTATGAAAACTACAAATTAACGCAGGAGAGGCCTTTGAAAGATCAAATCCTCGAACGTCACCGCAGCGCGCGGTTTGTTTTGATTACGTGACGATCTAGGCGGGAAATTATTCAGTGAGTGAGACATTCCCGAGTACAGTAGCACAGTATTTGTAAGTTAAATATTTACAGTACTGTACTGTTCTGGTAAGTTTATGTGCAACTTAAAGTACTATTAAATAACGTTAAAGCAAGAAATAAAGTCTTATAACCAGTTTACCTGATAGGCGTCAGAATGTTGCCTTTTTTATTTGTTCGTTTTTTCCACAGTACTGTACAGTATTTGTAAGTTAAATATTTACTGTTCTCGTATGTACTGTACTTGTAAGCACTTAAATAAAGTTACATCATTAAATAAAGCCTTGTAACCAGTTAACCCGAATTATATGATTGCCCATGATCGGCGTCGGAATATTGCCTTTTTTGTTTGTTCGTTAAACTCTTACTATACTGCTTTTCTACAGTACTGTATTTGTAAGTTAAATATTTACTGTTCTGGTATGTACTTGTAAGCAATTAAAGCATTAAATAAAGCCTTGTAACCAGTTAAACTGATTTATATGATTACCCATGATCGGCGTCGGAATATTGCCTTTTTTGTTTGTTCGTTAAAGACTTATAACAAGAGAAAAATACATTTTTGTCTTGGTATCTTTACCTATTTGCTCAGGTTTGGTGTAATGGTTTGGATCATTTGATGCATTGCAACTTGTAGAAAACTGTGAAAACTTTCGGGAAGTGAACGAAAATCTGGGACATGAGACTAACCTTGACTTCACCCTCTCATGTATCATCTGTCAGTTCACCACCTGCTATCGTGATGAGTAGATGTACAATTTTTTCGCTCGTGGCCATGCCTAACCACACATAGTTACACCCATTATCTCGACCCAGACAGAAAATACAATCTTTTTCCTCCCTTGCAAAACACAAACAACTACCCTGTTTACGAGACAGCAATATATATATTGCGAAAATAACAAGGTAAAATGATAAAGATGAACGTAAAATGATTGAGAAAGATGAACATGTTATGACGGAAGAAATACGTTTTCCCTGTCTGTAAACGTATTTATTTCTGCTTTGTATCTGTATTCGTAATAATTAGACTTATTGTTAGTTCTGAAACTGCATTACGATTCTATTTTTAGCCATTCTTGTGGTGTGGGAGCTGGAAGTTGTGACACAACTTCCTTATTGCTAATCGGACCGACCCTCCACTTTATTCTCCCGTGGCAGAGTCTAGCCTTGGAGGACGTGCAGTTTTCTCATTTAGGACTGAAAATTCAACTCTTTCGCTCCCTTTTCCAAGCATGGGCACAACGATAATGTAAAAAATAACTCGAAACTACCATAAACATATATCAAAAAGGTGAAAATGTATTCATAACTTTTTTTTTTCCAGCCATTCCTAACAGATTATGTACTGAAATCATTCGATATCACAGTACTGCATTTCTAAGTTAAATATGTACTGTTCTGGTATGTACTTGTAAGTTAAAGGACTGGTACCAGTTAACCTGATTTATAAGATTACCTATGATCGGCGTTGGAATGTTTCCTTGTGTTTACGTACAGTATTTGTGTGTGGAAGTTTTGCTGTGGAGTACTGTATTTGTGCGTTATAACATTAAATAAACCTTCTAACCACTTAAAGTGCTTTCTAGTGATTACCAGTGACAGATAACAGCAAAACAACACATTTGGGGGGTGTAGGGAGCAAAATACGGAGTAGTTTAAATATACGCGATTTCGCACCTAACACGGCACCGTAGGAACGAAACCCACATGTTCCGTGTGAGTTACCTGTATATAACCTTTGGGGAAACATTAGCAAGAGGACACTGCAAAAAACTGCATAAAAAGAGAGGTGATAAAGATGTAATGAAATTCAGCTTCCCTAATAAGGCAACTAATCAATGGAATGCACTACCGAATGAAATAGTGTGTGCCAAAACAATTAATAAAACTTAGGATATGTATGATAAAACTGATTTAATACACGGGACAGTACAAGCTTGACTCATTCCTGTTAAGATACAATTAGGTAAGAACAATGAGGTAGGTAAGAACACACACACACACACACACCGGTCACCGACAGAGACGGAGCTCCTTGTGATCACTGGGAAATAATCACCCAATTAGGGTCAAAAAGGAGACCAACCTATTGTGATTATGTGAATGAATATGTGAGTGGTGGTCCAATCAGATATTAGTACAAAAACACAGGTTTCAATCTTACCACATCTAACGCGGTAAAGAGAGAGGGAGAGAGAGGGAAAAGGGATTAATCCCCGAGCTAGACCTCATCAGATCATATAGCCCTGCTAGGGTTACAGGAGAGCGCTACCCCTCCCACGATGGCAGCCACCGGTTGGGGCGCGAACTCGCAACCTCATGATAACGAGCCAGAAACCCTACCACCGAGCTACCGTGCTACCCCAAGGGGAGAGAGAGAGAGAGAGAGAGAGAGAGAGAGGCACAAGGATGCTGACATAGTGTTTATATGTATGTATGGTCGCGTATGCATAACATCCATTAGCCTAGCGATGATGAACACCAGGCCTTAGAATAGACGCTATGGGCAAGTGTGGGGGCAGTGTGTGGGTAGTCAGGGACGAGAGAAGGACGACATGACGTCGGTCCTTGGATTTACTAGACGAAGACTCCAAAGGGTGGAGTTCAAGCGATGTGCGACTCCACATCCATCCCGAGAAAGTGTTACTGCTGTGAGAATATTACGCCCGTGAGGGACTAGTGTTGTGTACTTCACACCCCTACCCACACACTGATACTATAGGACAAAAATTGGTCCCGCCACAAGTGAGTTGCCCTTGCTTACTTTAAGAATGCTTATTGATCTGCACGTGGTTGATGTCACGACATAATCCAATTATAAATGTAGGAAAGTAAGGACGAGAATTAAAGCGATATGTGTATACGAAGTAAACTCTGGTAGATTGTAATTATGTGTATGACCAAGTGTTATAACAATGAGGAGTGACGCCATTATATCATACTGAGATAGTAAAATTGCAATTTCAGGTATGACCGAATAAATAGTCGAGTTCAGCTGGGCGGGTTTCATTACCTCGTTTCCCCTTCCAAAAGTGCAGGCGGTTATAGTCATACTTGGGGTCCATTGGTGGGGGCAGCGGGGCCGACCACGACCTACGACAGTGCTGGGGGTATTAACCCTCTCAGGCACAGTCACGCGATTCGTGTGACATTCATGTGTAGGAGGAGGCCGTAGCACGGGCCGAACAGGGTAGTACTCCCAAGGGGAATGGGAATGCTGGTGATAGGGAGAGCTGGAGCTCCTGTTTCACTAGCTATCTAACCATCCCCCTTTGCTGACCTTTTCAGTGTGACAGTAACATGGAGAGTAGACCAGCATACTCTCCCAAACATTTCCTCTAACTATCTATGCACTACACCACATGCACTTTACATTTCACACAACGTATCCCACGACGTTACAGGTGTTGGTGCCAGCAAGGGCATGCAGCCAGAAAACTTTGCCCCTCGCTACCTAGTGGTGGACTTCTGGGGGGAGGCGTGGCGGGGGTTACGCCGGCATAGATCATGGGTCCAGGGCGAGATGGGGCTCGAGCCTGTGCTAGAGGGTACAGGGCATTGCGGTTCCCAGGCTGCCGCTTCCGCCCAATAGAGAGGGGCCCGAACCTGGGAGTAGCGCCCCAGGAGGCTGCCCTATCAGTGGGTGTATAATGGCGGGATAGTTGCAGTACCAAGACGCGCTTGAAGGGTGTCCCTGCAGCTGTCCTGGCAGGGTGCCCCAAGGCCACTACCACAGCCACTGGTAAGCTGGTGGGTTAGGGGTCCCAGATCCATTGCCTGGACCTGGGATTGTGCAGTGAGTGGGACCTGTGCTGTGTCTGTCCCCATTTATTAATACTGAAGATGACAAAACAAAAAAGGTTTCAAAGCATGCCTGAGGACAGTAAATCACCCATGGGGATGAGGGTGGGTTCATGAAATGTGGGAAGTTTGAGGGGAAGAGCAGGGGAAGTCGTTGAGGCATTCAGTAGGAGGTGGGTGGATGTGGCGTGTTTGCAGGAAGTCCGGTACAGGGGTGGATCAGCCAGAAAGATTGTTGGGAAGGACTGTTGCTATAAGTTGTTTTGGCAGGGGAGGACAGACGGATATGGTGGTGTTGGTGTGATGGTTGTGGAGAAATGGGTGGAATATGTTATGAATGTTTTGAGAGTAAGCGATAGGATATTGGTAGTGAAAATTCTGTTGGGAAGAAAGATAGCTGTGATTATATCGGCATATGCTCCACAGGCAGGATTGGATGAATCAGAGAAAGATAGATTTTGGGATGATTTAATATGTGTAGTGGGTGGTATGCGGGATGATGAGATAGTGATTTTGGGAGGGGACTTAAATGGTCATGTAGGTGAAGCATCACAAGGTTATGAAGGAATGCATGGGGGATGTGCATATGGTCTAAGGAATGCAGAAGGGGAAAGGATACTCGAGTTTGGGGAAGCAACGGACATGATTGTGTGCAACACATATTTTAGAAAAAGAGACAGTAGGTTAATTACAAATGAGTCTGGGGGAAATAGCAGTCAGATAGATTATTTTCTGGTTAGGAGGACCGATAGGAGGTTAGTGAGGGATGTTAGAGTTATAGGAAGTGAGGAGTGTGTGCAGCAGCACAAACTATTGATTTGTGATATGGTGCTTAAAGAACATGTGATGAAAAAGAGGACTTATGTACCTAGGAGGAAAATATGGAAGCTGAAAAACCAAGTAGTAAGGGATGCCTTCTATAGCAAGTTGAGGAGAGTGGTGGCTGAACAGGGAGCTGTAGACAGAGGCATTAATGAACAGTACAGAGCCCTCAAGAACAATTTCTTGAGCGTTACTGATGTAACATGCGGCTGGACAAGAGGACCACCAAGACATAAAGTAACTTGGTGGTGGGATGAGGGTGTAGAAGCTGCAATTAAGGAGAAAAGAAGGCTTTTCCGGGAATGGAAGAAGGGTGGTAGCAAAGAGGAATATTTGGCTGCCAAGCGTAGGGCTAGGAGAGAGGTATACAGGGCAAAGTCTGAGTCACAGAGACAATTACTTGATAACCTAAACCATGGGGAAAGGAAAAATATATTTAGGGTGGCAGGTCAGGTGAAGAGGGATAATCGGGATATCATAGGTGAGCAGTGTGTGAAGAATGATGAAGGAAGGGTAGTGGTGAACAGTGAGGATATTAAAGATGCATGGAGAGAGCATTATAACCAGTTGTTGAATAAGGAGTTTGACTGGGACAGGGAAGGTTTGGAGCCAGCAGATCCAGTGCCTGGCCCTTGGCCTTTGATTGATACTGCTACTGTGAGTGAGGCAACAGGCAGGATGAGGGTGGGGAAGGCAGCAGGTGTGTCTGGGTTGACTGCCGAAATGTTGAAGGCCTCAGGCGATATAGGGGTGAGTTTAGTCACTGACCTGATAAATAGGATTATTTATGAGTGTGTTGTCCCAGATGATTGGCTGAAGAGTGTAATTGTAAATGTGTATAAAGGGAAGGGTGATGCCCTGGAAAGAGGAAATTATAGAGGTAAAAAGCTTTTAGATCAGATAATGAAGGTAATGGAGAGAGTTTTAGAAGGTATGATTAAAGAAAGAGTGAATATTGATGAGATGCAGTTTGGATTTATGCCAGGTAGGGGGACCACTGATGCCATATTCATTGTTTGACAGCTTCAGGAAAAATGTATTGGTAGGAGAAGGGATCTTTATTTTGTTTTTGTTGATTTGGAAAAGGCCTTTGACAGAGTCATTAGAGAGGTGGTGAAGTGGGCAATGAGAAAGCTTGGCTTGGAGGAGTGGCTGGTTAGGGTGGTTATGGCCATGTATGTGGGTGCTCACACCCAGGTGAGAGTGAATGGAGATTTAAGTGATGGGTTTTCCGTGAATGTTGGTGTGCATCAGGGGTCAGTCTTGAGTCCCATGTTGTTTATCATGGTACTTGAAGCCCTTTCACGTGACTTTAGAAATGGACTCCCGTGGGAGTTGTTGTATGCTGATGATTTGGTATTGATTGCAGAGAATGAAAGGGAGGTGGAGGAAAGGTTTAGGAAGTGGAGAGATGGTAGGGGGCACAAGGGCTTAAGGGTAAATGCAGATAAAACAAAAGTGATGATATCTTGGGTTGGTGGCGGTACTGTCAAAGACAAGGGAGAGTGGCCATGTGCAGTTTGCCACAGGGGCGTGGGAAGTAATTCCATCTTATGCGGTGTGTGTGATAAATGGGTGCATAAGAGATGTAGTGGTATCAGAGGTAGACTGTTAGATAATGCTGATTTTATGTGTACGGCATGCCGGGGTGAGCAGGTGGAGATCGTCAGACGTGAAAGGATTGAATTTGCTGGTGAATCTCTTGAGTGTGTGGAAGAGTTTTGTTATTTGGGAGACATGTTGTGTGCTGGAGGTGGGGCTGGAGCTAGCTCTGTGGCTAGGGTGAGAAGTGGTTGGAAGAAGTTCAGGGAGCTCTTGCCTCTCCTGACATTGAGAGGGCTCTCCCTATGTGCTAAGGGGTCTTTGTATGCAGCATGTGTTAGGAGTGTAATGCTGTATGGCAGTGAGACCTGGGCAGTGAAGGAGGAAGACATTCGCCGGCTCAGACATACAGAAATGACAATGATTAGGTGGATGTGCAGTGCATCCCTGCGTCCAAGGCCTGGAGGGGCTGGGTTTACAATGGAAGAGTTGAGAGGTAGGATGGGACTGGAGTGTATTGGTGTTGTAATGAGGAGAGGTAGATTGAGGTGGTTTGGATATGTGGAGAGGATGGGGGATGATAATTGGGTGAGGAAGGTGACAAGTGTTAATATTGGGGGTGGGGTTATAAGGGGTAGACCGAGAAAGACATGGGACGAGGTCATTAAGTGTGACCTTAGGGTTAAGGGACTGAACAGGGAGGCTGCAATGGATCGTGCAGCGTGGAGAGCCGCCATTAGGTGACCAAGGCCGATGCATGCAAGCATGTTGGAGCCTTTAAAAATGAAAACGAAAACGAAAAACGAAAACGATGTGGATTTTCTCAATTTGATCAGTCACTCGAATCGCGTTACTAAGCACAAAAAAATTAGCCAAAAATTTAAGTTTCTGGCGAAATCGCGTCACATTTTGACGAATTGTAGCGAGTATAGCGCTTTCTAATGGTAAGGTATTGGCAACACTGAGCTGCCTCACTGGGCCCAGCACATAGCGATATACCTCAGTCTCTTCCAAGCAGCCAGGTGGTGGGTTGCGTTGTGTCTTCAGTCCCTTTAAACTCCTACTAATTCTCCCCCTCCTGCCCGAGCCGAAGCCCCTGTGGACTCAGTGTGATAATGCAATATTTGTGAGCATATTTGTATGTGATATTGTCGATGGAACATAGATATATGTCACGAAAAAGAATTGTGTCTGTTATCAAGCGTTAGGCTTAGAGGCGATATGCGTGTTCACTGTTGCGGGGTTTCGCCTCTCGCCCTCCCCAAGGCCCTATGGCGTGATTACAAATACGTATATAATGAAGCCAATGCCTAAACTGTATTTTGTGTGAAAGATATTGTGGCTGGCTTGGTGAAATTATGGTACCATAGTGTGGAATGGGGCAGGCATCACGTACAGTTTTTATAGTCGGGAAGGAAGAATTAGAGGTGTTCAGTGGAATTATTGTGATTCTGATAGTGAAAATGCGTATGGAATTGTGTGAAATATACGTCAGACATGCTGCGGGTGTTCGTGAAAGAGTGTGGTGAGTGCCAATACAATAGAGTCACACTGACTGTTCACAGAGAAATATTTCATGATTCACTGACTTTGCTAAAACAAAGTGCAAGTGTCAGAGACAAGAAATATGCCACAGCCACATATACATACGTATGTTGTGCAGTGAATGTTCGTGGAGAAATCTATTGTGTGGATTGCATGTTTTTAGGCAAATGTATCGCAAGGAGAGAAGAAAATACGCCGCAGCCACACACACACACACACACACACACACACACACACACACACACACACACACACACACACAGGGAGTCAATCGAGGCGGACGTGCGACATCAGTGCTCCGTACCGAACCAACACGGCCAGTGGCATTACCTAAATTAGTATCTTTGTATGAGTCAAGCTCTGTACCAGGTTAGACTAAATGATTTTTCATTATTAAAAGGAAAAAAAAAAAAAAAGTTTAAACAAGACTTGTTCAAACAGAAAAGTGAACCAAGATGAAAGAATGCGCCGAGTCAGCTGAGGTTTGTTTAGACTACAGCAACACGGGGACTGTAAGTACATACTCTGTACTTATAGTATTGCAAAATGGATACATACTTTAGTAAAGCAAATTTGGAAAAGAAAAGAGATAAAGGTAAAAAGCAAAATGATGATTTCTACCAAAAACTGGTTGAAGTGGAGACTCACAATAGACTGGTTGAACGTGTACACAAACTAGAAATGGCTTTCAAAAATGAAACTGATGAAATAAAGAAGCAATGCACTTGCAAAAGGAAGAAATAGAAAAACTAGGAAGGGAGGCCAACAAGAAAGACACAACCATCAGTGAACTAACAGTGGAATTGAGTACACTTAGGAAGAAAATGAGTGAAATGGCAAGTACAGTAGTCAATCACGAGTGTTATGGAAGAGTTCAAAAATGACACAGAGACAATTAGGCAAGTAAGCAGTCTTATAGACCAGAGCAGTGATATTGAGGAGAAGATAACACAGGTGAATGAAGCTGTGCAAAGCTACAAAAATGATGTGGAAACCACGTATGCTGAAATGGTGAAAGTAAAGAAAGACTTAGAAACAAGGGTGGAGGAAAAACGCATTAAAAAGGAAATGAAAAGAATAATCCAAAACAATCCAAAGTTAGTCAGAGATTCAGCAGATATAAACAAATCTATAGTAATCACTGGTATAGAAGAGGAAGAAGTAAAAAACAAGATCACAAGAGACAAAAGGGAGATGGCAAATGTAATGAGCTTACTGAAAGAAGTATCAGAGGAAATCTGTAGTAAAGACATAGAGGAACATAAAAGGTTAGGGAAATACGAGAAAAGCAAGACAAGACCTCTAAAGGTGACTTTCCAGAGTGTAAACACTGTGGAAGAGATACTAAAAAATGCAAAGAATCTTATGGAAAAAGAGGAGTTTAAGAATGTATGGATAAAATGATGCCTAACACAAGAGGAACTGGAATTACTGAAAGACAAAAGGGAGGAAGCAAAAACAAAAAATGAGGGAAGATAAGAAGAGGAGAAGAAGAAATTTTTTTTACAAAGTAATAGGATTGTAGGTACGAAAGTGGTACACAAATAGGATGGAAGAAAAAGGAGGAAGGTAGCAGAACCATGTCATGACAAGTATATAAACAAGATGATAAAGTTGATGTACTCAAATGTGTGATGTACTAGAGATGAATGATTATGTCAGAGAAAACGAACCACAAATAATATGCCTAACTGAAACAAAATTAACACCAAGGATATCCAATGGCATACTAAACTTAGAGGAATACAATATATGGAGAAGAGACAGAAAATTAAAAAAAGGAGGAGGAATTATAATATTAACTAAGAAAAATCTAAAAGTCAATGAAACAAAACTAGATATACCATCACAAGTAGAACTGATTGCAGTAGAGATCAACACATCTGAAGGTAAAATAATTGTAGCCAATTTGTACATGCCACCCAGATCAAACACATGGGAAAGAGATGAATATGAGGACCTGGCAGAGAGTACAATTCAGTGTTTAAGATCATTACTACATAAAATGGAAGAGAAATCAGAAAGAATTACACTAACTGGGGATTTTAATACACATATAAATTGGAATACTCTAGATATAATAAGCCAAGAAAGCTGTTGGGACCAAAAGCTCCTGGATCTCGTGCAAGAGTTTTTCCTAACGCAACATGTGAGGGAAACCACCAGAAAAAGAGGACTTGATGTACCTTCAGTGCTAGATCTAATATTTACTAGGCAAGAAAATGATATTGACAGTTTAATATATCACCCTCCACTCGGCAAAAGCGATCATGCAGTACTAAATTATAACTTCAGGATAGCATGTGACACAGTAAACAGCAATGATAGTTACAAAAAGAGCCTAAACTATAAAAAGGGAAAGTATCAAGACCTAAAGGAGTACTTCTTAGAAACTGATTGGGAAAATGAGCTTAGAGGACAAGATTTAAATGCTGTACATAAAAAATTCTGTGAATTTTATGAAATAGGAGTCCAGAAGTACATCCCACAGCACAAAGAAGCAGATAAGAAAATACAGAAATAATTCAATACAGAATGTAAAAAATCAAAAGAAAGAAGAGATTTGTTGTGGAATACAAACAGAAGACACAATAGTGAAAGGGCGTATAATAATTACAAACAGGCAAGAAACGATTATACAAGAATAAGGAGGGAAGCCCAAAAATAGTTTGAGGAGGATATAATAAATAAAAGTAGTGATCAATCAATGCTGTTTTACAGCTATATCAGAAGCAAAACCAAAGTAAAAGATATAATACAGTCCATTACGGACGAGGGAATCACTTATACACAAAAGAAAGATATTTGTGAAGCACTAAATAAGAATTTCCAATTAGTTTTTACAGAAGAAAAAAATTTTGAGAGGGACTATGTGGAACATGCATGTCCACACATACTACCAGATATACAAATAGCAGAAAAAGTAATACAGGAGGAGTTAAGTAGATTAGACAGAGGAAAAGCAAGTGGTCCTGATGAAATTTCATGTTGCGTACTACGAGAATGTGCAAAGGAGTTAAGTAAACCATTATTTTTAATTTCAAAGAAATCCTTGAGTCAAGGTAAACTACCTGATATTTGGAAAAAAGCAAATATTGTCCCCTCATTCAAGAAAGGAAATAGACAAAATCCACTCAACTACCGACCAGTATCACTGACCAGTGTTGTAAGCAAGGTATTAGAAAAGCTTATAAGAAAAGCTTGGGTAAATCATCTAGAACACAGTATGATAACAGAAAGACAGTTTGGTTTCAGAAAAGGAAAATCATGTGTTACTAATCTGTTGAGCTACTATGACAGAGTAACAAACACAATACAAGAAAGGGTAGGATGGGTGGACAGTATCTATTTAGATTTCAAGAAAGCTTTTGACACAGTACCACACCAAAGACTTTTATGGAAACTGTACCATCAAGGAGGAATTCAAGGCAAACTGTTTTGTTGGATGCAAGACTTTCTCATAAAAAGAGAAATGAGAACAGTACTAAGAGGAAACTACTCATCATGGAAAGACGTGACTAGTGGAGTACCACAGGGTTCAGTGCTGGCACCAATCATGTTTTTAGTGTATATAAATGATATAAACAGTAACACTGGAAATGAGAGCTATCTGAATATGTTTGCAGATGATGCAAAAATACAAAGAAGAATTACTAACACAGACTCTTGTAAAGAGCTACAAGAAGAATTAAATAAACTTCATGAATGGAGTAGTACACGGCAAATGGAATTCAATGTGGACAAGTGTCATGTAATCAAGTTTGGTAAAAGTGGAAAAAGACGATTGGGATTATAAGTTAGGAAATAAAACCCTATACACATCAGAAAGAGAGAAAGACCTAGGTGTGATTATCAATAACAGACTATCTCCGGCTGACCACATCAGTGAGAAGGTACGGAACATGTATACACTGCTTGCAAATATGAGAATAGCATTCACATACATAAATGAAGACATGCTAAGAAGGATAATAATATCATTCATTAGACCAACCCTGGAATATGCATCAGTAGTCTGGAGTCCTCATCTCAAAAAGCACATAGACAAGATTGAAAAAGTTCAAAGGGCTACTACAAGATAGATACCAAGGTTAAGGGACCTAAGCTACGAAGAATGACTAAATAAACTGAATCTACCAACACTACAGGAGAGAAGGAAAAGAGGTGACATGATAATGCTATATAAGTGCATATCAGGGAAGGAGAAAATAGACATAAATGATTACTTAACATATGGAGAAGCATCAGGAAGAGGACACTGCAAAAAACTGCATAAGAAGAGAGGTGATAAAGACGTAAGGAAATTCAGTTTCTCAAACAGAGCAACTGATCAATGCAATGCACTACCGAATGAAATAGTGTGTGCCAAAACAATTCACAAATTTAAGGATATGTACGATAAATATGGTTTAAGACACAGGACAGTAAGAGCTTGACTCATTCCTGTAAAGATACAATTAGGTAAGAACAATTAGGTGAGAACATGCACACACACGCACTCACACGCACACGCTCACGCACACACTCACCCACACATGCACACGCTCACACACTACATAACTCCTCATCTTCAAGCTACTGCCAGCATCTCAACACCTCTGGAGGAAGTGAGTTACCCGTATTTTGTTGATCTGTATATTGACCTATTTCTATAGTTCAATATTTTGTACACATATAAATAATGTTTTTTACATACACACATATGAGATGGAAGAAAGTTCAGCTTCTTTGTCAGAACTTTGCAAAAAGACTAGTGGTCATGTCGAGTTTCTGACAGCAGTATCAAAAACCTTATGATATTTTACGTGTATACTTTGAGTAAAAAAAGAAAATAATAAAACGTAACGAGCGAAAATATGTAGCCGTGGGTGAGGTAGGGAAAGAGTGTTTTTTATCTCGCGTGCGGGTGGAGAAGAGTATTCTACGTTTGTAGTCCAATTACTCCATAACTATTGGACGTATCGATTTCCCGTAAGAACCATGATAAAGAGCAGTAAATTCTATGTATGTTCATTTGCAGAATATAAGCCTCTGGGAGCATTTTCTGTTGGAAAAAATGGGGGAACAGACTTTCGGTAGTCAAAAGCGCTTGGAAGCGTAATCTCACTTTGTCGGCCAATTACTCGAAAACTATTGAACGTATCGATTTCCTATAAGAACCATGATAAAGAGCAGTAAATTCTACGTATGTACACGACATAACAATGTAATATCTATGATAAGAATTCGTTGTTACGTAGGCAGGAATATTGCATATGCTGTGTGCACATCACGAAAGTGACGTACGGACGTGAGTTCCCAGTCGTTTTTGGCGATTTACTTGAGAAGTATGAGGCGTATGGAAACCAAGAGGTGCTCATTAGAAAGCTGGTGAAATTCTGCATAATATTATGCAATAAAAACATAACATCTGCAAGAAAATTTCCATATTAGAGCTCCTTGATTTTTTTTCAAAAATGGCTTTCAGTTTTTGGCTATTTTCTCGAAAACTACAAATCATATCAACACCGGATTTGTCTCTTGAGAAAGCTGATGAAATTCTTTATCAAAACTTCTAATAACATTTTCCTGTATGATGGAAAACACTCGAATGGTGATGTTGGGAAGTGAACGTGACGTAGCGAAAATTTATTCACAGCCGCCTAATGTTGTTTTATTTGTGTTTTCCTGTTTTTTTGTGGTTCTTAACAGCTAGAACAAACATCAACGAATAAGATGACATAGGTTTCATGGCAGTATATTGATGTTTGGGTGGCGAAAATAAGGAGAGAATACGTGTTATTTGCCATGCGCGGGCAGCCGGGCCGGGCGGCTTTGCAGATAAAGTCGTGCGCCGGAAACTTAATAAAACTTATCGTGCGCGAGAGGGTTAATGTCTACGGAGGCAGCCTACCTACGATAAGCGACACCGCCACTCAGGACATCTTGGGGTGTGATGGGATAAACGTTGCATGAACGAGTGTGACTAAGAGAGCTTAAAAAAAAAAAAAAAAAAAAAAAAAAAAAAAAAAAAAAAGGGGGGGGGGGGAAATCCAACATACTGGGCGGAACCCAACCTAACATAAATACCAGGCGGAACATATCGGCATGGATAATCCAGAAGGAAAGGAACATGCAGAACATAACGGGCAGAACGTAACCCATGGAACAGCTCAAAGGATAGTCGAGGAGGCCAGGGAAGCAATGGGGGGAGAGGAGTACAAGACAGAGGCTGCGGGGACGATGAAGGAACAAAGAGAGGAGGAGAGGGCTGAATCTGGGCTGCAAGAATGCTTAGAGAAGTGGCCAGCAGTTGAAGGCACACTGGCTGAGGCACGTGAGGATGTGTGCATGAGAGTCCTCCTGCCGACTCTGCAAACCCTGCAAGAACAGAACAAGGTGATCCATGATCGCTTGACACAGTTGGAGAACTTGATGGGAATGGAAGGGAGGAACAAGATGAGCTTGAGGTCACAGGTGCCGCCAGAGATAATAGCAGTACACGAAGGATCAGCAAAGAGGCCGAAATATAGTGATGGCACGGGAGACAAACAAATGTGAGAGACTAGGGGAACCCAGCGGGGGGAGCAGGAGAGATGCAAGAGGCCGCGACTCTACATCAAGAAGAGTCAACAGTTACCAGACAAGTGCTAGGGTGGCAGAGGTCAGGGAATCAGAAACTGACTAGCTCAGGAACGGAAGAGCTGACATGCGCTGCCCCTATAGGCATGGAGGTGATAGCTTCCGGCTTGAAGGAATTGATTGCAGCCATGAGGCTGCCACAGACCCAACTACAAACCTTGAAAGGGAATAGCTGGAGGGAGTATTGGGAGTTCATTCGTGCATTCGAACAACACATAGGGAAGGCTGCAGTCCCAGAGGAATATAAGCTGCAGACGCTCATGCAAGCATGAGCAGTGCCTGTCAGGCACATGCTACAAACATGTAACTATTTGGACCCAAGAGAGGGTTCTGAGAAGGCGATGGCCATATTGGAGGACAGATACGGAGACAGACATCAGTACGTCTGAGAGATTGTGGAAGGAATACTTGAAGGGCCCATGATCAAAGGTGAGGATGAGGGTGGCCTTAAAAAATTTGCCGACAAGTTGGGGTCTTGTATGATGAGTCTGGAGACCATCGGGAGATTGCAGGAGTTGGATGCCATTTGCTCGATGGACGTGCTGTCGCGTCGGTTGCCTGAAAGGGCACTTATGCAGTATGAGGACGAAACTTTTGCCCACAGCAAACGATACGGGTATTATCCCGGTGTTAAATGGTTGAAAACCTTTATCCTGGAGGAAGCGGACAGTGTGTGTGTGTGTGGAGGAGAACCAAGGAAAAGGGAGCTGCAAGTGAAAGTGTATATGGTATTGGTCGTAACCGACCAACGGGGGAAGTCTTACCGCAACTAACGTGGTAAAGAGAGAGAGAGGGAGAGGGAGAGGGAGAGAGAGAGAGTGAGAAAGAGTGTAGGAGAGAGAGAGGCACAAGGATGCTGACACGGTGTTTATATGTACGTACGGTCGCGTAAGCATAACATCCATTAGCCTAGCGATAATGAACACCAGGCCTTAGAATATACACTATGGGCGAGTGTGGGGGCAGTGTGTGGGTAGTCAGGGACGAGTGAGGGACGAGATGACGTCGGTCCTTGGATTTACTAGACGAAGACTCCAAAGGGTGGAGTTCAAGCGATGTGCGACTCCACATCTATCCCGAGAAAGTGTTACTGCTGTGAGAATATTATGCCCGTGAGGGACTAGTGTTGTGTACTTCACACCCCTACCCACACACTGATACTGTAGGACAAAAATTGGACCCGCCACAAGTGAGTTGCCCTTGCTTACTTTAAGAATGCTTATTGATCTGCACGTGGTTGATGTCACGACATAATCCAATTATAAATGTAGGAAAGTAAGGACGAGAATTAAAGCGATATGTGTATACAAAGTAAACTTTGGTAGATTGTAATTATGTGTATGACCAAGTGTTATAACAATGAGGAGTGACGCCATTATATCATACTGAGATAGTAAAATTGCAATTTCAGGTATGACCAAATAAATAGTCGAGTTCAGCTGGGCGGGTTTCATTACCCCATATCCCCTTCCAAGAGTGCAGGCGGTTATATCAATCATAAAAAGAGTACAAGACACAGTGGAGGTACAAAGTTTCCATACGGTTGCATCACAGGGGAAAGGGATAGTTCACTGTTTACATTTGGTGGCAGTGAATTTGCGGGTTTCTCCGATGAAGATAAAGGTAAAGGAAGCACTAAACTGAACCGAACAAGAGTAGCAGGAGTGGAGAAAATGGCAGAGAGGAATGTCCAGGAGTTAAAAAAGGTATGGGCAATAATTAGTAAGTTGCAGGAATGGACCTTTGAACAGAAGAAAGAGATCAAAGTAATGCAGAGTAAGCTGGAAAAAGTATGCACACACACACAGTGCTGAACAAGAAAGACAAGTTACAGAAATAAAAGTGAGTAACAAATCAGCCTCAAATAAAAAAAAACAGCACGAGGGAAAATAAGAGGTTCGAAAAAGAAGGGTACAGGATGAAAAGTAAACTAAGTGAGCTGGAATCAAAATCAAGGATGCAAGATGAACACATTACGGAAATCAAAGCGCAACATAAGGGGTGGAAGAAATTCAAGAGGAAGGTAATACAAATCTGAAAGAGATTACAGAACAACAAAGCAAGGAAAAAGTGGAGAACGTATTGGTTAGGTACTAAGAAGCAGAGAATCTTTAGTCAGGGATATAGCAGACAAGAAAAAATGTGTGATAATTTCAGGAGTCAAAGAAAAACCTATGACAGAAAGAGCAGAAAGGGAAAAAGAAGAACTGAATAAGGTTAAAGTGACAGTATCAGCAGCTATGGAGGGTAACAACGAAGTTCAAGAAGAGATTGAAGAAGTGTTTAGGTTAGGAAAGTACAAGGAAGAAGAGGCGAGGCCATGGTAAATGGGTCTCGGGTAATGATAAATGAGATCATCAACAGAACATGGTAATTATCAGATAAAGAGGGGTTCAAGAATGTTTGGATAAGGAGAGATGCAAATAAGGATGAAAGAGCTAAAATAAAGGAGCTGGTAAAGGAAGCAAAGGCAAAAAACGAACGGACAACAGAGGAAGAGAAGACAGTGTTCTATTGTAGAGTCATGGATCAGAAATTAAGAAAGTGGTACTGAAAAAGAGAGGGAGAGAAGAGGGAATAAAAACAATGAAAAAAGCCTGAAAATGGCATATACTAATGTTGATGGTTTAACATCAGCAAGGCTAGAAATTAATAATATCTTGAGAGTACATGAACCAGATGTTACGTGCTTTGCAGAGACCAAATTAAGAGAGGATACTGATATCCATATTGGAGATGGTAAATACAAACTGTGGAGAAGAGACAGAAAAGAAAAAACAGGAGAAGGAGTGATGATAGCAGTGAAGAACACAAATGAGGATATTGAGGAATTGGGAGAGGGTAGGGCTAGGGTTGAAATGATAAATATGAAATCAGAAACTGGAGAGCATGGTAAGAGAGATATGGCAGTAGTATATGTTCCCCCTAAGACAAGAGCATGGAATGGTGATGAATACCAGATGTTGTCAGACATGGTTAGTTATCTACAGAAAGTGATTGAGAAATGCAACAACATAATTCTGATTGGTGATTTTAATTGTAAAGAGGTGAACTGGGAGGAATGGGACTCAGGAGGCAGTGACGATTCATGGGGCACTATATTGATAAATACAGCAATGAATAATGTAATGACCCAGTGGGTCAAAGAAGAGACAAGATTCAGAGGTGATGACACACCAGCAAGATTAGATTTACTGCTAACCAACAAACCTGACATAATTGAATTTTTGAAATATCTGTGTCCTATTGGAAAAAGTGATCATGTGGTCACTGCATTCCAGATGATAAAAGGGAACATGGTGCCAAGAGATGAGGTTTATAGGCAGGGAAGATACAGGGTGTCCAAAGAGTTACTGTGCAGCAAGAAACTTGTAATGACATTAAAGTTACAAGTACGGTATTGCAAACAAGACACCATAAATGCAGAACAGTACTGCACTCACATACTGGAACCATTCATAGACCAGCTCAAAAAGTGTGAGATTGATGAAGGCTGGTTCCAACACAACACGGCAACTGCACACAAGGCCCGTGCATCACTAAAGTGTTTGGAAGACTTCTTTGCTGATCGCATAATCTCCCATGGAATCTGGCCTGCTAGGTCTCTGGACCTCACTACCCCGGATTTTTGTCTCCGGGGTGCACTGAAGGGACAGGTATACGAAAACAATCCGCACACTCTGGAGGAGCTGAAGACGGCAATTACCCAACACACTGAACAGATAAGTCTCGCCACCCTTCAGAATGTGTTCGACAATAAGCAGCGTCGGGTGCATACGTGCCTTCATGCCTCCGGGGGACATTTCCAGCATTGGCTGTAGGAGAAACAGCAATATTGTACATAAAACTTCACATTTATTAAAACTTTACTTGAACCTTTACCACGGCACAATAACTTCTCAGACACCCAGTCCAACTTTGGGAGAGCAAACTTAACAGGATTGAGAAAATTTTTAAAAAATGCGGATTGGAGAAAATTCAGAGAAACAAGAGAGATACGGAGGAAGTGGGATATCTTTCTAGACCTCTATAATTCGGGAGTGGAAAAATATGTGCCAGGAGTAAGTGGGAAAGAAAACAAGAAGAAGGACTGGTTCAGCAAAAAGTGTATAACAGCAAAAAAAGAGAGGGACATGGCATGGAACAACTGAAGAAAGAGAGGTAATAATGGGATAAAGGAAGAATATATGAGAACTAGAAATGACTATACAAGAATATGTAGAGAGGAAGAAAGGAACTTTGAAAAAGGTATAACTGACAAATGTAAGGAAGAACCCAAATTGTTTTATAGATTTGTCGATGGCAAATTGAAACAAAAGCAAGGAATCACTAAACTGAAAGTAGAAGGAGAGGTCTATAAAGATGCAGCAATGCAAGCTAAAATAATGAACAAATTTTTCCAATCGGTTTTCACTGAAGAAAGGGATTTTGTGGAGGGGAAGGGTGTGACTAGAAATGTTGTGATGAAAGATATAAAAGTGGAAGTGCAGGAAGTGTATAAATTACTGGAAACTCAAGATATAAGGAAAGTCCCAGGACTGGATGGAATCTCCAATTGAGTACTGAAGGAATGCAGAGAACAAATGGTGGATAAGATTCGCGGTATAACTGTGTATTCTCTGGAAGAAGGGAAAGTGCCTAGGGAGTGGAAAAGGGCCAATGTGGTACCAATTTATATGGGAAGAAACAAGGAAGAACCCCTGAATTAGAGTCCAGTTCCCTGACCAGCATGGTCGCAATATTGTGTGAGAGAGTCCTGAAAGACAGATGGATAATATATCTGGAGGAAATTAACATTTTGGCTGAAAGTCAGTTTGGACTCACAAGTGGAAGGTCATGTGTTTCCAATTTGTTGAGCTTTTCCTCAAGTGAGATTGACGTGCTACAGGAGAGAGCAAGTTGGGTGAATTACGTGTACAGTATTTAGATTTGGAGAAAGCCTTTGACAAGGTACCCACAAGCGACTAATGTGGAAATTGGAGCACATAAGAGGACTGAAGGGAAACCTCCTGGAGTGGATGAGAGACTTCTTGAAAGACAGACAAATGAGGACAGTAATAAAGGATAAGATGTCTGGATGGAGGGAAGTAGCAAGTGGAGTCTCATAGGGTTCAGTGTTAGCGCCAGTAACGTTCCTGATTTACATAAACAATATGGCAGATGGAATGAACAGTTATGCAAGTCTGTTTGCTGATGATGCAAAGATCTTGAGGAAAGTAAAAGTTGAGGAAGACTGTAAAATGCTGCAGGAAGACCTGGATAGTATTCACGATTGAAGCTGGATGTGGAATATGAAATTCAACGGAAAAAAAAAAAAAAGTATAATATTGAAGATGGGTAAAAGTACCAAGAAGCCATCACTGAATTATTTGATGGGTAATGAATCAATCACAAAAGCAAGAGAAGAGAAAGATTTGGAAGTGCTGGTCCAGGATAGTTTGTCACCACAAAAACACATTAAAAAGACAGTTAGAGAAACATATAAACTCTTGAATACCATACGAGTAGCATTTCATTACATGGAGGAGGAGATGATGAAAAAACTGATAGTGGCCACGATCCACCCCAGGTTGGAATATGCAGCAGTGGTGTGGTCCCCACACACAAAAAAAAAGATATAAACAAGACTGAGAGAATAAAAAGAACAGCAACCAAGATCGTCCCTAGCCTGGCAGATGTCATACAGAGAGAGAAGCTGGAAAAGCTGGATCTGCCTTCCTCAGAGGAAAGGAGAGAGAGGGTCGACATAACTGCAGTGTTCAGGGGCATGATGGGAGTAGATAAAATTGACAGAAAGGATCTGTTTATATGGGATGGGAGAGTAACAAGAGGACATGGAATGAACCTGAAAAAGCCAAGTTGCTTGAAGGATATCAGGAAATATAGTTTTCCATATAGATGCATAGACCTGTGGAATAGCCTGGACAAAGAGATTGTCCAGTTTAAAAATTTAAACAGGTTCAAAGCAAAATTTGACTTTTTGAGAAACAGAGACGGGACCCCATGAATGTAGCTCATTTCCTGTACAGTAATCCCTCTAATATCCGAACGCCCAATATCCGAACATCCCCACTAACCGGACATAATCGTCCCGGGATCCAACATTCCCAAAATGGTCCGAAAACCGCCAAAAAAAAAAAAAAAGAATTTTTCCCACCCGTAATTTGAACTTGCCGCGTGCGGCGCGGGAGAGCATTGTTGTGGCGCGTCATTCCTCCGACGTCTGATAGAACGCCGCTGCATCCTCCCCACTTTCTGCCTGTCTCTCGCCGCGAGTGCACGCTTGTCGTTATGGCTGCCCACGTACTCGCTTTTGTGGTGGTGCCTTACCTGCTACAGGCACTCCTGCTGCTCTCGGGCCTCCTCTTAGTGTGTGTGATGATGGCCCTGCCACCTGAGAAAAGGAAGAGAATGGTGTTGACTCTGGAGAAGAAACGGGAGATATTGGAAAAAGTGGATGCGGGGTGGTCTTCTTCCCGCATCCTCCGCGAGTTCAACCTGGCCTGATCTACTTTGTTCGATATTAAGAGATCCCGAGACAAACTCATGCAGTGCACGGCTGACTTCTCGTCGAGAAGCAAACGCAACGTGGAGAGGAAGGTGATGTTTACTCCCAAGTTTGCTGAAATTGACCGCTCCACGTTGATTTGGTATCGACAGCAACGTGCTGCTGGTGTGCTGGTACGTGGAACGGAGCTGAAGGCTGCTGCTGAGAAGTTCGCCAGGCTTCACGACACCCTAGGCTTCAAGGCATCCGAGGGTTGGCTCTTTGCGTTCAAGTTACGGCATGGCCTTACCAACCGTAAAGCTCATGGCGAAGCTTTGGACGTTAAAGAGGATGGAGTTGACGAGTTTCGGCACAAGGTGAAGGGCCTGATCGTCAGGAAGGGCCTCACTCTCGGTCAAGTCTACAACGCTGACGAAACTGGTCTATTCTATCGCTCTTTGCCAACAAACACTCTAGCCGAGGAGACAGAGAAGTGTGTACCTGGCCGCAGGCTCTCCAAGGAACGGATATCTGCTTTGTGTTGTGCCAATGCTAACAGCATGCACCAGCTTAAGCCCGTTGTTGTTGGCTGTGCAAAGCAGCCTCGGTGTCTTCGTGGGATGATGGATGTCCTTCCTGTCGTCTGGTACCATTCTTTGAAGGCATGGTTTATAGCTGTGATCTTCAAAGACTGGTTCCACCGCCACTTCGTCAAGGAGGTCATCATTTACCAAACGGAGACACTGGGAATCCCACGCGACCAGGTAAAGGCCCTCCTTCTCCTCGACAGTGCACCTGCCCACCCATGCGACAAGGACTTGGTGGCTGAGAATGGCCGGATTAGGTGCATGTTTCTGCCACCTAATACGACTGCTCTCATCCAACCAATGGACCAAGGAGTGATCGTGGCAACAAAGCACCTATACCGACGGAAGTTCCTGGACGAGGTGATGGTTGTTCTCAAGGACGAGGACGAGTGCAGGGAGGGACGGGACACACGAGGCCAGCCGACTTTGGAAAACCTTCACCGCTACAACATCAAGTCTGCACTGTACAACTGGGCTAGTGCATGGAAGGAAGTCTCTGTGAAGACTCTGGAAAATGGTTGGTCTCGTCTGCTTCTCGGAACGGATGTGGAGTACGATTTTCTAGGGTTTGACGTGGATGACTTCCATGCACGGCTACGTATGCACGGCGACGATGTTGATGTGGACGACGTTCGTGAGTGGTTGGATGACGACGAGGGCGATCCTGGGTATCAGACATTGTCTGATATCGAGATGGCGTCTTCAGTTGCAGGTGTCAGTACCGAGCTTGAAGATTCCGACGAGGAAGGCGACGATGATGCGGACTCCTCTCAGCAGGACACTACTCCAGCCATCCCCAAGCTAAGCTCACTCCGGGAACACCTAGAGTTCGTCCTAGACTACCTGGAACACCCGTACTGCGACAGGGAGATGGGGCCCTTGGGACTTGGGGAGGAAGTGCGTGCTTTTAGGCAGCGCATCATCAATCGTCAGAATCGCCGGTTATTGCGCCAATCAACCATTGACACTTTTTTCAGGCCCGTGACCCCCGCTGTGCCCAGCCCTGGCTCCACTCCATTGCCTCCCCAAGACAGGCCCTCATGCTCCGAGCCACAGCCCAGCACATCAGCCACGGTGGAGTCACCGCTTGACGTGAGTTTGCGTCTGTCTTCAGAGTCGTCTGCAGTGGGTACACCATCACCACGACCCAGCGACGCACCCCTAGGTCACCTGCCAGTGATACTCTCGGACTCTGACAGTGGATAAACAGCAAGAACTTCTCCACTAGACCACACGGGAATTTACACTATTGTGCAGTGAAAAGAAACAGTGTGTTGTGTTAAGGATTTACAGTTGTGAGTGAAAAGACTAATTTGGAACAAAATTCAACGTAAATAGACTTGTTTGTTTTTGCTTTAGAAAATTATTAGAAGAATGGGAAAAGTTAAAGTGCAGAGTGCAACACTTAGTAAGTTACAATGGAGCATTAGTTAGACAAGAGTGCGCACAGTGAAGAGAACAGACTTCTGTGTGCGATTGACTAAGTTCAGTGCAAGACTTCATGAACAGTGTTCTGGAAGTGCTTCAGGAAATCCTTCTTACTGTCAGAGTCCGAGAGGAGGCCGTTATTCATCGAGGTGGACATGGACTTGCTGTAAGTAGGCAGAATGTTTCATACTGTACTTTTTTCCATACTATACTTACCTCAAACACCTCATTTCACTCTTTAATGTCCTTTATTGGTGTGAATAGGGTGTTAGGAGCTATGCATGTGCAGTAGGAAGGTGTTTTGCTGAGTTAGGCTAGGTTAGGGTCCATAAGTACCAGTCCAGGAGCCAGTAACCAGAATGTTTAATATTGTATGAACCTACTTCTAAACCCTCATTTTATGCTTCTTTTGCATTTATTTCAGTCATTTATGTGCCTTATTGGTGTGATTTGGGTCTTAAACATGTGCTATGCATGTCCAGAGGGAGTTGTATAGGTGTTTCTCTGAGTTAGGGTCCATAAGTACAAGTCCATAAGCTGGGGCCCAATATCCGGACAGGACCAGTATCCGGACCTGCCTATGGCTCTATTACGTCAGATATTGGAGGGATTACTGTATATCACAACTAGGTTAATACAAGTAGGTAAATACACACAAACACACATTGAAACACAAAGACATAGACACACCCAAACATGCAGATACAGACACGCACGCAAGCACCCAACGCATGAGGCCTGGGATGGTCGTTAGTAATGTTTTTGTTTTACTGTCAATGTTAAAATGCATTCCTTTCTTGCTGCAGTGTTCATGGTTATATTATATACTTTTTATATATCCTAGTGTTTTATGTTTGTGTATTGGTAATGTGACTAAGAGTGTATGAGGTTAGCTTGAGATGTAACTGCCAGTTAACAATGACGAGTGGGGAGGTTGGGTAGGGATATGGGGGAGGGTTGGGAGCTGGGGTAGAGGCAGGTGGAGCTCGTTTAGTCCCTCCCCCCAACTTCCCTAGGTATATAGGGGTACAAAGGAGGCACCTCTGAGCAGAAATTACTGATCATAAGTGTACATGATCATTAAATAAACACTTAAAATGATATGGGTTATTGTTTTACTCATCGGAAATGCACAGAAGTGTAGATGAATAGTTGCAAGCAAGTACATCCAAGTTCAAGAGCAAGTCCAAGCCAGATAAATGCACAGATAAAGCCCAGAAAATTTCAAAAAAAGGCCAGAAAAAATTGAAAAAATTCACCTTGAAAAATTTGGAAGTAATTCCTCCACTATCCAACGTAACAGAGCCAAAGGCATGTCTGGAAAGTGGTCCCGTCCGAAAAGTGGGCCCCTGCCTGCTGGATTGGTATTGAAGGTCCCTAACCCAGCCTAACTTTGAAACCCACCTAAATAACTCCCTACAGGACATGCATAGCACCTATTGGAACCTATTTAAGACCCTATTCACACCAATAATGGACATAAAGCATGAATTACTGAAAAGGAACCAAAGAATGAGAAATTAAAAGTGACTGTACCTCAGCCAGGGTACTTACAGCATGTCTGTGGCCGCCGCCTCTAAGGCTTTGGTAGTGGTGAAAATGCTCTTGAAGCAAGTACAGTAATCCAGTGTTGTGCTGCACTTACAGTAATTCTTTGCACTGTAAGTTATAACTGTTTAACACTGCACATTGTTAATTGCACCATGCCAGTTTCAACTGCAAGTTTCAACATCCAGTTTGCATTCCACAGTTAATCCTTTGCACTCTAAATTCTAATTTCTTAACACTGCACAACACTGTAAATTCCCATGTGGTCTACTGGCGAGGTATTGCAGTTTATTCACTGTTTATTCACAAAAAACGAGCATGTGTGGCATCCACTGCGATAAGCATCTACTCGCAATCGAAGTTAGGCAGTGACTGATGGTGACGGGGAAACAGTTGCCAGATCGCAACAGCCACGTTACCAGACTCCTCAATTTTTATTACCAAATTTAACTTTTCATTACCAAATTCATAAAGCTAACATTTGTTCTTCAATAATTATATATACAAGTGGAAATACATGTAATCATTCTCCTTATAATTAACAGCACGTTGATTATTATCACGCTATGTAGGGTAGCAGATTAATCAGTGAGAGCAGACAATGCACCATCTCCATCCTGTATATCCTCATACATGTGAAAAATCTGTTTGGTAATGCATTATTCTGATTCATTACCAAACAAATTTTTCATTACCAAATTGGCCCACATTTGGTAATGAAAAATACCAAATGGCAACCCTGACAGGGGAGGGGAGAGGGGGGAAGAAGGAAGGGGTGGAGGGGCCATGGTGTATGCATCTGTTTGACGCCGCGTGGCAATTTCAAATTACAGTAGGGGAAAAAATCAGATTTTGGGGGGATTTTTTTCTTTTTTTGGCCATTTTTGGGTTCTGAAGGTCCCGGCCCACAATGTCCGTTAAGTGGGGTGTCCAGAAAGTGGGTGTCCGGATAGTATAGGGATTACTGTACAGTAGTGCACCAACTTTCGCTACAGCAGGATTCGCGGAATCCACTTTCGCGGCATGCACCAAATATTCCCTAACTTCCACTTTCGCTTGAAAAAAATCGATTTTCGCGCACAAATTTTGGGTTTGGGACAATATTTTGAACTTTGAATTTCCTGCACCGCCCGCCCGCAACCCACCGCCATCTTGAATGACGTCATGTCAACACTCTGTCCACCCATTCCCGCCATTGTGTACGAGCGTGCTAGCTCCATTGTGTTGGATTCTCACGGTTCAATGGCCTCTACTATACCTGGTAGTGTGGGGAAAGGGCCTGGTGGTGTGGGGGGAGAGCCTGGTGGTGTGGGGGGAGGGCCGGGAGGCAGTGGTGGTGATAAAAAGTGGCCGGGACATTCAAAGTCGGGAGGAAAGGCCAAGGTTAAAAGAGAGTATCGTGTTGGAGTGAAGAAACGGCAGTATAATAATGAAATGAAAAGGAAGATAGTTGAGCACATGGACAAGGGCGCAAAAAACAGTGAAATCTGCCGTATATTTAACATCCCAGAATCGACAGTGCATCAAGTTGCATCTGAGGAGGCAGAGAGAGAGAGTGGCAGCGAGGCAGCAAGAGGTGGCGCCAATATGTCTGGCGTGGCTAAATAAGCCCGCCACGCGCCTCGGATACTTACCCCCAACATCCATTAAACACCTCAACCTGGTCTCTGTGGTATGTTTCTCCTCATATAATGTGTACTGTACAGTTTTTATTGTTTGTATCTCAATGTGGGACTGAAACAGGGATGTGTAATGTCTCCATGGCTGTTTAATATATATATGGATGGGGTCGTAAAGGAGGTACAAGGTAGGGCAGTGGATGTGGGGGTGGCCCTAATGAATGAGGGTGAGATTTGGAAGCTTCCGGTGTTGCTGTTTGCTGATGATACAGTATTGTTGAGTGAAGATGAATGGGAGTTGCAAGGTTTGGTGAATGAATTTGGGACAGTGTGTAGGAGGAGGAAGCTGAAAGTTAATGTAAACAAAAGTAAAGTTATGGTGTTTGAGAGGAATGAAGTCACAGAGTGTGCAGTGAGGTTGGATGGTGAGGATATGGAGAATGTGAGTGCATTCAAGTACTTGGGTAGTGTGATGAGTAAGGATGGAACTTTGGGGGATGAAGTACGTGAAAGGGTACAGCAGGGAAGGAAGGTTGTTGGCACACTGAAAGCAGTGATGAGAAATAGGGAGGTGAGTATGGAAGTTAAGAAGTCACTGCATGATGGTATTGTGATCCCTACCCTGACGTATGGAAGCGAGGCGTGGACCTTGCAAGAGGGGAACAAGTCAAGAGTGAGAGCAGTGGAAATGAGTTACTTGAGAGGAGCATGTGGAGTGACATGGAGGGACAGGTTGACGAATGAAGAAGTGAAGGAACGTTGTGGGGTAGATGTGGATGTGGTTGAAAAGATTAGGAGAAATACACTGAGGTGGTTTGGACATGTGGAGAGGATGGAGAATGAAAGACTGACTAAGAGGGTGTATGTAGGTGAGGTGGAGGGAGGGAGAGGGAGGGGTAGACCGAGGATGAGGTGGAGGGATGGAGTTGAGAGGTATATGAGGGAGGGGGGGGTGAGTTGGGGGGAGGGGAGTCAAATGGTGGGTGACAGAGTGACTTGGAGGCGTTTTGTCTGCGGCCACCCTTTGCGGGATTAGGGCGTCGGGCTATAGATAGATAGATAGATCTCACAATGCAATGTACAATAGTGATTTGATGTACTGTATTGCAAGTGAAAATGAAAATCTGATGTTACTTTAGGATAACCGGGAACCAATTAGCCTTTTTGCCATAAAGACAATGCCCCAACTTTCGCTAATTCCACTTTCGCGCATTATTTTTGGACCCAATTAGGTGCGAAAATTGGTGCCCCACTGTATTTGAATTTTTGGATTACTGGTGGACGGATTAGAGGACTTTTACTAAATATAGCTAACTAGAGTATGGTAAAAATTACACAAAAACAATGGCATGTACTGTACTGTACTTTGTTTACAAAGCTATCAGGTAATTGACAAACTTACTACTTCAACATAACCTCAAACAGGATTAAATTTAAAAACTTTATTTAGATTTTACTTGTAATTTTTATTATTATTTAAAGAAAACTGGGGTATATTTTGGCCTAAGGGGGGTTAAAATGGCCTAGGCTGAAATATACTCTGAGGTATATTCTGGCATTGGGCATTTTATACCCAGGGTATAAACTGGCCAGGAGGTATAAAATGACCTGTTACACCGGCACTCTCATTCTGCTCCCATCCCCAGAGTTGTTCCTGTCATATAGTTTCACCTCCTCTTGTATGATGTGGCCTTCGGTGGGGATGTTGTTCTTTCTCTGGTGCTCCACATAACACCTTGTGAGCTTCTCAGTCAGCTTCAGCACAACATTACAATCTGCCAGGTTCGCAGCACCAGGGTTCCCACGCACGATCTTCTTTATCTTCTCCAGGTCCTTCCAAATCATTCTGATGATGTTTTCATTCACATCATGCTTTTTCACCATGTCTACCTACCTCTTTCCCTGCTCTACCTCCTTTACCACCTCATACTTTTGGACAAACGTGAAGATGCGCTGCTTTCTGGGTAGCTGGGGCTGATCATGTGGCATGACTTAGAGTAAATGCCCTCACTCGACACTCAGACACACAAAAAGTCTTGATGCATAGTGTAGGTGGATCTCGGTGAGACATGAGAAAGGACTGATAGTTGTATGCTCAGTTGGTCCGAAATGTGTTGGGAAGAACAAAAACAAATGAAGAATGCGGAACTAAATGCCAACTTACAAGAACACATGAATGAAAAAGCAATTTTTTTCTGATTAGCAAAAAACTTTTGTTTCATTTTGTCCCCTAAAACTGTGAAACCCATGAACTTTCATCAATGCATATGGCCTTAAGTGTGCCCAGGACAGATGCCTGAATGTTGGCCAGCCAATCATGTTAAGTCTGGTGGGTGACGTCAGTGAGCACAACTTTCAAATTTCGTCGCCAGGCCAGCTGACTTCCTGTGTGAGCTCGAGTTCTCCCCAATGTTGATTATGATCTGTTGCATTTTGCTGAGCAAATAAGAACAAACACGTGTCACTCAACTGCAGGTTACTCAAGGACTGAGCACATCTTTTTGTGCAAAATCATCTCCTCTAATGAAAAATAAAGAGAGAAAAGCATATGTTTTGATGGATATCAACACTGCAGCAGCAGGCTGAGGCAATATGTGGTGAGATGTGGTTGGCTGCCATGGTAGTATATGATGCCTCACACCAGTGTGGCTCACACGAATCTCATGTAGGCCATTGACTATTCCAATTTACTTTATGTTTGTAAAGAGAGTTACTGTTTCCCCTGCAGAACATATCTGAACCAAAATCATAATGGATACTGTAGTTCTTTGTGATTAAAAAAATAATAATAATAATTGTGTGTTGTGGTTGTGGAGTTAGGTGCTTAGTGCCAATTTGCAGTGAGTCTCAGCCAAGCTGTGATGATCCAGCATTGTTCACTAACCATTCCGCAATTAATATGTTAAATTTGTGCTCATACTAGTACAGGTACATAATCTTTTAACTGATGAGCCAAAAATATGAATCTCTCTGAAAATCAGGCATCTTCTTACATAATTAACAAAAACACTAAAATTAGAAGGAAAAGTTGCTGATTCTGTGACTTTCATAGTCTGCATATTTGTCACTCTGTTTTGGTGGTGCTTCGGTGTTTCCCATCCAAATCACACAGTAACTGCATGGCTATCCTGTTTCCTCCCACTCGCACATTTTTTTTTTTCTTCAGGTGTTGTTGGTCATCTAGTCATACTGGCAACATCGGATCAAGTGCACTAAGAAAAGACTGCACCATCACACCTTCATCATTGCCCTAAACAAAATAAAGCACGCTCATGGCTGAAAGTCCTTGAGCTGAGAGTAAACTAAAGCCATGGATGTTCTGACGAAGTAATGTGCAACAATGAAAGTCGGTTATTGGGTATAAGTGACTAACCCAAATGATTAATTAACAAAGGTGTGAGTGTACCCGTGTTCCAATTCTGGCCGTGGTTGTCATGACTTTGGTTCATCCACATGTAAACACAGGGTGGCCATCTTCCCATGCTCAGCTGACTGGAGGTCCACCAAAGGGAAGGTTGTTACGAAAAGTCGACATGATTTCCAAGTCACAAAAGTTTCAGCATTTCACAAAAAAAGGTATCACTTCACTTAATATGGCACACTGCACTATTTGTTAAACATCTGCATTGTTATCTGGTGATAGCAATGGTGTTTCAGTGGACTTTAATATGCAAAATAAAACAAAAGGCAGACAATCACAGTGACTGTAATCACTGACTGGCCATCTTGGCTTGCATGTGTCACCACATTCCACACAAGATTCTCAAAAGCAGCCATCAAAATTATAATTCTAATGATATCGCAATTAATTTTTGAACATTTTACCAAAACACGGTATAACTTTTTAATTAGTGCTGTAGCAGTTTTCCACATTACAAGAAGAGGCCAGACTATACTGCATTAGACATCAGTATGGCCTTTGATACTATTCCCTAACACAAACTGATTACAAAAAATCTACAACATACAAATGGAAAAACGTCACATGATGCCCTGCTAACTACATATCTGGTAGACAGGCACAGGTTGCATTCCAGACAAATTCATCACAAACACAAAACTTTCCTATAATTGTTTCACAAGGCTCCTTTCTTTCATCCACACTTTTCAACCTATACATGCATGACATTCTCACACCCCAACCACCTCTAAACATTGTCTCATATGCTGATGACATTACCACAAAAACCTCACACATCACACACAGCCTGCACACTGCAAGGAGACCACTTCAACATATTTCAAGCATGAGTCAAGGCAAACCAGCTGATAAATGCTCCAGCCAAGTCCATCACCATACCCATCAGTAGCAGCAAACATGATCATTGGTATTCTCATAACATCACACTGGGCAATGTACCTCTGCCCCACACACACATCCTCCACTAAGATCCATTGAATAACATAAGGTACTGGAATCACTTTCCCAAACCCATACACAATGTACACAATGTACTCTCAGACTTAACACACTCAGTACACTTAGAGGGACTGAGTCTGGGCACCAAAAAAAAACACTCTTCCTATTCTCCACACAATATATTAGATTAGTGATGTCCTATGCCTTCCTTGCATGGGACCCCATCTTATCTAACACCCACTACAAAAATTTTGCAGACCACATAGACCAACAGACTATGCATTATCACTGTTTACATCTATAAAACTCCCACAGGTCTCTTCCACTCTCAGGCCAAAACCTTCCCTGCTAAAGAATATCTTGAAATACGGGGTAAACAATGCTATGTGGTAGTGTGTGCTAAAACACACACACACACACACACACAATGGATCTCGAACAAGAGTTTTTCTTAACGCAACATGTGAGGGAAACCACCAGAAAAAGAGGACTTGATGTACCTTCAGTGCTAGATCTAATATTTACAAGGCAAGAAAATGATATTGAGAGTTTAATATATCACCCTCCACTTGGCAAAAGCGATCATGCAGTACTAAACTATAACTTCAGGATAGCATATGACATAGTAAACAGCAATGATAGTTACAAAAAGAGCCTAAACTATAAAAAGGGAAATTATCAAGACCTAAAGAAGTATTTCTTTGAAGTTGATTGGGAAAATGAGCTTAGAGGACAAGATTTAAATGCTGTATATAAAAAATTTTGTGAATTTTATGAATCAGGAGTCAAGAAGTACATCCCACAGCACAAAGAAGCAGATAAGAAAATACAGAAATGGTTCAATAAAGAATGTAAAAAATCAAAAGAAAGAAGAGATTTGTTGTGGAATAGATACAGAAGACACAATAGTGAAAGGGCGTATAATAATTACAAACAGGCAAGAAACGACTATACAAGAATAAGGAGGGAAGCCCAAAAACAGTTTGACGAGGATATAATAAATAAAAGTAGTGATCAACCAAAGCTGTTTTACAGCTATATCAGAAGCAAAACTAAAGTAAAAGATATAATACAATCCATTACGGACGAGGGAATCACTTATACACAAGAGAAAGATATTTGTGAAGCACTAAATAAGAATTTCCAATTAGTTTTTACAGAAAAAAAAAAAAAATTTGAGAGGGACTATGTGGAACACGCATGTCCACACATACTACCAGATATACAAATAGCAGAAAAAGTAATACAGGAGGAGTTAAGTAGATTAGACAGAGGAAAAGCAAGTGGTCCTGATGAAATTTCATGTTGGGTATTACGAGAATGTGCAAAGGAGTTATGTAAACCATTATTTTTAATTTTCAAGAAATCCTTGAGTCAACGTAAACTACCTGATATCTGGAAAAAAGCAAATATTGTCCCCTTATTCAAGAAAGGAAATAGACATAATCCATTCAACTACCGACCAGTATCACTAACCAGTGTTGTAAGCATGGTATTAGAAAAACTTATAAGAAAAGCTTGGGTAAATCATCTAGAAGAACACAGTATGATAACAGAAAGACAGTTTGGTTTCAGAAAAGGAAAATCATGTGTTACTAATCTGTTGAGCTACTATGACAGAGTAACAAACACAATACAGGAAAGGGAAGGATGGGTGGACAGTATCTATTTAGATTTCAAGAAAGCTTTTGACACAGTACCACACCAAAGACTTTTATGGAAACTGTACCATCAAGGAGGAATTCGAGGCAAACTGTTTTGTTGGATACAAGACTTTCTCATAAAAAGAAAAATGAGGACAGTGCTAAGAGGAAACTACTCATCATGGAAAGAAGTGACTAGTGGAGTACCACAGGGTTCAGTGCTGGCACCAATCATGTTTTTAGTGTATATAAATGATATAAACAGTAACACTGGAAATGAGAGCTATCTGAATATGTTTGCTGATGATGCAAAAATACAAAGGAGAATTACTAACACAGACTCTTGTAAGGAGCTACAAGAAGAATTAAATAAACTTCATGAATGGAGTAGTACATGGCAAATGGAATTCAATGTGGACAAGTGTCATGTAATCAAGTTTGGTAAAAGTGGAAAAAGACCTGATTGGGATTATAAGTTAGGAAATAAAACCCTATATACATCAGAAAGAGAGAAAGACCTAGGTGTGATTATCAATAACAGACTATCTCCGGCTGACCACATCAGCGAGAAGGTACGGAACATGTATACACTGCTTCCAAATATGAGAATAGCATTCACATACATAAATGAAGACATGCTAAGAAGGATAATAACATCATTCATTAGACCAACCCTGGAATATGCATCAGTAGTCTGGAGTCCTCATCTCAAAAAGCATATAGACAAGATTGAAAAAGTTCAAAGGGCCGCTACAAGATGGATACCAAGCTTAAGGGACCTAAGCTACGAAGAAAGACTAAATAAACTGAATCTACCAACACTACAGGAGAGAAGGATAAGAGGTGACATGATAATGCTATATAATATAAATGCATATCAGGAAAGGAGAAAATAGACATAAATGATTACTTAACATATGGAGAAGCATCAGCAAGAGGACACTGCAAAAAACTGCATAAGAAGAGAGGTGATAAAGACGTAAGGAAATTCAGTTTCCCAAACAGAGCAATTGATCAATGAAATGCACTACCGAATGAAATAGTGTGTGCCAAAACAATTCACAAATTTAAGGATATGTACGATAAATATGGTTTAAGACACGGGACAGTACGAGCTTGACTCATTCCTGTAAAGATACAATTAGGTAAGAACAATTAGGTAAGGTAAGAACACACACACACACACACACACACACACACACACACAAGCAACAGTAAACGAAATCATCAATAGAACATGGAGATTATCAGACAAATAAGGGTTCAAAAATGTATGGATAAGGAGAGATGCAAATGAGGAAGAAAGAGCTAAAATAAAGGAGGTAGTAAAGGAAGCGAAGCTCAAAAACGAACAGAGAATGGAGGAAGAGAAGACGGAGTTTTACAGGAGAGTTATGGATCAGAAATTAAGGAAGTGGTACCAATGGAGAAAAGGAGAGAAGAGGGTATAAAAAACATAAAAAATAATTGGAAAGTGGCATATGCTAATGTTGATGGATTAATATCGGCAAGGCTAGAGATCAAGGATTTCTTGAGGGTACATGAACCTGATGTTATGTGCTTCGTAGAGACCAAGTTAAGAGAAGATATTGATGTTCATATGGGAGATGGTAAATACAAACTGTGGTGAAGAGACAGAAAAGATAAAACAGGAGGAGGAGTGATGACAGCAGTGAAGAACAACATTAATGTAGATACCGTCGAAATGGGAGAAGGCAGGGCTGAAATGATAAATATGAAATTAGAAACTGGAGAGAATAGTAAGAGAGATATGGTGGTAGTGTATGTTCCCCCTAAGACAAGAGCATGGAATGATGATGAATACCAGGAAATGTTGTCAGACATAGCTAGTTATTTACAGAAAATGATTGAGAAAAGCAACAATATAATTTTAATGGGGGACTTCAATTGTAAAGAGGTGAACTGGGAGGAATGGGACTCAGAAGGCAGCGAAGATTTGTGGGGCACTATATTATGAATTATAACAATGAACAATGTGATGACGCAATGGGTCAAAGAAGAGACATGGTTCCGAGGTGAGGACACACCAGAAAGATTAGATTTACCACTAACCAAAGAACCCGATGTAATAGAATCTTTGAAATATCTGTGTCCTATAGGAAAAAGTGATCATGTGGTCACTGAGTTCCAGATGATAACAGGGAAAGTCGAGCCACGAGACGAGCTTTATAGGCAGGGAAGATACAAGTTTGGAAAGCAAACTTTACAGGGTTGAGAAAATTTTTCGAAAATGCAGATTGGAGAAAATTCAGAGAAACAAGAGAGATAAGAGGAAGTGGGATATCTTTCTAGAACTCTATAATTTGGGAGTTGAAAAGTTTGTGCCAAGAGAAAAAGGAAAAGAAAACAGGAAAAAGGAGTCGTTTAACAGAAGGCGCACGATAGCAAAAAAAAAAAAAAAAAAAAAAAAAAAAAAGAAAGAGAGAGAGAGAGAGAGAGAGACACGGCATGGAACAACTGAAGAAAGAGAGATAAAAACAGAACAAAAGAAGAATATACAAGAACTAGAAATAATTACACAAGAATACATAGAGAGCAAGAAAGGAACTTTGAAAAAGGTATAACAGACAAACGTAAGGATGAACCCAAACTGTTTTACAGATTTGTCAATGGCAAACTGAAACAAAAGGAAGGAATCACCAAACTGAAAGTAGAAGGAGAGGTCTATAAAGATGCAGCAATGCAAGCTGAAATAATGAACAAATGTTTCCAATCAGTTTTCACTAATGAAAAGGAGTTTGTGAAAGGGGAGGGAGTGACTAGAAATGTAGTGATAAAAGATATAAAAGTGGAAGTACAGGAAGTGTTTAAATTACTGGAAACTCGAGATGTAAGGAAAGCCCCAGGACCAGATGAAGTCTCTAATTGGGTACCAAAGGAATGCAGGCAACAACTGGCAGATAAGATTCACAGTTTAATTGTGTGTTCTCTGGAAGAGGGGAAAGTGCCTAGGGAATGGAAAAGGGCCAATGTGGTACCAATTTATAAAGGAGGAAACAGGGAAGAACCCCTGAATTATAGGTCAGTGTCCCTAACCAGCATGGTCACAAAATTGTGCAAGAGAATTCTGAAAGATAGATGGATAAAATATCTGGAAGAGATGAATGTTTTGACTAAAAGTAAGTTTGGATTCAGAAGTGGAAGGTCATGTGTTTCCAACTTGTTGAGGTTTTACTCAAGGGCGACTGATGTGCTACAGGAGAGAAACAGTTGGGTGGATTGTGTGTATTTAGATTTGGTGAAGGCCTTCGAAAAGGGTACCCCATAAGGGACTAATGTGGAAACTAGAGCATATAGGAGAACTGAAGAGGAACCTACTGGAATGGATGAGGGACTTCATGAGAAACAGACAAATGAGGACAGTAATTAAGGATAGGATGTCTGGATGGAGGGAAGTAACAAGTGGAGTCCCACAGGGCTCGGTGTTGGCCCCAGTAATATTCCTGATTTACGTAATGATATGGTAGATGGAGTGAACAGTTATGCAAGTCTATTTGCTGATGATGCAAAGATCTTGAGGAAGGTAGTGGTTGAGGAGGATTGTAAAATGCTGCAGGAAGATCTGGATAGGATACACAATTGGAGCCAGATGTGGGAAATCAAAGAACGCAAAGAAATGTAAAATACTGGAAATGGGCAAAAGTACCAAGAGGCCATCACTCAATTATTTGATGGGTAATGAACCAATCACAAAAACGAGAGAAGAGAAAGATTTGGGAGTGCTGGTCCAGGATAGTTTGTCACCTGAAAAACATATTAACAAGACGATTAGAGAAACATATAAACTCTTGACTTACATAAGAGTAGCATTTCATTATACGGATAAGATGATGAAAAAATTGATAGTGGCCATGATCCGCCCCAGGTTGGAATATGCAGCAGTAGTGTGGTCCCCACACAAAGGTATAAACAAGATTGAGAGAATACAAAGAACAGCAACCAAGATGGTTCCCAGTCTAGCAGATCTGTCATAGAGAAAGAGGCTGGGAAAGCTGGATTTGCCTTCCTTAGAGGAAAGGAGAAAGAGGGGAGACAAATATGCAGTGTTAAGGACCATGATGGGAGTAGATAAAATTGACAAAAAAGATCTGTTTTTATGGGATAAGAGAGCAACAAGAGGACATGGAATGAAATTGAAGAAACCAAGCTGCTTGAAGGATATCAAAAAATATAGTTTTCCTTATAGATGTATAAACCTGTGCTCACAATTAGGTAAATAGAATGAGGTCAACACACACACACACACACACACACACACACACACACACACACACTGCTCCATGGAATGTAAGTACTATATGTGCTTTTAGTACTGCTAAATGACCACATACTTCAGTAAAGCAATCTTGGAAAAGAAAAGGGATAAAGGTAGAAAGCACGACGATGATTTCTACCAAGAACTGCTTGAAATGGAGACTCACAATAAATTGGTGGAATGAGTACATAGACTAGAGATGGCTTTTCAAAATGAGATTGATGAAATTAAGAAACATGCACTTGCAAAAGGAAGAAACAGAAAAATTAGGAAAGGAAGTTAACAAGAAAGACACAACCATAGATGAGCTGACAGTAAAATTGGGTTCACTTAGGAGAAAAATTAGTGAAATGGCATGTACAGTAGTCAACCATGAGAGTATTATGGAAGAGTTCAAAAATGATACAGAGACAATTACGCAAGTAAGCAGTCTGATAGACCAGAGCAGTGATACTGAGAAGATAACACAGGTGAATGAAGCTGTGCAAAGCTACAAAAATGATGTGGAAACCACTTATGCTGAAATGGTGAAAGTAAAGAAAGACTTAGAAACAAGGGTGGAAGAAAAAAGCATTATTAAGGAAGTGAAAAGAATAATCCAAAACAATCCTAAGTTAGTCAGAGATTCAGTAGATATCAACAAATCTATAGTAATCACTGGTATAGAAGAGGAAGAAGTAAAAAACAAGATCTCAAGAGACAAAAGGGAGATGGCAAATGTAATGAGCATATTGAAAGAAGTATCAGAGAAAATCTGTAGTAAAGACATAGAGGAACACAAAAGGTTGGGGAAATACAAGAGAAGCAAGTCAAGACCCCTAAAGGTAACCTTCCAGAGCGTAAACACCATGGAGGAGATACTAAAAAATGCAAAGAATCTTATGGAAAGAGAGGAGTTCAAAAATGTATGGATAAAAAGATGCCTAACACAAAAGGAACTGGAATTACTGAAAGAGAAGAAGGAGGAAGCAAAAACAAAAAATGAGGGAAGATCAGAGGAGGAGAAGAACACATATTTTTTTTTACAAAGTAAAAGGATTGCAGGTACAAAAGTGGTACCTAAACAGGAGGGAATAAAAAGGAGGAAGGTAGTAGAACCAAGTCATGACAAGTATATAAACAAGATGATTAAGTTGATGTACTCAAATGTGGATGGAATGGTATCTAAATTATTAGAGATGAATGATTATATCAGAGAAAATGAACCACATATAATATGCCTAACTGAAACAAAATTAACACCAAGGATATCAAATGACATCCTAAACTTAGAGGAACATAATATATGGAGAAGAGATGGGAACTTAAAAAAAAGGAAGAGGAATTATAATATTAACTAAGAAAAATCTAAAAGTCAAAGAAATAGAATTAGACATACCCTCACATGTACAACTGATTGCAGTAGAGATCAATACATCTGAAGGGAAAGTAATTGTAGCCAATTTGTACATGCCACCCAGATCAAACACATGGGAAAGAGACGAATATGAGGACCTGGCAGAGAATACAGTTCAGAGTTTAAGAGCATTGCTACATAAAATGGAAGAGAAATCGGAATGAATTATACTAACTAGAGATTTTATTCTATCTATCTATCTATAGCCCGATGCCCTAATCCCGCAAAGGGTGGCCGCAGACAAAACGCCTCCAAGTCGCTCTGTCACTCACCATTTGACTACCCTCCCCCCAACTCACCCCCCTTCCCCTTCCCTCATATACCTCTCAACTCCATCCCTCCACCTCATCCTCGGTCTACCCCTCCCTCTCCCTCCCTCCACCTCACCTACATACACCCTCTTCGTCAGTCTTTCATTCTCCATTCTCTCCACATGTCCGAACCACCTCAGTGTATTTCTCCTAATTTTCTCAACCACATCCACGAATAGGATGGATGGACAGTGTGAAGAGAGCGCTGGATGCAAGAGGGATGTCTGTTGAGCAAGGAAGAGTGGTTGTGCGTGACAGAAATAAATGGAGAGAAATTGTGAATGAATAAGTGATGACGCAGCCCTGAGGGGATATTCTTCCACATTTGGTCTGATCAGCTAGTCAGGTCAGGTGCGGGTAAGGGGATGGGTCTGTTATGATGTGGCAAGGGTAAACCAGTTCTGCTGTCGGGCCCTGCTGCGGATGTCACTGATTGCATTGCCCAGTTGACCCTTGTGCGGTGTGGTGTGGTGAGGATCTGTCTGTTCTCCCCATTGGGGCTAAGATGCAAATGAATGTGTTTGAATGGATGAATAAATGGGGAGTGTGTCATCCTGTCTGGCTACCTCCCTTTCCTTGGGGGAAGCAGCCTAGGTATATAGATAGATAGACATCCACATCCACCCCACAACGTTCCTTCACTTCTTCATTCGTCAACATGTCCCTCCATGTCACTCCACATGCTCCTCTCAAAGTAACTCATTTCTACTGCTCGCACCCTTGACTTGTTCCCCTCTTGCAGGGTCCACGCCTCGCTTCCATACGTCAGGGTAAGGATCACAATACTATCATGCAGTGACTTCTTAACTTCCATACTCACATCCCTATTCCTCATCACTGCTTTCAGTGAACCAACAACCTTCCTTCCCTGCTGTACTCTTTCACGCACTTCATCCCCCAAAGTTCCATCCTTACTCATCACACTACCCAAGTACAGTACTTAAATGCACTCACATTCTCCGTATCCTCATCATCCAACCTTACTGTACATTCTGTGACTTCATTCCTCTCAAACACCATAACTCTACTTTTGTTTAGATTAACTTTCAGCTTCCTCCTCCTACACACTGTCCCAAATTCATTCACCAAACCTTGCAACTCCCATTCATCTTCACTCAACAATACTGTATCATCAGCAAACAGCAACACTGGAAGCTTCCAAATCTCACCCTCATTCATTAGGGCCACCCCCACATCCACTGCCCTACCTTGCACCTCCTTTACAACCCCATCCATGTATATATTAAACAGCCATGGAGACATCATACAACCCTGTTTCAGTCCCACACTGAGATCAAAGAACTCACTCAGCTCACCATCCACTCGCACCGTAGCCCTAGCTCCTTCGTACATACTCTTCACAGCACTCAACAATTTCCCCTCCACTCCATATATTCTTAATACCTTCCACATACCTTGCCTATCTATTCTGTCATAAGCTTTCTCCAAGTCCATGAAGGTAGCATACACTTTCTTTCCCTTCTCTAGATACTTCTCCACTAAACATCTTAGAACAAATATCTGATCTACACACCCTTTTCCCCTCCTAAATCCCACTTGTTCTTCTCCAACTAGCTCCTCTGTCATATGCCTAATCCTATCAATGAGTATTCTACCATATATTTTACCAGTCACACTAAGAAGGCAAATACCCCTATGGTTTAATACAAATATAAATTGGAATACTCTAGATATAATAAGCCAAGAAAGCTGTTGGGACCAAAAGCTCCTGGATATCGTGCAAGAGTTTTTCCTAACACAACATGTAAGGGAAAGCACCAGAAAAAGACGACTCGATGTACCCTCAATGCTAGATCTCATATTTACTAGGCAAGAAAACGATATTGACTATTTAATATACCACCCTCCATTCGGCAAAAACGACCATGCAGTACTAAATTGCAACTTCAGGACAGCATATGACATACTTAACAGCAATGAAAGTTACAGAAAGGGCCTAAACTATAAAAAGGGAAACTATCATGACCTAAAGGAGTACTTCTTAGAAACTGATTGGGGGGAAGAGCTTAGAGGACATGATTTTAATGCTATACATAAAAAATTCTGTGAATTTTATGAAATAGGAGTCCAGAAGTACAACCGACAGCACAAAGAAGCAGAAAAGAAAACAAAGAAATGGTTCAATACAGAATGTAAAAAATCAAAAGAAAAAAGAGATTTGTTGTGGAACAGATACAGAAGTCAAAATAGTGAAAGGACATAAAATAATTACAAACAGGCAAGAAATGATTATACAAGAATAATGAGGGAAGCCCAAAAAGAGTTTGAAGAGGATATCATAAATAAAAGTAGTGATCAACCGAAGCTATTTTACAGCTACATCAGAAGGAAAACCAAAGTAAAAGGTAAAATACAATCCATTACGGACGAGGGAATCACATATACACAAGAGAAGGATATTTGTGAAGCACTAAACAAGAAATTCCAATCATCTGGTAAATTACCAATATGCTGGGAATCGAACCAGGGACTCTCATGTGGGAGCCAGGCAGCATACCACTACACCTGGCTCTCACGTGAGAGTCCCTGGTTCGATTCCCAGCATATTGGTAATTTACCAGATGATTTTTCCTGTGTACAGTACAGGTTTCTCTCTTCATTCTGACTTGCCGTAAGTGCTTGGGATAGATTAACCCCTAAAACGCGGCTGTGTACAGTCGATCCCCCCCAAGTGGCGGGGTTGTATCGCGGTCTGAGTACCTGTAGGAAAATATTCGCCAAAAATCAGAGATTAACCCTAGAACATTATACTTGGTATGGCACATAGTACTTACATTCAGCTTTCTCCAGAAACAGGTGTTGAGCCTTCGTGGACTACCCAAGGATTTGTGGAGACTTGCAAAGTTGGGTAACCAAATCTTCACTTTCACACCTCCAGCAACCCGGTTTCCCCTCTACCACAGCCTCATTCTGTCACAGTAAACTTTATACTACAACGTAAAGGTAGTTAGGAATCCGTATTTGTACAATAAGCACTGAAAATAAGGCTAAAATCAACGGAGCGTACGGCCGACATGCACTGTGGCGGCGGTCTTCCCGTCACTCAACAAACATTTCCATTTTCACAGCTAAAAACATGTATACTACATTATTTTCAATCATATTACTTCCCAAAAGATCACCACGGTGCGCTTTTTATTCTGCCTTACGTCCGCCACTTTATTCTCATTCCTGTCGGCCGCTTGCACTGACTGGGAAGAGCTAGAACTCGCCATAATCTCACTTTGAAAGCCTGCAGTAAACTGACGCTAAACAGAGGCAAACCGTGAGAAAAAAAGCTAGTGTTACAACTAGGGAAACAAGCGTTTCCTAGTAGCATAAACTGCTTGTGAGAGGAGATCGCAGATTTACAGTTCTGAGCACTCAGAGCGCTGCCATGTATCACAGCCAGGCATGCCGGGCCGTGGTGGTGGGGGGGACGGGGGGAAAACGTGATATTTGGCAACAACTGAGGTCAGTAGTACAAAGGTAAAGTATGCTAGTTGTAGCTAGAGGGTGGTGGTACTGATAGATAATACCAGCTGGAGCCTGCTTGCCCGCGGTTATTCAAAATTTACTAAAATCGCAAACGCGACGACCCGCCGTCCTGTCCTTTTGGCCAAGCGTCGCAAACGCGACGATCCGCGTTTTAGGGGTTAAAAGCATCTACTTACCTGAATGCCAGGGGGTTAACTCATCCTCTTGATGCCCACAGTGGGGGCGGAGTGATGTTGGTTACAAGATTGTGACAACGTGAGTTAACTTTTACCTGGTCGTGGTGTAGTGGTATGCTGCCTGGCTCTCACGTGAGAGTCCCTGGTTCGATTTCCAGCATATTGGTAATTTACCAGATGATTTTTCCTGTGTACAGTACAGGTTTCTCTCTTCAAATTCCAATCAGTTTTTAAAGAGGAAAAAAATTTTGAGAGGGATTATGTGGAACATGCACGACCACACATATTACCAGATATACAAACATCAGAAAAAGTAATATAGGAGGAGCTAAGTAAATTAGACAAAGGAAAAGCAAATGGTCCTGATGAAATTTCATGTTGGGTACTACGAGAATGTGCAAAGGAGTTAAGTAAACCATTATTTTTAATTTTCAAAAAATCCTTGAGTCAAGGTAACCTACCTGATATTCGGAAGAAAGCAAACATTGTTCTCTTATTCAAGAAAGGGCATAGACAAAATCCACTCAACTACCGACCAGTATCACTAACCAGTGTTGTAAGCATGGTATTAGAAAAGCTTATAAGAAAAGCTTGGGCAAATCATCTAGAAGAACACAATATGATAACAGAAAGACAGTTTGATTTCAGAAAAGGAAAATCATGTGTTACTAATCTGTTGAGCTACTATGACAGAATAACAGACACATTACAGGAAAGAGAAGGATGGGTGGACAGTATCTATTTAGATTTCAAGAATGCATTTGACACAGTACCACACCAAAGACTTTTATGGAAACTGTACCATCAAGGAGGAATTCGAGGCAAACTGCATTGTTAGATGCAAGATTTTCTCATAAAAAGAGAAATGAGAACAGTACTAAGGGGAAACTACTCATCATGGAAAGAAGTGACTAGTGGAGTATCACATGGCTCAGTGCTGGCACCAATCATGTTTTTAGTGTATATAAATGATATAAACAGTAACACTGGAAATGAAAGCTATCTAAATACGTTAGCAGATGACGCAAAAATACAAAGACGAATTACTAACACAGACTCTTGTAAAGAGCTACAAGAAGAATTAAATAAACTTCATGAATGGAGTAATACATGGCAAATGGAATTCAATGTGGACAAGTGTCATGTAATCAAGTTTGGTAAAAGTGGAAAAAGACCTGATTGGGATTATACATTAGGAAATAAAACCCTACACACATCAGAAACAGAGAAGGACCTAGGTGTGATTATCAATAACTGACTATCTCAGGCTGACCACATCAGTGAGAAGGTACAGAACATGTATACACTGCTTCCAAATATGAGAATAGCATTCACATACATAAATGAAGACATGCTAAGAAAGATAATAACATCATTCATCAGACCAACCCTGGAGTATGCATCAGTAGTCTGGAGTCCTCATCTCAAAAAACACATTGACAAGATTGAAAATGTTCAAAGGGCCGCTACAAGATGGGTACCAAGCTTAAGGGACCTAAGCTACGATAAATGACTAAATAAACTGAATCTACGAACACTACAGGAGAGAAGGAAAAAAGGTGACATGATAATGCTATATAAATGCATATCAGGGAAGGAGAAAATAGACATAAATGATTACTTAACATATGGGGAAGCATCAGCAAGAGGACACTGCAAAAAACTGCATAAGAAGAGAGGTGATAAAGACATAAGGAAATTTAGTTTCCCAAATTAAGCAATTGATCTGTGGAATGCACGACTGAATGAAACAGTGTGTCCCAAACCAATTCACAATTTTAAGGATATGTACGATAAACATGGTTTAAGACACAGGACAGTACAAACTTGACTCATTCCTGTAAAGATACAATTAGGTAAGAACAATTAGGTAAGAACACACACACACACACACACACACACACACACACACACACACACACACAGGTCGCCGACAGAGACAGAGCTCTACTGGATAGTGGGGAAATAATAGCTGAATCAGCGACGAAAAGAAGACCAGCCTATTTGTGATCATGTTAATGAGTGCGTAAGTGGTAGTCCCATCGTACAGTAGTTAAAAATAAAACGCGGTTTTGGTCATAAAAAGAACAAGATACAGTGAAAACAGAAGTCTCCATATGGCTGATTCATGGCGGAAAGGGACGGTGCATTGTTTACAATCAGCAAGAGAGACTTTCAGGGCTTTTCTGAAGAGGATGTGGCAAATGGAAGTATTAGGTTGAACCAAACAAGAATACCAGGTGTAGAGAAAACAGCAGAGAAGAATGTCCAGGAGACAAAAAAGGTATGGGCAGTAATTAAAGAGTTACAGGAACGGACTATAGAGCAGGAAAACGAGATCAAAAGTCTGCGAAATAAACTGGAAAAAATTTGTACATGTAGTGACGAACAAGAAAGAGAAGTTACTGAATTAAAAGTGAACCATGAATCAGCCTCAAATGAAATAAAACAGCTTAAGAGGGAGAATAAGAGGTTGGAAGAAGAAAGAGACAGATTGAAAAGCAAACTAGACGAATATGAATCCAAATCAAGAATACAGGACGAGCACATTAAAGAAATCAAGGAGCAACATAAGGGGTGGAAGAAAATTCAGGAGGAGGGAAATGTAAATTTGAAAGATATTACAGAGCAACAAAGCAAGGAAAAGGTGGAGAGGGAAATGGTTAGGGTACTGAGAAGTAGAGAATCTTTAGTTAGGGATGTAGCAGATAAGAAAAAATGTGTTATAATTTCAGGAGTTAAAGAAAAAAGTATGACAATACGATCAGAAAGAGAAAGAGAAGAACTGAGTAAAGTTAAAGAAATAATATCAGAAGTCGTGGAGGAAAACAACGAAGCTCAAGAAGAGATTGAAAAGGTGTTTAGGTTAGGAAAGTAAGAAGAAGGAGGGGCAAGGCCACTGAAGGTAAAATTTATGTCTCAGGCAACAGTAAATGAAATTATCAATAGAACGTGGAAATTATCAGACAAGGAAGGGTTCAAAAATGTTTGGATAAGGAGAGATGCAAATGAGGAAGAAAGAGCTAAAATAAAGGAGTTAATAAAGGAAGTAAAGGTAAAAAACGAACAGAGAACAGAGGAAGAGAAGTCAGTGTTTTATTGGGGAGTCATGGATCAGACATTAAGGAAGTGGTACCGGCAGAGAGGAAAAAAGAGGGTATAAAAAACATCAAAAATAACTGGAAAGTAGCATATATATACTAATGCTGATGGTTTAATATCGGCAAGGCTAGAAACCAATGATTTTTTGAGGGCACATGAACCTGATGTTATGTGCTTTGTAGAGACCAAATTAAGAGAAGATATTGATGTTCATATGGGAGATGGTAAATACAAACTGTGGAGAAGAGACAGAAAAGAAAAAATGGGAGGTGGAGTGATGATAGCAGTGAAGAACAACATAAATGTAGATACTGTGGAATGGGAGAAGGCAGGGCCGAAGTGACAAATATGAAATTAGAAACTGGAGAGAATAGGAAGAGGGATATGGCAGTAGTGTATGTTCCCCCTAAGACAAGAGCATGGAGTGATGATACCACGATATGTTGTCAGACATGGCCAGTTATTTACAGAAAATGATTGAGAAAAGCAACAATATAATTTTAATGGGTGACTTCAATTGTAAGGAGGTGAACTGGAGGGACTGGGACTCAGGCGGCAGCAAAGATTCCTAGGGCACTATATTATGAAGTATAACAATGAACAATGTGATGTCGCAATGGGTCAAAGAAGAGACAGTTCAGAGGTGAGGACACACCAGCTAGACTAGACTTACTGTTTACCAAGGAACTCAATGTAATAGAATCTTTGAAATATCTGTGTCCTATTGGAAAAAGTGATCATGTGGTCATTGAGTTCCAGGTGATAACAGGGAATGTGGAGCCAAGAGACGAGCTTTATAGGCAGGGAAGATACAACTTTGGGAAAGGAAACTTTACAGGATTGAGAAAATTTTTTGAAAATGCAGATTGGAGAAAATTCAGAGAAACAAGAGAGATACAGAGGAAATGGGATATTTTTCTAGGTCTCTATAATTCAGGAGTGGAAAAATTTGTGCCAAGAGAAAAGGGGAAAGAAAACAGGAAAAAGGGGTGGTTTAATAGAAGGTGTATGGTAGCAAAAAAAGAGAGAGACATGGCGTGGAACAATTGGAGAAGAGAGGTAACAACAGAACAAAGGAAGAATATAAAAGAACTAGAAATGAATACACAAGAATACATAGAGAGGAAGAAAGGAATTTTGAAAAACGTATAATAAATAAATGTATGGATGAACCCAAAATGTTTTACAGATTTGTCAATGGCAAACTGAAACAAAAGGAAGGAATCACCAAACTGAAAGCAGAAGGAGAGGTCTATAAAGATGCAGCAATGCACGCAGAAATATTGAACAAATGTTTCCAATCAGTTATCACTTATGAAAAGGAGTTTGTGGAAGGGGAGGAAGTGACTAGAAATGTAGTGATAAAAGATATAAAAGTGGAAGTACAAGAAGTGTATAAATTACTGGAAACTCAAGATATAAGGAAAGCCCCAGGACCAGATGGAACCTCTAATTGGATACTGAAGGAATGCAGAAAGCAACTGGCAGATAAGATTCACAGTTTAATTGTGTGTTCTCTGGAAGAGGGGAAAGTGCCTCAAGAATGGAAGAGGGCAAATGTGGTACCATTTATAAGGGAGGAAACAAGGAAGAACCCCTGAATTATTGACCAGTGTCCCTAACCAGCATGGTCGCTAAATTGTGCGAAAGAATTCTGAAAGACAGATGGATAAAATATCTGGAAGAGATGAATATTTTGGCTGATAGCCAGTTTGGATTTAGAAGTGGAAGGTCATGTGTTTCTAACTTGTTGAGCTTTTACTCAAGAGTGATTGACGTGCTACAGGAGAGAGATGGTTGGGTGGATTGAGTGTATTTAGATTTGGAGAAGGCCTTCAACAAGGTACCCCATAAAAGACTAATGTGGAAACTAGAGCATATAGGAGGACTGTAGGGGAACCTCCTGGAATGGATGAGAGACTTTTTGAGAAACAGACAAATGAGAACAGTAATAAAGGATAGAATGTCTGGATGGAGGGAAGTAACAAGTGGAGTCCCACAGGGCTCAGTGTTGGTGCCAATAATGTTCCTGATTTATGTAAATGATATGGTAGACGGAGTGAACAGTTATGCAAGTCTATTTGCTGATGATGCAAAGATCTTGAGGAAAGTTGAGGTTGAGGAGGTTTGTAAAATGCTGCAGGAGGATCTGGATAGAATATATGATTAGAGCCCGATGTGGGAAATGAAATTTAATGCAAAGAAATGTAAAATATTGGAAATGGGTAAAAGTACCAAGAGTACCATCATTGAATTATTTGATGGGTAATGAACCAATCACAAAAGCAAGAGAAGAGAAAGTTTTGGGAGTGCTGGTCCAGGACACTTTGTCACATGAAAAACACATTAACAAGGTAGTTAGAGAGACATATAAACTCCTGACTAATATAAGAGTAGTTTTTCATTACATGGATGAGGAGATGATGAAAAAATTGATAGTGGCCATGATCTGCCCCACGTTAGAATATGCAGCGGTAGTGTGGTCTCCACACAAAAAGAAAGATATAAACAAGATTGAAAGAATACAAAGAACAGCAACCAAAATGGTCCCCAGTCTGGCATATCTGTCGTACAGAGAGAGGCTGGAAACGCTGGATTTGCCTTCCTTAGAAGAAAGGAGAAAGAGAGGTGACATGATTGCAGTGTTCAGGACCATGGTGGGAGTAGATAAAATTGACAAAGAAGATCTGTTTTTATGGGATAAGAGAGCAACAAGATGACACGGAATGAAACTGAAGAAACCAAGCTGCTTGAAGGATATCAAGAAATATAGTTTTCCTTATAGATGTATAGACCTGTGGTATAGCCTGGACAAAGAGACCGTCCAGTCTAAAAACTTAAGCGAGTTTTAAGCTAAATTTGACTTATTGAGAAACAGAAATGGGACCCCACGAGTGTAGCTCACTTCCTGTATATCACAATTAGGTAAATACAATTAGGTAAATACACGCACACACACACACAATACTTCTTTGATTTTCCCTGGAATGAATATTCCTTCCATGGCCAGGGGCCATCTGAGTGTGCCTTACGCATTATGGAAGTTATTCTCTTGGGCATGGAAGCATACATTCCTTTCTCATATCCTTTGACTTTAAAAAAAAAAAAAAAAAAAAAAAAAAAAAAAAAAAAAAAAGTTTAATCAAACTTGTTCTAATGCTGTCCGCGATAAGGAGAGGGCCTACAAAAGGTACGGGAGCCAACCCACTCCTGAATCACATCTTTTTTATGTTTCTGCCTGGAATCATACTAAGTCTGTTCTTCACTCTGCTAAAGATAATATCATCTGTACTAGATGCTCTCAACTCTCCAACCCGAATTCTTCCAGTATCTTCTGGCACCTTGCCAAAAACCTTTCTAACAACTTTACGTCATCATTCTTCCCTCCTCTTTTCCACTCTTATGGATCTGTAGCTATTTCTTCTACTGATAAAGCAGATCTCTTCGCTCAGACTTTCTCCTCCAACTCCACCTTAGACAATTCAAGTGACATTCCTCCATCGCTTCCCCCATCTGACTTCTTCATAGCTCATATTAAAATTTCTTCAGCTGATGTATTTTCTGCCATCACTAGCCTCAATACTAACAAGACATATGGGCCTGATGGGGTCCCTCCTGTTGTCCTCAAGAACCATGCTTCTGTGCTTACACCCTGCCTAAGTAAACTTTTTCGCCTTTTTCTATCAACTTGTACCTTTCTCTCTTCCCAGAAGTTTGCTCTCATTCTGCCAGAAGGATGACCATTCCCAACCCCCTAACTATCACCCGATTGCTTTAACATCCTGTGTCTCAAAAGTTTTCAAGTCTATTCTTAACAGAAAAATTTTAAAGCATCTCTCCTATCACAACCTACTTTCTGATCATCAGTATGGGTTCTGTCAGAGATGCTCCACTAGCAATCTTCTCACCTACCTTTCAGACTCCCGATCATCCTCCTTTTGGGACTTTGGCGAAAGCTTTGCCATTGCATTTGACATCTCACAGGCTTTTGATCAAATCTGGAAGAAATCTTTAATTTCCAAACTGCCCTCTTATGGTTTCTATCCATCTACCTGTGCCTTCATCTGTAACTTCCTTTCTGGTAATTCTATAGCTGCTGTTGTAGACAGCCACAGTTTTTCTCCTAGATCTACCAAGAGTGCTGTTCCTCAGAGCTCTGTCCTATCATCCACTCTCTTCCTTTTATTAACCTATCATCCACTCTCTTCCTTTTATTAACCTATCATCCACTCTCTTCCTTTTATTAACCTATCATCCACTCTCTTCCTTTTATTAATCAACGACCTTCTAAGCTGTACATTTAACCCTAGCCACTCATACGTTGATGATTCCACCCTTCACCTTTCCATTCAGTTCCCACAACGTCCATCATAGCAGTTACTTCAACAAACATGGGATGAGGGTATGGCACATCTAATGTCTGACTTGCCTATATCTCTAACTGGGGAAAAAGTAATATTGTTGTTTTTAATGCATCAAAGACTCAGTTCTTACACCTATCAACCTGACAAAATCTTCCACCGGAGTACCAACTAATACTTGATAATATCCAGCTCAATTCGTTACCATCCTTAAACATACCTGGGGTTTCATTCTCTTGGGATATATCTTGGAAAGATCATATTATAACTCTTGTAATATCTGCTTCCAAGAGATTAGGTGTGCTAAGCTGACTCCGTACCTTCTTTACCCCTGCACAATTGCTGACTTTAAACACAGGTTTTATTCGCCCCTGTGTAGAGTACAACTCTCATGTGTGGGGAGGCTCCCCACATACTGCTCTTCTCAATAGGATGGAGTCAAAGATTTTCATCTCATTCACTCTCCTCCCCTTACTGGCTCCCTTCAACCTCTGTCTCTTTGCTGCACTGTTGCATCTTTATCTCTTTTCTATCACTACTTCAATGGTCACCTCTCCTCTGAACTGTCTGCTTGCATCCCTCCACCCCTACGACGGGCGTGTAGCACCCGTCTAGCAACAAACTCTCGTCCCTTTTCTGTCCAACTCTCTAATGCAAGAGTTAACTCTTACTCCCAGTCCTTCATTTAGGCAACAGGTCAACTCTGGAGCTGTCTACCTCTGTCTGTATTTCCTACTTCCTATGATCTCCAGTCTTTCAAACACAGTGTGTCCAGGCATCTCAGAGCAGATCTTGAAGTTGGGTCTCTTTTGTATTGTTTTTCTTTTTGTCTTGGAAGGAAAGGTTTGTGGGCTCGTGGCCTTTGATTCCTTCTTCCTTGCATTAAAAAAAAAAAAAAAAAAAAGGACTTTGGGAGTAGATGGCTGGTTGTGACACACTGTCATGGTATGGGGAACAATTGTGTGAAGTTATATCAAAATCTGTCCATACATGTGGATGTTACAGAGTGGACACAAAATTGCAGACAGACAGCACCTAACTCCATTTCAGCCCAAGTGTGACCTTGACCTTAAGAATAGATGGCTGGGAGTTCCGACCAATACACCCTCGTGGTATGGGGAACAATTATGTACAGTATAGTTATATCAAAATCTGTCGATGTATGTGGAAGTTACCGAGCAGACACGAACGTGGGTATGGCTTTTAAGTATGACAGCACCCGACCTTGTTTGAGCCCCAAGTGTGACCTTAACCTTGGGAGTAGATGGCTGGTTAATGCACACAATGCACCCTCATGGTATGAGGAACAATTGTGTAAAGTTACATCAAAATCTATCCATGCATGTGGAAGTTACAGGGAGGACACAAAATTGAAGATAGACTGACGTACTGACGGAACTGTGCAAACCTACTGTCCCCCCTGTTTCACCGGTAGAGGAATAACAAGCAAGTGATTTTGTTCACTACACTCTTGCAAAGCCCTACTTGCCACATCCTGAACTTCCAGAGTACTGTTCAGGTACTGTACTTCTGTGCATCAGCTATGGGTTTCATTTTATCAGTTTTCTTTCAAAATGTTCTCGCTGTGCCTTCCAGGCAGTTCAACTTTCATGTGGTTTCATAGTTCTTCATGCCATCCTCAATAATTTCAACTGCTTGGCCCTTTTCCTCAAGACTGCACTATCACAGTTTCTGCCCACCGCACTGGTGCCTTTTGGTACCCATCTGAGTTTCTCACTTGTTTACATGACTCCTTTTCTTTCCCACCCAGATCACTGGGTCTCCCTGAACTAGTGGAGGCCATAACACACCATGAGAACTGGATGCAAGATGAGAGATAAAAAAAAGGGTTATCAGAAATGCAGGGAGGTTGTGGATGGACTGGCAGAGGCTGATGCACATCATCAAACATGGCCACCAACAAATGGTGTACAATACATGCATCAGGGCAAGAGCAAATGCTCCCTCAAATACTTATGTGTGAGATTTTATATGTTGGCTGTGAAAAATGTGAATGGGTTGAGATTAACTAGTGCTATGAAATGTGAATTCGCAACATGTGCATACTGTGAAATGAGAGTGTCCACTGCAATATAACTTCTAATATCAATATCTGCTCTTACCAACAAAATATATGTACATCTGCCTCTGTGATTATTCCGGGCTGATAGATGGTTGACCCAGAACAGAGACAAAACTTGACACCAAATACCAAACTCAAATTTACTAATACTAATAGCAAAATGAGTTTAAATCAAACAGATACCAACTTTAGTGATGTACCCAGGCCATGGAGGTGGGCCAAGTTATTAAAGCAATGAGTCAAACTGAAAAGGGTAACCTCACCATGAAATAAATGACTGTAAATAAATGTCAGGGAACTGACAAGAGATTGAGCTGGCTGGATGAATACTGTGAGGAGAAGCGCATGATCAGGGATTTGGCACCCCTTTTAATTTGACAGCATCTGGATTGACTCTATTGGATACGTTTATGTGAAGCTACAGAACATGGTGAATGTTTTTGGCATATCAGATAGAGCCAGGATTCCGGGGGCTTGAGTGGTGAGTGAATGGAAGCATGGCCCATTGGACTGGGCAAATTTGAGCTGTCTGGACGTTGCTACTCCTCACCCGGCCCTTGGGTGCGAAAGGAAGTTTGGATGATGATAATAATTATGAAATAAATGTCAGAGCAGCAAACCTCGCTGCTTGTTCTTGGTGCTGTTGTATGTGTGCATAAAACTTTACAATCCAGCCCTGACTACTACTGGAATGCAAAGGGTTCTTGACTTTCATTACTTTGGTGGTTTTATTTATATTTACCCAGCCTTAAAGCAAATTGAAGCACTACCATACCCAAACTGGATGCTTCTCAGCAGCTATAGATCACTGCCGGACCCTACAAAAACTGGAAGTCTTTTCTATGGCTTAACCCTCAAAATGCCAGACCTCATAGAAGCAACACCATGAGAAATGAGGGATAACTGTGTACACTATATGACTACAGTACTCATTCCTACACAGCTTATCAAACAACTGTGACTTACCCTGAGAATGTCAACATATTCCTTTGGCAGAACATGATTCATGGACACCAGTCCCTGACCCAGCTTCACATATAGACCACCATTCTGTGTAAAAGAATATAAAATATGAGACATCACATATATACAGGTTCTCCCCCACTTACGAACAGTCAACTTACAAATATCCCGACTTACAAGTTTGTCTATCTATCTATCTAGCTATAGCCCGACGCCCTAATCCCGCAAAGGGTGGCCGCAGACAAAACGCCTCCAAGTCGCTCTGTCACCCACCATTTGACTACCCTCCCCCCAACTCACCCCCCCCTCCCTCATATACCTCTCAACTTCATCCCTCCACCTCATCCTCGGTCTACCTCTCCCTCTCCCTCCCTCCACCTCAACTACATACACCCTCTTAGTCAGTCTTTCATTCTCCATTCTCTTCACATGTCCGAACCACCTCAGTGTATTTCTCCTAATCTTCTCAACCACATCCACATCCACCCCACAGTGTTCCTTCACTTCTTTATTCGTCAACCTGTCCCTCCACGTCACTCCACATGCTCCTCTCAAGTAACTCATTTCCTCTGCTCTCACTCTTGACTTGTTCCCCTCTTGCAAAGTCCATGCCTCGCTTCCATACGTCAGGGTAGGGATCACAATACTATCATGCAGTGACTTCTTAACTTCCATACTCACCTCCCTATTTCTCATCACTGCTTTCAGTGTACCAACAACCTTCCTTCCCTGCTGTACCCTTTCACGCACTTCATCCCCCAAAGTTCTATCCTTACTCATCACACTACCCAAGTACTTGAATGCACTCACATTCTCCATATCCTCACCATCCAACCTCACTGCACACTCTGTGACTTCATTCCTCTCAAACACCATAACTTTACTTTTGTTCACATTAACTTTCAGATTCCTCCTCCTACACACTGTCCCAAATTCATTCACCAAACCTTGCAACTCCCATTCATCTTCACTCAACAGTACTGTATCATCAGCAAACAGCAACACCGGAAGCTTCCAAATCTCACCCTCATTCATTAGAGCCGCCCCCACATCCAATGCCCTACCCTGCACCTCCGTTACAACCCCATCCATGTATATATTAAACAGCCATGAAGACATCACACAACCCTGTTTCAGTCCCACATTGAGATCAAAGAACTCACTCAGCTCACCATCCACTCGCACCGTAACCCTAGCTCCCTCGTACATACTCTTCACAGCACTCAGCAATTTTCCCTCCACTCCATATATTCTTAATACCTTCCACATACCTTGCCTATCTATTCTGTCATAAGCTTTCTCCAAGTCCATGTAAAAAAAAAAGGGTTATCAATATTCAATAAATTGCATGGAATTACATGAGATATTCAACACTTTATTATAAAATAGGCTTTGTGTTAATGATTTTGCCCAACTGTAGGAAAATGTAAGTGTTCTAAGCATGTGTAGGCTTGGCTAGGCTATGATGTTTGGTTGGCTTGGTGTTGTAAACGATTTCTGACTAACAAAAAAATTGACTTAGGAGCAGTTTCTCAGAATATAACCCATTTGTAAGTGGGGGAGGACCTGTATACACCCATACCCCGATATCCATCAGTGTTGTGTACCAGCGGGAGTGTTCAGTCAACAAGCATGTCGGATATTGAAGCAATTTTCCTGATAAGATACTGAAGAAAGAGACAGAAGTGTTCCAGACCCCAACCCAAACCCTCATATACAGGCAAACCCCGATTTATGATAACCCTAGATGCCATACCCTGGAATAGTTGTGGGGGTAGAAATACCACCCTACCCCTGGTTTTGCGATAAGTTTTGATTTTTTAAAACAATTTTGATGACATTTGAGACTTATATTTTGTGTTTAGGTTGATTTATAAACTGTTTTTTGACAGATTAATGTGTTTTAGTCTTGGGTGAAGTGAACACTGTCATTTGGCGTACGGATTCTCGCCCATCAGACGAGGTACAGAACAGTGTGGACAACTAGGTGACTCAACAAAGAATATTTTGTGTTTGACTATTGAACTGTCACCTACCCTACCATGGAATGCAAAATAATAATTTTAAATAAATATTAATAATTATGAAAGCCTAGAGTAAATATTTCATGCACTGATGAAAACTGTGACATTGATAAATCATGTGTTTACATTTGGGCTGTTCAAGGAAAAACGCTTTGAAAATACAAAGTAATTTTAAAATAAATGTTGGAAAATAAGAAAGAAGAATAGAAAGGAGTTCAGCAACCAGAACAGTAGCTAAAAATGACATGAAGAAGGGCCATTGAAAAGGCTATCCTGATTGCTTCATCGATTGATAAATCATGTGTTATACATAATGGCTGTTCATGGGAAAACGTTTTGGAAACACAAAGGAATTTCTAAATGTGTTGGAAAATAAGAAAGAAGAAAATAAAAGCACTTAGCAACCAGAACAGTAACAAAAATGACATAAAGAGGGGCCGTTGAAAAGACTATCCTGATCACATCATCGATCGCATTCCCCGTCAAAACATCAGCAATTCTTTGTCACAACAATTTGCACCTTAAACGATTCTACATCATTCATACATTATTATCACACATAAGAGATGTTTATTTAATTGTCCTAGGACCGTCTGATGGTGTGGCTGTACACAATGCTGCTGCTTCTTCTGTACTGAGTTTGAATACAAGGCAGAGATCACATTCTCCAGTGACATTGACTGGGTACAAGCATGACGGGCAATGGTTTTAGGTTTAGATTAGCTTCTTTTAGAGCTGTTAGGCCATTTAGATTGGCTTTAAACTTTTTTGGGGGCCCATCTGGGTGGGTTTAGGACTTGGTTGGGGGGGAAACCCAAGGCTCAAAAAAGCATCCCAATACTTTACATGTTAAATCTACCCCAAGATACAATACCCTAACTAGCGATGAGTTTTTACTTAATGAACTGCATCATTAAACCAGGGTATACCTGTACCTTACTCAATCAATAGAGACTCACACAGCAATGCCATAGGCAATATTATTATCCTAATACACAATACTACTAAAAAATGGTGCATTAAACATCCCTTGCAGGAGGGTATGTGGTGGGACATGCGGTGTTCAACACCGCTCCAGGGCAAGTAAACACCAAGGCAGGCTGCTGGCAGTGCACCAGGTGAGGGTGGAGGAGGGCAGGGGGATGGAGGAAAGACAAGCAGGGGTGGGGGAGGGAGACAAGTGGGGGTGGGGGAGGGTGGCAGAATAGGGAAGGAGGCAAGAAAGAACACAGCCCTACTACCCCCCCCAACCTTAGTCTCACTCACTCACTCACTAACTCACTCACTCACTCACCTACTCACTCACTCACTAATTCACTCACTCACTCACTCACTTACTCACCACTCTCACTCACTCACTCACTCACTCTCTCTCTCTCTCTCTCTCTCTCTCTCTCACACACACACACACAGGAGTCAAGCAGGGATGGGGGAGTGGAGAGGGAGGCACCCAGGAGTGGGGGATGGCAGGGGGATAGGGAGGGAGGGAGACATGCCTGGCAGTGCTGAGTGTGGTTAGGGATGGAGGAGGGACGAGGGGGGAGAGGAGGGATGCAGAGGGGGAGAAGAGAGGGGATGGATGGAGGACGGTAGGACTGGGAGAGCCTTGTTTCAAACCTAGGGAGAGGAGAGGTCTTGGCCTGGAGAGGTGGGGTCTTGGACTAGCGAGGTAACAGACATTCAAACTGTTCGGATTATGGGAATCTTCCCCTATTTCTTGTGTTTGGTCTAGCAAAGCGCCAATATCGATGTGCCAGATAACAGGGTATGGGTGTATATATACAATACACATACACACACACATATACACATATATATATATATAAATATAAAAATATATATATATATACTGTAGTAACCTCTCAACTAACGTGAGTTTAAAAAAACGCGTGTTCATTTTAACACGAGCAAATATTTAACCCTTAAACCGCGGGCTTGTTTTGCTTTGACTTGCGGCTCCCACGGGCATATTCGCGCTTCAACAGACTCTCTAAAAATATTTGCCAAAAATCAGTTATTAGTCCTAGAATATTAAAATCACATATACTTATGGCACATACCTTCAGCTTTCTCCTTGGGTGTTTGTTGAGCCTTCGTCGAGTACCGTAGGACTAGTGGAGACCTCTGAAGTTGGGTAATGAAGTCTCCACTTTACACTTCCCGACAACTCGTAATATGATTACCACAGCCTGATATTATCACTAGAAACACTAATCTATGATTCTCAAATAGTTTGGAATCCATACTCCCCCCAAAAAAACACTGTGAAAGCAATGAAAATTACAAGGGCGTATGACCATCCCACTTCCGATCGTTCGCCGCTAGTGTTGTCTATTATTCATAAAAACACTCACAGTTTATATTTCTGTTACTATATAACACTTATATATACTACAGTCTTTATCCATAAGTTTCCTTCAGTAATAGTAGTTTATTGTCACTGTAGGGATTCAATTTCTTTCAGTAAAATACGTAGCATTCACTTTCTCATCCTGTATACTAGCATTGAGTGAATGTCACTTTCACCTTCACTCTCATAACTCATAGTATTCATACATGCTAGAGTGAAACTTTCACTTTCATTACTCCTAGTATATAAACTCGTATTCTTATAATACCACTCATTTAAATTTCTATTTATGTTCTCTACTTTACTTACATTATTTACATTTCTATTTTATTTACACTGTGTTATGCACTGTCACTTGAAGTAACTTATAAACTATTTTCCACTGTTCACTTATATTCGCTTTCATTGCTTTCACTTGCTGTTTACACATTATTTACACTTTATTTACAATTCCACTTGCACTGTTTTACTCAATAAAAAGATCATAGTCACTCTCTATCAATTGTCAGCTCTTTACCTCTTTCCACATGAGGTTTAGTAGGGGGTAAAGGTCACAGGGCCCTTTGCATGGGACTATAAAGCGGCGGAAGTTAGCAGGAGCAAATCAGACATATTCCCACTTTCAAAGACGACAGTGAACTGATAGTAGTGGCCTCCTGCCGCCTGGCTAGGGTGAGTGCAATACTACCAACTTCAGCCCTGTGAGACCTGCTAATATATAACAATGAAATGATTGGCAGGAAACCAAGACAATACATAATAAATTAGGTAGTTCCAGGTGAATGTAAATATCACTTAGGCTTCTTCCTTCCCTCCTTATATGTATATTTAGTACGAAAATAGATTATACGGCATATTTCAAGGGGAAATAAACAGCGAAAATTAGCGACAAGTGCACGTGAGGTGTTGTCAGGTGATAATTAGCCAATTCCAGGTATATGGCACTATCACTTACCTTATTTCTTTTTTGTATATATTATTTGGTATAAGAATAGGGCATAGGGCTTATTTCAATGGATGAAATCAGTGGAATATTCTAGGGAAGATTTATTTAGCGTAGAATACAGTGTGGTGGCCTGCAATAATTAGGTAGTTCCAGGTGAATGTAAATATCACTTAGCTTTCTCCCTTCCTTTCTGTCTGACTCTCTTCTTCTTCATTTCTGCAACATTCGCGGCCTTTCATCTAACTTTCGCTCTGTTGAGCACCACCTCTCCTCCTCTAAACCTCACCTTCTTTTTCTAACGGAGACTCAGCTGTCTGAGGCAACTGACAGCAAACCCTTTTCTGTATCCTCCTACTTTCTCTATACTCATTTCAAAGCCAAAGGTGGCTGTTGTGTATACATACGCAACGACTTATCTTGCTCTCGTGTTCCTGAACTTGATTCTTCTGAATTCTCCACTCTCTGGCTTCGGCTTTCCTGTCATTCTCTGACTAAATATATCTCTGCTGTTTACTTATCCCCTAATTCTACTGACTATCAAAAATTCTTCGACTATCTTACTTCTACGATGGAACACATTCTGTCCATTTCTCCTTTCTCTGAAATCTCCATTCTTGGAGATTTCAATGTTCACCACCACCTTTGGCTCTCCTCTCCTTTCACGGATCCACCTGGTGAACAAGCCTACATCTTTTCTATCCTTAATGACCTACAGCAGCTTGTACAGCACCCTACCCGTATCCCTGACCGCCTTGGAGAGAGCTCCAACATACTTGACCTCTTCCTCACAACTAATCCTTCTGCTTACTCTGTTAATCTTTTCTCTCCGTTGGGCTCCTCCGATCACAACCTTATTACCTTAACCTGTCCTATCGCTCCAGTACGGCCTGCGGACCCTCCAGGGAAACGTCGTCTCTGGCATTTTGGAGCTGCGGACTGGGAGGCCCTCAGGCAGTACTTCTTTGATTTTCCCTGGAATGAATATTGCTTCCATGGCCGTGAGCCATCTGAGTGTGCCTTGCGCATTACGGAGGTTATTCTCTCGGGCATGGAAGCATACATTCCTTTTTCATATCCTTTGACTAACGCAAGAAAGCCTTGGTTTAATCACGCTTGTTCTAATGCTGTCCGCAACAAGGAGAAGGCCTACAAAAGGTACCGGAGCCAACCCACCCCTGAATCACATAATCTTTACGTTTCTGCCCGGAATCGTGCTAAGTCTGTTCTTCGCTCTACTAAAAATAATTTCATCCATACTAAATGCTCTCAACTCTCCAACTCGAATTCTTCCCGCTCCTTCTGGCACCTTGCCAAAAATCTTTCTAACAACTTTACCTCATCATCCTTCCCTCCTCTTTTCTACTCTGATGGTTCTGTAGCTATTTCTTCTACTGATAAAGCAGATCTCTTCGCTCAGACTTTCTCCTCCAATTCCACCTTAGACGATTCCGGTGCTGTTCCTCCATCACTTCCCCGCTCTGACTTCCTCATGGCTGACATTAAAATTTCTTCAGTTGATGTATTTTCTGCCATTACTGGCCTCAGTACTAACAAGGCATATGGGCCTGATGGGGTCCCTCCTGTTGTTCTCAAAAACTGTGCTTCTGTGCTTACACCCTGCCTAGGCAAACTATTTCGCCTTTGTCTGTCAACTTGTACCTTTCCTTCTTGCTGGAAGTTTGCTCTCATTCAGCCAGTCCCAAAGAAGGGTGACCACTCCCAACCCTCCAACTATCGTCCAATTGCTTTAACGTCCTGTATTTCAAAAGTTTTCGAGTCAATTCTTAATAAAAAAATTTTAAGGCATCTTTCCTATCACAACCTTCTTTCCGATCGTCAGTATGGGTTCCGTCAGGGACACTCCACTGGCGATCTTCTCACCTACCTTTCAGACTCCTGGTCATCCTCCTTTTGGGACTTTGGCAAAAGCTTTGCCATTGCACTTGACATCTCAAAGGCTTTCGATCGAGTCTGGCATAAATCTTTGATTTCCAAGCTGCCCTCCTGCGGTTTCTGTCCTTCTATCTGTACCTTCATCGCTAGCTTCCTTTCTGGTCGTTCTATAGCTGCTGTCGTGGACGGCCATCGTTCTTCTCCTAGATCTGTCAGCAGTGGTGTTCCTCAGGGCTCTGTCCTATCACCAACTCTCTTCCTTTTGTTCATCAGTGATCTTCTGGGCTGTGCATCTAACCCTATCCACTCATACGCTGATGACTCCACCCTTCACCTTTCCATTCGGTTCCTGCAACGCCCATCTCAACAGTTACTTCAAGAAACAAGGGATGAGGCTATGGCACACCTAATGTCTGACTTGGCTCATATCTCTGACTGGGGTAAAAATAATATGGTTGTCTTTAATGCTTCTAAGACTCAGTTCTTACACCTATCAACCCGACAAAATCTTCCACAGGTATACCCACTGATGTTTAATAATAATATTCAGATTAATCCTGCATCATCCTTGAACATGCTTGGGGTTTCATTTACTCGGGACTTATCTTGGAAAGATCATATTACATCTCTTGTAAAATCTGCTTCCAAGAGATTGGGTGTGCTAAGCCGACTCCGCTCTTTCTTTACCCCTGCACAATTGTTGACTCTATAAAGGGGTTTTATCCGCCCCTGTGTGGAGTACAACTCTCATGTGTGGGGAGGCTCCCCACATACAGCTCTTCTCAATAGGGTGGAGTCAAAGGCTTTTCGTCTCATTAACTCTCCTCCTCTTACTGACTCCCTTCAACCTCTGTCTCTTCGCCGCACTGTTGCATCTTTATCTCTTTTCTATCGCTACTTTAATGGTCACTGCTCCTCTGAACTGTCTGCTTGCATTCCTCCACCTCTACGACGGGCGCGTAGCACCTGTCTGGCAGCAAACTCTCATCCCTTTTCTGTCCAACTCTCTAATGCAAGAGTTAACCGTTACTCCCAGTCTTTCATTCATGCAACAGGTCAGCTCTGGAACTGTCTCCCTCTGTCTGTATTTCCTCCTGCCTATGATCTCCAGTCTTTCAAACGCAGTGTGTCCAGGCATCTCAAAATGATCGGATCTTGAATTTGGCTCTCTATTGTATTTTGTTTTTCTCTTGGAGGGAACTGTTACTGCGGGCTCATGGCCTTTGGTTCCTTCTTCCTCGCATAAAAAAAAAATATATATATACAGTAATCACTCTAATATCCGGACGCCCAATAACCGAACATCCCCACTAACCGAACCTTATCGTCCTGGGATCAAACATTCCCAAAATGGTCCGAAAATCCAAAAAAATTGGAAAAAAAATCGATTTTTTGCCGTCCGTAATTTGAACTTGCCGCGCGCGCCGCGTGAGAGCATTGTTTTGGTTCGTCATTCCTCCGACGTCCGATAGAGCGCCGCTGGATCCTCCCCACTTCCCGCCTGTCTCTCACCGCGACAAGAGTCACCGCTCGACGTGAGTTTGCGGCTGTCTTCAGAGTCTTCTGTAGTCGGTACGCCATCACCACTACCCACCGATGCACCCCTTGGACGCCTGCCAGTGATACTCTCGGGCTCTGACAGTGAATAAACAGCAAGAACTTCTCCACTAGACCACACGGGAATTTTGAGTGTTGTGCAGTGAAAAAAACGGTGTGTTGTGTTAAGGTTTTCAAGTTGGGAGAAAAGACTAAGTAGAAAAGAAATTTAACGTAACTAACCTTCTTTGTTTTGGCTTTGGAAACTTAAAAAAACTTGGGAAAAGTTTATGTGCAACACTTAAATTTAATGGAACATTATTTGGACTAAAGTGAACACTGTGAAAAGAACGGACTTCTGTGTGTTAGTGACTAAGTTCAGTGCAAGACTTCAGGAAGAGTGTAGTGCAAGTGCTTCAGGAAATCGTTCTTACTGTCAGAGTCCGAGAGGAGGCGGTTATTCATCGAGGTGACCAGGGACTTGCTGTAAGTAGCCAAAATGTTTCATGTTGTACTATTTCCCATACTATATTTACCAGAATGTTTCATATTGTATTTTTTCCCATACTATACTTACCAGAAAGTGTCATACTGTACTTCTTTCCATACTAAACTTACCTCATGCATGTGCAGTAGGAATGTGTTTTTCAGAGTTCGGTTAGGTTCGGTTAGGTTAGGTTCGGTTAGAGTCCATAAGTACCAGAATGTTTATTAATGTATGAACATACTTCTAAACCCACATTTTATGTGTCTATTGCATTTATTTCAGTCATTTATGTGCCTTATTGGTGTGATTTGGGTGTTAAATAGGTGCTATGCATGTCCGGAGGGAGTTGTATAGGTGTTTCTCTGTGTTAGGGTCCGTAAGTACAAGTCCATAAGCTGGGGCCCAATATCCGGACAAAACCAATATCCGAACCTACCGATGGCTCTATTGATCCGGATATTGGAGGGGTTACTTATATATATATATTTTTATTACGAAAATAGATTATACGGCATATTTCAAGGGGAAATAAACAGCGAATATTAGCGAACGAGTGCACGTGAGGTGTTGTCAGGTGATAATTAGCCAATTCTAGGTGTATGGCACTCTCACTTACCTTACTTCTTTCTTGTATATATTATTTGGTATAAGAATAGGGCATAGGGCTTATTTCAATGGATGAAATCAGTGAAAAATTCCAGGGAAGATTTACTTAGCGTAGCACAGCCGGGCAGGCGAGAGGATTGGGTAATGGAGGGGAGGTAGGGAGGGGAGTCAAGAACAGAGAGAAATGGCTAAATTGTCAACAATAGATAGGAGTACAGATGAGATTAGGAGTGCTGACTAGTGTTGGACATTGGCAGTACTGACAGATGATACAAGCCACCACTTGAAAGCCCGGGCAAATTCAAAATAACACAGAATCACAAAAGTGTCGCCCCGCGGTATGATCCCGCATACCACCCACTACACGTATTAAATCATCCCAAAATCTATCTTTCTCTGCTTCATCCAATCCTGCCAGTGGTGCATATGCCGATATAATCACAGCTACCTTTCTACCCAACAAAATTTTCACTACCAATATCCTATCGCTTACTCTCAAAACATTCATAACATATTCCACCCATTTCTCCGCAACCATCACACCAACACCTCCATATCCGTCTGTCCCCCCCTGCCAAAACAACTTATAGCAACAGTCCTTCCCAACAATCTTTCTGGCTGATCCACCCCTGTACCGGACTTCCTGCAAACACGCCACATCCACCCACCTCCTACTGAATGCCTCAACGACTTCCCCCGCTCTTTCCCTCAAACTTCCCACATTCCATGAACCCACCCTCATCCCCATGGGTGATTTACTGTCCTCAGGCTTGCTTTGAAACTTATTTTGTTTTGTCATCTTCAGTATTAATAAAAGGGGACAGACATAGCACAGGTCCCACTCACTGCACAGTCCCATGTCCAGGCAATGGATCTGGGACCCCTAGCCCACCAGCTTACCAGTGGCTGTGGTAGTGGCCTCAGTGCCAATCTAATCTATTAATACATAATAGTCTTCTTCTTCAATCTTAATACATAATATTGATTATAACATTGTACAGGTATAATATTCGTGACAATATTGTAATGATCCAGTAATATTACATTTCAAACAAGTTGTATACATAATTGAATATGGTTAAATTGGTTATTGTATTACATTTTGTAAAATGTGTATGTATAATAGTAAAATGCATATATGCAAAAAAAAAAATAGTTCAAAGTTAAGATTATGGTAAGAGTTATTAATATTTCATACGTAGATAATGATACTGGTATACTTCTATATCACGGGTCATTCTTCTTCTTCTTCTTCTTCTTTTTTTTATATATAAAATTAATACTATATACAAAGTACTGTATGTACACTTCATACAGGGGGGTTGGCATGGATGCTTACTCTACCCCCACTAAATACTGACTCCAAATTTGCAATTCTTGCATCATGCATTCTGTGCATTGCAAACAGCACTACTGCAAATACAATACAGAAGATTATAAAGACAGTAGGTGCTTGGCTATACACATAATATGGGTTGAACATATTGAAACTCAAATCTTCCCAGGGCTTCATTGTTTCATTGATTAGTAGCATAGTTTCAAACTTAGGTGAAGTCAACTTAATACTTGTGCTCATGTTTAAGTCCATATCAGGCAGTGGGTGGAAATGTTTGTGTGTATGATTGAGGATGGCGTAGTGATTGATGGTGGATAAAGTGGACATGGATGGTGTAAATACCACAGAGTAGTCTGATGCTATGTATATTCCTGATGCTGAAGTATGAGATGGTGGTATATCTGGACAGACTATGTAAACTGATGTGTTATGAGTGAAATAAAAAAACTGAGTGTCCAATGCGTTGATGGTGTACAAGCTTATCTGGAGCAAAAGTGAAGTTGCAATGATTATGAATATTGTTATTTCTTATGATAGCCATTTCACAAGGGACTGTATCAGTAGGCTGAAACGTGAAAATGTACGCAGGACAAAGGTGAATAGCATGTAAGGATGTGCGGCACTTTCGTTCAATCGTTGATTCACTTGCAAAAGTGACAGTGTTCCGTCTCTTGGAGACCATGATGAGTTCGGTGTCTGTGTTGATGTTGATGATGACCAAAGTGTGATTATTCTTAGAAGGGAAGGGGTGTATTTTGTATACTGTGAACAGGTCATCAGTTATGAATGGTACATGAACTACTACTGATGTTGGTGTTAGTGTTCCTTCTAAATATGGATAATATTGCATGAATTCCCTACTTCGGAACAAAGGCTTCAATTTATGTTTATATATGCCTTGACTAATTATCTGAAGTAGCTCATGAACTGGAAGTAAGTCAATTGTGATCTTGCCATCACCGGCATTCGAAATTCCTTGCATAAGTGCCCACGAACTCTAGTGTTGTCTAATTGGAGAAGAATTGTGTCAATGTTTTCCGCGATGATGGAGAAGTTTTGGAAAAGTGTTATGTTACCTTCCATGTCATTTATTTTATCCACACTTTTGAGAACTATGTTTTCTGTCTTTTTAAGATTTTTCACGATTGTCTTCATTGCTAAGTTATGTCTTGTGATGAATTTATCTTGGTATGTTAGTACCTGAGCTATTTTATTAAATTTGTTGTTTATTTCTTTAAGGTCTTCCTCTGTAGCCAATCCAAAGATGTTCACAAGAACTGCGCCACCGAGGTCGAACAAACCGCGCTTTTAGCGTGTACGTGTGATGTTGTTCTTGTCGCTCAATACCTCCGTTCCATAAGATGGGAGATCTTGGATCATGATGAGCATAGTTGACTTAGCCTGTTCTATTTTCCATTTCGCTAACTTCACTATTTCATCCACTTCCTTTGTGTTTTGCACATGATTCGCATCTGTCTATGTGATTGTTTATATCTTTTCGTAATGATGGCCAGTAATATAATAACTGGGCTTGTTTGAATGTCTTACCCTTTCCAGGATGTCCCGCATGTGGGCTATCGTGTATCGTTCGTAATACTTGGGGTATCATGTCATTAAGTACTACCAATTGGTTAGCATTTCCTTGGCGTTTTGGTTGTTCTGGGTTGATCTTGTATAAAGTATTATTGACTATTGTGAATTGTTTGAGCGGTACATGTAGTTTGGGTTATTATATGTCATCTCCACTTTCTAACTTGTATATAACTTTAGACCATACTGAGTCAAGACTTTGTGCTTTTGCGATATCATCATGGTTTGGGATGTCTCCTTTGAGATCTAAAGCCGCGACCTGAATTGTGTTCGGGTTCCTAGATAATGCGTTGGCTACTATATTCATTTTGCCTTGTATATAGTAAATATGGACATTGTAGTTTTTGACTGTACATTTCCATTTTGCTCTCCTCCTAGAGAGGAGTTTTTCTTTAAACATACCTACTAATGGTTTATGGTCAGTGAATAAGTGTATTTCGTAACCATATACCAAATCTCGAAACTTTTGTAATGCAAAAACCACTGCAAGTGCCTCTAAGTCTGTACTGCAATAATTTTTCTCTGCACCTTTTGTTTGTCTGCTGGCAAATGCAATTGGTTGATTCTTTCCTCTTTTATCTTCCTGCATCAGTACAGCCCCTAAACCTTTAACTGATGCATCCGTACATATGATAAATAATTTTGTGAACCCTGTTGGAAACACACAGGGACACCGGAGCATTACCCGGAGAACAATTAGGGTGTACTAACCTGATTAATCACAGCATTAATGTGCACCCAAATACACCACCAATTTTCACACCAGCCTACCGGATCCCACAATCTCAGCATACACTCGCAAACCAGTATGTCGATGAAATGTTAAAACTTGGAATTATTGAACCATCAGTCTCCCCGTGGAATGCCCCATTATTTTTCGTGCCCAAAAGAAATGGAGAAATGCGTGCTACATTACCATAAATTAAACAATCACACAATCCCTCCACTGCCACCATTTAATGTTAAAGCTTTGTAGCCATCATTTTTATATATGTAACTCTTAGTTCTTGTAATAAGTGAGTCTTGAGTTAATTGAAGAGCAGGAGGAATTAAAAATGAATACAGGGAGTTCATCTTGATTTATTATCTTCAGAGAAAGTCTAAGTTGAGCAGCATATGTATTATACAGAGACTTAATATACTAAGTAAGTCTAGTTGGACCCCTCTTCTTATTCATTCTCTCCACTACCTGCCGGTTCTATGGCCAGTCTCCTTCTCCCCACTACCTGTCGATTCTAGGGCTAACCTCCTTCTGAGCTCTGCTTCCTAAATTCCTATTTTAGCAGGGGTCGTGTCACGTGGAATATACTGATGTGAAGCTTCTAGAAGCCGGTGTGTGTGTATGTGTGTGTGTGTGTGTATGGTCACGAGACACTGTTTGTGTGCGTATCAGCATTCCTCCAGTTAAGAGTGTGCAAGCCTGTTTACCTTTGCTTGATTCTCGCTGACACACTACCTATCTCATCCCCTGGCTTGAGGCTTCTACCTGTCTATCTATTTATCTCTTCATCATGCTATCTATTATGCTTTGTAATTATAATATGGAGTCCTGACAGTAAGTTGTCCACTTACAACTCACCCTCCCTCCACCTTTTTTTTTTTTTTTTTTTTTTTTTTTTATAACAAAACGGAAGAAGGAAAAACAAATGGGTAAAAAAAAAAATAATCCATACACCAGATTACTGGTGTCCTCTGTTCATAAAATATCTGTAACAATTAGACTTGAACAGTTGTGGGTTGAAATTTGGAGGAAAACAACTCTGGGGAAGCGAGTTCCAGAGAGATGCAGTTCGGGGAATGAAAGAATTCTGATAGGCAGAAGTTCTGCAATATGGTTGAGTGACATTCCAGTCATGAGCGCTACCAGATGCCCGTGTAGCACGAGGGAAGGCATAGAGAGGTGGCACCATGGACGCAACTTCGTCTGAGCATTTGCCAAAAAAATATCTGTAAAATAATGCAAGGGAGGCAACATTCCTTCTTACTTGCAGGGGAGGTAGTTTATATGTAATGGCAGGGTTGTTAATGATTCTAACAGCTTTAATCTGAATTTTGTCTAGTTGTCTTAATGCAACCTCTCCACAACCATTCCACAAGGGTGAGCAATATTCAAGCTGAGAGCGCACATGACTCTTATAAATTATAGCTAACTGCTCATCGGCGAAGAAGTTACAGACTCTGTACAATAATCCAAGTTTCTTTAAGGCGGTTTTAGCAAGTGATCTCACATGAGTGGTCCAGCTGAGGGCACTGTTAAGTGAGACACCAAGAATTTCAATACTTTTGGAGATGGGAATATTAGTAGCACTGAAGGTAATGTACGAATCTGGCAATATTTGTCTATTAGTAAACTGTATATATTTAGTTTTACTAGCATTAAAAGAGACAAGGTTGTTTTGTCCCCATTCACTGATTGTAGATAGATCTTGATTTATGGAGATGGCTGTACTGAGTTGAGAGGTAGAGATATTAGACTTTGTAAATGGATGTCTGAGTGTGAATGAACTTATGTAGTGTTGAGTCATCTGCATATGAGTGAATGGAATTGTGAGTGACAGATAAGAGATCATTAATATGAACCAGGAATAGAGTTGGCGCCAGAACTGATCCCTGTGGCACGCCGGCGTTAATTGAGTGGAAATTCGAATATACATCATCTACTTTTACTCTTATTTTCCTGTCACTAAGATAAGAAGAAATCAGAGGAACAAAAGACGTTAGTCCATAGCAAGGGAGTTTGGACAGCAGGGAACGGTGCCATACTATGTTGAAAGCTTTAGAGATATCAAGAGCTACTGCATGAGTTTCTCCAAAAAGATCAATTGATTGATGGATGGTATGAGTTAAGAGATTGAGTATGTCAACGGTGGATCTTTCGTGGCGAAAACCGTATTGTCTATCACTACAGTATCACCTACAGTATTATACGTCATTGTTACTATTCATGCCGCGTGTTTTCACTCAATACCAGATTATTGTTTGTGTAACTGCATGCACAGATGCAGAAACATAGAATGTATGTTTTTTTCATGTTTTTTTATTAATCTCCATGTTTTTTTGCATGTTTCTTTGGGGGGAGAAAAGTGTGTTACTGGCACAATTGAAATTCTTACAGCTACTTGATCTGACAGCTCTGAGAGGAGGGGATGGGGGGGAAGGGGTGAGGGGAGAGGGTGGTGGAGTGTGTGAGTAACACCAAGAAAAAGATTTTGCATGCTTTTGTTCATTTTTTTTTATTTTTTTATTTTGACAGCTACACAGCTATGAGGGAAGGGGATGGGGGAGGGAAGAAGAGGAGGGGAGAAGTGTTGGGAGTGAGTGAGGAACACCAGCATAATTATTGTGCATGTTACTGTTTGAAAAAGAAAAAAAGAAAAAAGAAGAGCTGGAAAATTCTGAAGGGAGGATTGGGGGGGAGGGGGGTAGCTTTAGCTTTCTTTTCCCCTTGAAATTCTTACAGCTACTTGATTTGACAGCTCTGAGGGGAGGGGATGTAGGGCAATGGGTGAGGGAAGAGGAAGCTGGACTGTGTGAGTAACACCAAGAATAAGATTTTGCATGTTTTTGCTAATATTTTTTATTTTATTTTGACAGCTACACAGTTATGAGGGAAGGGGAAAGGGGGAGGGATGGTGGGGAGGAGAGAAGTGCTGGGGAGGAAGCGTGTTGGGAGTGAGCTAGGAACACTGACAAAATAATTGTGCATGCTATTGTAGGAAAAAAAAAAAAAAAAAAAAAAAAAAAAAGCTGGAAAATTCTGCAGGGGGGTAGGGGGGGGGGAGGTATGGGGGGGAAAGAAGGAAGAGAGGGGGAGGTGATGGGAGTGGGTGAGGAAGGTCATGGGAGGGGAGGAATGAGGGTGGGAAGGCATAGAAAACTGGGAGTAGCCCCGCCTGGAAGGGTAGCTTTTTTCAACTTTGACAACTATAGCTCAAGAACCAGTTGGTCTAAAATGCTCTGGTCTGCAGCAAGGGTGTGTAAATTCAAGCTCTAAACCTTGGGCATAACACTTTTTATTCTTCTCTTCCTATTTCTCCCATCTTTCCTGTCACTACTTATTGCTTTTCTTTCCGTTACAGGTGGCTTTACATTGAGTGACAAGCCAAATGGTTTCCTGTAAGCCAAGAAACCATTTACAGTGCTGGGTGGTAACCATATAACCAAACCATACGTGCTCCCTACGTGTCAAGTGGGTTGGTGGAGGGTTAGTGCCCCTCCCTGTAAAACAAATAACTCAGAGTCAAATGGCCACCTCATACGGGATTATGGCGTCTGGCAATAGATAGATATTGATAGACTTCTGTAAGAATCGAAAAATTGGCTCCACAAACTGTACAGATTTTCATGGCAGAACGGTCAATCGAACTGCATATCCTAGAAGTTACGAGAAAACAGAGTCTGATCTACAGCTTTATTTTAGGAAAACCATCATCCTAGCCTCAGTTCACACTTTGGTGGAAAAATAAGTGTTAGAAGCCTTATATGGGTCTAGGCTCATTGGGAAAAGAATACACTTATCTATTTTTCACCACTGCTCTGCCAATTCCAGTACAATTCCGATCATCAGAAATTTCCCCTTTCCAATACCGATACCATTATTAATCGGCTTTTTCTTGCCAATTTACAGTACTAAATAATGTAAAAGAAGGAGAGCATAGTAAGGCACTAGCCAAAACATACCAAAGGTATGTCAAAGGCAGAGAAACTGTCAAGCAAATACAGAGAGGCAGAGTTTAGCAAAGGATAAGAGAGTAGGGTAAGTATAGGGATAACATAGGTATGAAACAGATGTAAAAGGGGACTAAACTGACACAGAAGGATTAGTAAAATTAAACAGTGAGAATAATGACCTTGAGGCAGCCATGAAGGATGCGTTGTGCAGAGCGAAGATGAGCTCCAGCCATAGCTTTTTCATACTCATCACTGGTTTCATCTAGGCCAAAGGTAGCCCACTGGTAGTCCAAAGAGATGCTCACCCCAATCCACACAGATCTGTAATACAAATATACTACTTCAGTACCATAATCCCAAATCACAAACTAACATCAAACTAAATCAAACTAAAATCAAACAGGGTACCACATACACTACATATATGATAATTTCAAATATTGTAATGTAAAACAAATAGAGGGGCCAATATTCTTAATGCCAAATTAAACTAATTTAAAATAAAGGAACTGTTTCCTTAAACCATATAAACAACTTACAACTTTGGGTGGTACCCACAAATAGACATCTTGTGCTTTAGTGGGTAGTGACTTAAATCGGACATAGTTCATATGGGTTTATTAGGCCCAAAGGAAGGTTGGAGTATACTGTTTGCATAATACTGTTCTTGGATGAATGATCAACCACTCTTCCCTTAATTACCAAGGACTGAGTATAGCCTCACCTAGGTACATACACTCCTGATATGGCAATAAATGGGTGATCCTCCCTATGCCTGAGCTGTCTTCAGAATGGCTTCCCTCTTGCCGAGAATCGTACGAATGGTGGACTTGTTAACTTTGTAAAATTTTGCTATGTCACAGTTCCACTGTCCTCTCTCCTTCCTCTTGATGGTATCCACCTTCTGCTCCTGCATCAGACTTCTGACATTTGACAGGGTCACAGTGCAACGGCATGGTCAGGCTGGGGCAGGTGTCCAAAAAAAGAGCAAAGATTGCACAGAGCACATGTGCAGCCACAGTGTGGGAAAAGGGTAGGCTTAACTGGGGAAGAAATGCTCAGCAGACAGTGACGACATTCTGGCAGACACATGATAGCAAAATGTCATAGGCTGATGCAATCTGTGCTCTGTCTATCACTTACAGCGTTGCATGAATTCCAACCATAATTTTATGACTCACGCTACATTCTGTTTAACACAGGCCATGCAGTATGACTTTGAAACACAAACTGGGGCCTTCCGCCGTGTTATGTCCAACGTCACAGCATAGTCAGGTGCTGTAAAAAATTAGCAGCTTCCTCAGACTGCGTTATATATATTTCTTTACAAAATGGCACCTCCCGTGTTATGCGAGATTCACACTCTGTGATCGCACATTATGCGGGTGCTAGCTATACAGTAAAACCTCTCTATAACAGACTAATTGGGACCCAAGCCATTCAGAAAAAAGCAAATGTCCAATAAAAGCAGCATCTGGACTTCCCCCAGCTATCCCACGAGGGTGTGGGGATGGGGAGGGTTACAAGCAGGGGTGGAGGAGGGTGGGGAGGGAGACTAGTGGGGGTGAGGGAGGGCAGGGGGAAGGGAAGAGCAGAGGGACAGGGAGGGAGACAAGCAGGAGTGGGGGAGGGTAGGGGGTCAGGGAGGGAGACAAGAAAGCCAAACTGCCCTACTACCCTCCTCTCAACCCCATCTCACTCACTTATTCTGTAACGCACTCATTCTCTCACTCACCCATTCACTCACTCACACAAACTCTCACTCTCTCTCACTCAGTGTCTCACTCACTCACTCACACACACACACACACACACACACACACACACACACACACAGCCAATGAAGAAATTAGGAATTTGAAGCAGGAAAATGTTGAACTGAGGAGGAAACTAGAAGAGAGTACTAATAAAACGGAGAAGGTGAGTAATGTATTAGAAGAACATAAGGCAAAGTGGGCACACGTAGAAGAAGAACAGAAAGAAGTGGCCAGCTTAAGAGAGATCATCCAGGAAGAAAGGGAAATGAACAAGAAAGAAATGGAAGAAAATGTAGTGAAAATACTGAAGAAAAAAGAGAAAATAGTGAGAGAAACTGTAGAAAGGAACAGATGTGTGGTAGTATTTGGAAACAGGGAAGAGGAAGAAAAGGTTAGGTTCGTAAGACTCGAGAGAGACACAAACATGGTGAGAGGAATATTAGGCAAGATTGACCCCGAAGGAGACAAGTGGGTAAAAGAAATTGAGGAAGTAAGGAGGATAGGGCCTTACAAGAAAGGGGAAACAAGACCAATGAGAGTCAAGTTTACATCAGAAAGTGTAATAAATGAGATACTTAAAGTGACCTGGAAATTAAGCAAAGAGGCGGGGATGGAAAATATTATAATAAGAAAAGATCTGAATGAAGAAGAAAGAGAAGTTTTAAAATCATTAAAGGAAGAAGTAAAGGAAAAAAATGATAAGAGGACAGAGGAAGAATGTAATACTTTTTTTTGGAGAGTATTGGATATGAAAGTAAGGAAATGGTATTTAAGGAAATAGAAGTGAAGGAAACTAAGGGGGATGGTTGTGAAAGATCAGAAGTTGAGGAAGTGGTACGGACAGAGAGTAGGAGAGAAGAGGGTATTAATAATGTCAAAAATAATTTGAAGGTGATATATACTAATGTTGATGGTTTCATATCGACAAGGATCGAAATTAATGATTTCTTAAGAGAACATGAACCTGATGTCATGTGCTTTGTAGAGACCAAATTAAGAGAAGATATTGATGTTCATTTGGGAGATGGTAAATACAAACTGTGGAGAAAAGACAGAAAAGAAAAAAAGGGAGGAGGAGTGATGATAGCAGTGAAGAACAACATAAATGTAGATACTGTGGAAATGGGAGAAGGCAGGGCTGAAGTGATATATATGAAATTAGAAACTGGAGAGAATGTTAAGAGAGATATGGCGGTAGTGTATGTTCCCCCAAAGACGAGAGCATGGAAGGATGACGAATACCATGAGATGTTGTCAGATATGGCTAGCTACTTCAAAGAATAATTGAGAAAAGCAATAATACAATTTTGGTGGGTGACTTTAATTGTAAAGAGGTGAACTGGGAGGAATGGTACTCGGGAGGCGGCGAGGATTCGTGGGGCACTATGTTATTAAATATAATAATGAATAATGTGATGACGCAATGGGTCAAAGAAGAGACACGGTTTCGAGGTGAGGACACACCAGCAAGGTTAGATTTACTGTTCACCAAAGAACCCGATGTAATAGAATCATTGGAATATCTCTGTCCTTTGGGAAAAAGTGATCACGTGGTCAATGAGTTCCAGATGTTAATACGAAACGTCGAGCCAAGAGACGAGCTTCATAGACAGGGAAGATACAACTTTGGGAAAGCAAATTTTACAGGATTGAGAAACTTTTTTGAAAATGCGGATTGGAGAAAATTCAGAGAAACAAGAGAGATACAGAGGAAGTGGGATATCTTTCTAGACCTCTATAATTTGGGAGTGGAAAAATTTGTACCAAGAGTAAGAGGGAAAGAAAACAGGAAAAAGGAGTGGTTCAATAGAAGGTGTATGATAGCAAAAAAAAGAGAGAGATAAGGCGTGGAACAATTGGAGAAAGAGAGGTAACGACAGAACAAAGGAAGAATATAAAAGAACAAGAAATGAATACACAAGAATACGTAAAGAAGAAGAAAGGAACTTTGAAAAAGGTATAATTGACAAATGCAAGGATGAACCCAAACAGTTTTATAGATTTGTTAATGGCAAACTGAAACAAAAGGAAGGAATCACCAAGCTGAAAGTAGAAGGAGAGGTCTTTAAGGATGCGGCAATGCAAGCAGAAATAATGAACAAACGTTTCCAGTCAGTTTTCACTAAAGAAAAGGAGCTTGTGGAAGGGGAGGGTGTGATTAGAAATGTTCCGGTAATGAAAGATATAAAAGTGGAGGTACAGGAAGTGTATAAATTACTGGAAACTCAAGATGTAAGGAAAGCCCCAGGACCTGATGGAATTTCTAATTGGGTACTGAAGGAATGCGGAGAACAACTGGCGGATAAAATTCACAGCTTAATTGTATGCTCACTGGAAGAGGGGAAAGTGCCAAAAGAATGGAAGAGGGCAAATGTGGTACCAATTTACAAGGGAGGAAACAGGGAAGAACCCCTGAATTATAGACCAGTGTCTCTAACCAGCATGGTCGCAAAATTGTGTGAGAGAATCCTGAAAGACAGATGGATAAAATATCTGGAAGAGATGAATATTTTGGCTGAATGTCAGTTTGGATTCAGAAGTGGAAGGTCATGTGTTTCTAACTTGTTGAGCTTTTACTCAAGAGCTATTGATGTGGTACAGGAGAGAGATGGTTGGGTGGATTGTGTGTACTTAGACTTAGAGAAGGCCTTTGACAAGGTACCTCATAAGAGACTAATGTGGAAACTAGAATATATAGGAAGACTAAAGGGGAAACTTCTGGAATGGATGAGAGACTTTTTGAGAGACAGACAAATGAGGACAGTAATAAAGGAAAAGATGTCTGGATGGAGGGAAGTACTGTAACAAGTGGAGTCCCTCAAGGCTCAGTGTTGGCGCCAGTAATGTTCCTGATTTACGTAAATGATATGGTAGATGGAGTGAACAGTTATGCAAGTCTGTTTGCTGATGATGTAAAGATCTTGAGGAAGATAGAGGTTGAGGAGGATTGTAAAATACTGCAGGAGGATTTGGATAGGATACACAATTGGAGCCGGACGTGGGAAATGAAATTTAATGTAAAGAAATGTAAAATATTGGAAATGGGTAAAAGTACCAGGAGACCATCACTGAATTATTTTTTGGGTAATGAATTAATCACAAAAAGGAGAGAAGAGAAAGATTCGGGAGTGCTGGTCCAAGATAGTTTGTCACCAGAAAAGCACATTAACAAGATAGTTGGAGAGACTTATAAACTCTTGAGTAACATAAGAGTAGCATTTCATTATTTGGAGGAGGAAATGATGAAAAAATTGATAGTGGCCATGATCCGCCCCAGGTTAGAATATGCAGCGGTAGTGTGGTCCCCACACAAAAAGAAAGATATAAACAAGATTGAGAGAATACAAAGAACAGCAACCAAGATGATCCCCAGTCTGACAGACCTGTCATACAGAGAGTGGCTGGAAAAACTGGATTTGCCTTCGTTAGAGGAAAGGAGAAAGAGGGGAGACATGATTGCGGTGTTCAGGACCACGGTGGGAGTAGATAAAATTGACAAAGAAGATCTGTTTGTATGGGATAAGAGAGCAACAAGAGGACATGGAATGAAATTGAAAAAGTCAAGCTGCTTGAAGGATATCAAGAAATATAGCTTTCCTTACAGAAGTATAGACTTATGGAATAGCCTGGACAAAGAGATCGTCCAGTCTAAAAACTTAAACGAGTTTAAAGTTAAATTCGACTTATTGAGAAACAGCGACGGAAACCCACGAGCATAGTACATTCCGTGTATATCACAATTAGGTATATTAGGTAAATACTTAAATATTTGGAACGACTTAGACAAAGAGGTGGTGCATGAGAAAAACATTCATGTGTGTAAAGATAGACTTGATAAATGTGGATATGGAGACAGGACAACACGAGCATTGCTCAATTCCTGTATACTACAAATAGGTAAATACAAATAGGTAAATACACACATCCCCTCCATTTCCCCCTCTTCTCCCCTCATCTCCAACCTCCTCTCCTTCCCTCCTCCATCCACTGCCACGTTTGGCAATTTTATTTTAGTTACTCAAAAACCACTGGTCATATTGAAATTCCAAAAACACCACAAGAAAGCCCGTGAAATTTTGCATCTAGACATATGCTTTGCTGTTGCATGGTATGGCCAAATTTTGGGTTAGGATTTTGGGAAATTATTTGAAGCTATTTTTAAACTTGAACAAGTTTATTCTCACTGCATTTCTGTACTTTTATCCATCAGTTTTGTGTGTTTTTATTAGTTTATCTTATAGTATAAAACACCATCGAAGATGATGGTATACAACTTAAACCAAAATACCCAATTTCCAGGGGCAAAATTGGCCGGGGAAATGTTTTCCTTTGTGCTCGGGCAGAAGCCCCCAGAGCTGGGATGGAGAAATGGTGGGAGAAGAGAGGGGATTTAAGGAGGACCGGGAGAGCTGCATACACCACCATATCTGCATTAAGATGTGCTGTTTCTAACCTATGGAGAGGCGAAGCACTGAAAAAATACAGTATTTTGTTGTTACAACTAAATTTCATACACTTTTCAATTACTGTACTGTACACTTTATACTTTATTGTTTACATACACTTTATTGTTTACAATCTTAAAAACTAAACATGTTCACTTTGTATACAGTATTTTGCTTATCACTCGTCACCCTCGGACTTTTCCCGATATACAGTACTGTATACAAATTTAGTCCAGTCAGCTCCTCGACTCCGATAAAAACGAATCCTGGTATACAGTACTGAAGTCTGTTATATATATCAAGTTTTTACTATATCCACTTTACAGTGGAATCTCCTGACCCTGAACTATAGACCAGTGTCTCTAACCAGCATGGTCGCAAAACTGTGCAAGATAATCCTGAAAGACAGGTGGATAAAATATCTGGAAGAGATGAATATTTTGGCCGAAAGTCAGTTTGGATTCAGAAGTGGAAGGTCATGTGTTTCCAACTTGTTAAGCTTTTACTCAAGAGCGATTGACGTGCTACAGGACAGAGACAGTTGGGTGGATTGTGTGTACAGTATGTAGATTTGGAGAAGGCCTTCAACAAGGTACCCCATAAAAGACTAATATGGAAACTAGAGCATATAGGAGAACTGAAGGGGAACCTCCTGGAATGGATGAGGGACTTTTTGAGAAACAAACAAATGAGGACAGTAATAAAGGATAGGATGTCTGGATGGAGAGAAGTAACAAGTGGAGTCCCACAGGGCTCGGTGTTAGCCCCAGTAATGTTCCTGATTTACGTAAATGATATGGTAGATGGAGTGAACAGTTATGCAAGTCTGTTTGCTGATGATGCAAAGATTTTGAGGAAGGTAGAGGTTGAGGAGGATTGTAAAATGCTGCAGGAGGAACTGGATAGGATACATGATTAGAGCCGGATGTGGGAATGCAGGAGGAACTGGATAGGATACATGATTAGAGCCGGATGTGGGAAATCAAAGAACGCAAAGAAATGTAAAATACTGGAAATGGGTAAAAGTATCAAGAGGCCGTCACTGAATTATTTGATGGGTAATGAACCAATCACATAAACGAGAGAAGAGAAAGATTTGGGAGTGCTGGTCCAGGATAGTTTGTCACCTGAAAAACATATTAACAAGACAGTTAGAGAGACGTATAAACTCTTGACTAACATAAGAGTAGCATTTCATTATACAGATGAGATGATGAAAAAATTGATAGTGGCCATGATCTGCCCCAGGTCAAAATATGCAGCAGTAGTGTGGTCCCCACACAAAAAGAAAGATATAAACAAGACTGAAAGAATACAAAGAACAGCAACCAAGATGGTCCCCAGTCTGGCAGATCTGTCATACAGAGAGAGGCTGGAAAAACTGGATTTGCCTTCCATACAGGAAAGGAGAAAGAGGCGACATAATTGCAGTGTAATGGGAGCAGACAAAATTGACAAAGAAGATCTGTTTGTATGGGATAAGAGAGTAACAAGAGGACACGGAATGAAACTGAAGAAGCCAGGCTGCTTGAAGGATATCATGAAATATAGTTCTCTTTACAGATGTATAGACCTGCGGAATAGCCTGGACAAAGAGATCGTCCAGTCTAAAATCTCAGACGAGTTTAAAGCTAAATCTGACTTACTGAGAAATAGAGACGAGACCCCACAAGCGTAGCTCATTACCTGTATATCACAATTAGGTAAATACACACACACCCTAATCAAGGCATGTACTGTACAAGCTAAATCTTATAATAAGGTCCCTGGTGGAAATATCGTTTCCGGCACCGATCCCCCTTAAGGAATTCACTGCTCACAATCCACCCCACCTTACCCTCACTCACACACACACACACACACACACACACACACACACACAAACATAAACAGGGAGGGGGAAAGGAAAGAGGACACACACACATACACACACACACATACGGTTAGATATCTACAGAATGTGACTGAGATGAGCGACAACATAATTCTGATTGGTGATTTTAACTGTAAAGAGGTGAACTGAGAGGAATGGGACTCAGCAGGCAGTGAAAATTCGTGGGGCACTACAGTACATCCTTCAACTTTGCGAATTTTAACTTTGCAATTCACCAATTTTGTGAGGTAGTTTCAAAAGTCATGTATTTTTTAACACTTATGAACTTTGCAAGTGATCACACACTTTGCGAGGTCGAGTGGTGGGAGAGTCGTCTTCCCGCACTACTTTGCCACGCGAAGTAATGATGTCATGGTTCACTGGGCGTACTGCGCCTCCTAGTTCAGTGGTCTGCCACCCCGCCATGTTTGTTTGCACCTGTTCTCAACCAAGGTCAGTGACCCTCACAATTTCGTGGTGTTCCTCGCAATATCCCAGCAGTCTAACCTTGCACAAATGTTATCATGGCGCCAACAGATAAGAAGAACAAGAAAATAAGTTTGGAGACCAAATTGAAAATGATTGAAAGGAAAAAACCAGGTAAAGGTAACTCTGCTATTGGTCACGAGTTTGGTGTTGGTGAATCAACAGCAAGAATGATTTTAAAGAACAGTGAACAAATCAAGCAAGCAGCAAAGAGCTATGGAGGTGCTCAATTTGATGGTAGAATAGCGATGGTATGATAGTAATGAAGTAGGCCCCGCAGGGCCACAATAGCCCTACCCAAGCCTCGCCCCGCCACCAGTCCCATACACCACGCCAGTCTTCACATCAGTGTAAATGCATTTTTTATTTTTTTTTAATGTTTCTTACCTATGATATTTTCTTATCAATATTACTGTATAGAACATCAGCTCATGTTTGTTTCATTTATCATGAAATTAAGAGGTAGAGTCGAGAGAAAGAGTGGGAAAAAGTGCTTACCTTGGGGTGATGTCGACCAATTTGCCTATAATTCATATATTTAATTGTTTCAATTTTGCAAATTTTGATTTTACGAGAGTTTTTGTTGACCATATTCTCGCAAAATTGGAGGAAGGACGGTATATTGTTAAACATAGCAATGAATAATGTAATGACCCAATGGGTCAAAGAAGAGACAAGATTCAAAGGTGATGACACACCAGCGAGACTAGATTTACTGCCAACCAAAGAACCTGACGTAACTGAATCTTTCAAATATCTGTGTCATATAGGAAAATGTGATCATGTGGTCAGTAAGTTCCAGATAATGGATGGGAATATGGTCCCAACAGATGAGCTACATAGGCAGGGAAGATACAACTTTGGGAAAGCAAACTTTGCCTGAGGAAATTTTTTGAAAATGCGGATTGGAGAAAATTCAGAGAAACAAGAATGATGCAGAAAAATTGGGATATCTTTCTGGACCTCTATAATTCGGGAGTGGAAAAATATGTGCCAAGACTAAATGAGAAAAAAAAACAGGAAAAAGGATTGGTTTAACCCGCCCCGTCCCGACCAATATTGGAAAAACATTTTTTTGGTTCAAACCTCCACTTTTGGTGAGAAACATTGAAATTTCATTGAGAAATTGCTCACCTGAGGTTTAAAATACTGGATACAGGTAGCAGTACCCCTTACCTTACTGAATTTCTATCAGGCTGGCTCCAAAGAAAACAAGTTCTATGGGAGGGTAACTATTCCACACCACTCATAAACGGTATTTATTTATTCAGTTGGTACGAATTTATATGTAGTACGAGAGTACATAGGTTTTCACACAGTAATAGAGGCAACATACGCATTGTTTCACTCAACAAACACATCAACATACCTGACCTTTTTTGGCGACATTACCTGATCATTATGTCTAACGGTTACTTCCTCTAATGCTGTGTAAACTTTGTCCTCCACACTGTCATCGATTGGGGAATCACTCTGGCCATGAATTTCATACCATGGCACGACATGTCTTTACTGGCCAGGTCACTGGTAACAGGTGAACTGCTGAGACAATGGTGTGTGGGGAAGGAAGGTCATGTGGGGTAAGGCATTGTCCCTGCCTGGCATCTTGTAGCGGAAGGTGTCCCGTGTATATGTACCAAAAATCACTCGCGAAATTTGAAAAATGTGCAAATGACAGACCTTGCAATTGCGGCACATTTATATATACATTAACAGGAGTCACAGTGACAAAACGTTCGGACGTATATATACGTGAACGAGATGCAGCAGGTTAACAGAAGGTGTATGACAGCAAAAAAAGAAGGACATGGCAGGGAACAACTGCAGAAAGAGAGGTTATAACAGAACAAAGGAAGAATACAGAAGAACTACAGTCGCAGCATACGATTCTTGAGGTTGTCATTATCATACACTGACAACCTACCTGTCAACAGTGCGTCTGACTTCCTATCATACTACACAGTAAAACATCACTATATCGGACTAATTGGGGCACAAGCCAGTCTGAAAAAGCAAAAGTCCAATAAAAGCAACATCTGACTCCCCCCGGGACTTCCTCCTCCTTTCTTATGCAAAGAGACGCACTTGTCATTCATGCACTTATTCTACAGGCTCTCTCTCTCTCCCCACACTGGGCACTTCCATTTTACTTCACATATTTTTTGTCTTCATCATCACCTTCATCTTCACCTTCCCATTCATTTTTGCCTTTGCTTTCAGTTCACTTTGACATTCACATTCACTTTCATATTCAGTTCTTTGCTCACTTTCACATTCACTTTCACTATCACTCATTTTGAATTTCCATTTCACCTTCACTTGGAATTTTACTTTCTTACTTCCATGTTTACCTTTAGAATTACTTTCACTCACCTTCACTTTCACCCTCCCTTCTTTTACTTTCACATTCCCTTTCACCTTCGCTCATCTTCACCCTCACTTTCATTTTCACCTCTTTCACCTTCACTTTCACCTTGACCTTTACTTTCACTTTCACTTTGATCTTCATCTTCACTTTCACTTTCACCTTCATCTTCACTTTCGCTTTCACATTTACCTTCATTTTCACCCTCACTTTCACCTTCATGTTCACTTTCACTTTCACCTTCACTTTCACTTTTACAATAACTTTCACATTCCACCTTCACTTCTGACTTCACTTTCACCTTCACTTTCATCTTCCACCTTCACTTTTGACTTCACTTTCACCTTCACACTACCTTCACTTTCACCTTCAAACTACCTTCACTGACCTTTACTTTTACATTTGCTTTCACCTCTCTCTCTCCTGGAGAGAGAGAGAGAGAGAGAGAGAGGAGGGACCAAGGTTATGCCTATCTCCCTCATTTGTTTATCGGAAAGGGGACGCCACTTGTCATTCCTGTATTTATTCTCTCTCTCTCTCTGCTGACTTTGACATTCACATTCACTTCCATGCTCTTTCACCTTCACCTTTACACTCATTTTCACAATTACTTTAATTTTCATTTTCAATTTCACCTTCACCTCTCTCTCTCTCATCTCGGGGAAAAAGGGAAGGAATGGAGGAGGAGAGAGGGAGGAGAGACCAATGTTATGGTATCTTCTCCGTTTGTTTGTTTATTCATTTATTCCAAGCGGCGGACTGCTTCTGGCTTTATCGGACTTTTTCTGATGCACAAAAAATTTGTCCAGTTGACTCCTCGAGTCCGATAAAAGCGAATTCCACTATACTAAAGTCCGTTATATCAAGACTTTACTGTACATGAATCATATAATTACACACAAATATTTTATACACGATTATTATTATACACGAACCCCATGTGCATCATATTATACACGGAATTGGAAGCACAGTTGATGGGTAGGTTGCCAGTGTTAGATAATGACAACCTCAGAGTTGTGCGCCGCGACTACAGAAACGAATATATGAGAATACGTAGAGAGAAAAAGAAAGAAACTTTGAAAATACAGTAGTATAATTGACAAATGTACGGAAAACCCAAATTGTTTTACACATTTGTCAATGGCAAATTGAAACAAAAGGAGGGAATCACTAAACTGAAAGTAGGAGGAGAGGTCTATAAAGATGTGGCAATGCAAGCTGAAATAATGAACAAATGTTTCTAATCGGTTTTCATTAAAGAAAGGGATATTGTGGAGGGGGAGGGAGTGACTAGAAATGTAGTGATAAAAGATATAAGAGTGGAAGTGCAGGAAGTGTATAAATTACTGGAAACTCAAGAACCAGACGGAATCTCTAATTGGGTACTGAAGGAATGCCGAGATCAACTGGTGGATAAGATTCATGGTTTAACTGTATGTTTTCTGGAGGAAGGGAAAGTGGCTAGGGAATGGAAGAGGGCCAATGTGGTACCAATTTATAAGGGAGGGAATAAGGAAGAACAACTGAATTATAGACCAGTGTCTCTGAACAGCATGGTCGCAAAATTGTGCAAGAAAATCCTGAAAGACGTATGGATAAAATATCTGAAGGAAATGAATATTTTGGCTGAAAGTCAGTTTGGATCCAGAAGTGGAAAGTCATGTGTTTTAACTTGTTGAGCCTTTACTCAAGAGCGACTGTTGTACTACAAGAGAAAGACAGTTGGGTGCACAGCGTGTATTTAGATCTGCAGAAAGCCTCTGACAAAGTACCCCATAAGAGACTAATGTGGAAAGTGGAGTACATTGGAGGACTGAAGGGAAACCTTTTGGAGTGGATGAGAGACTTCTTGAGAGACAGATAAATGAGGACAATACTAAAGGACAAGATGTCTGGATGAAGGGAAGCAACAAGTGGGGAGGCGGTGGCTCAATCGGTAGAGAGGTGGCCTGCGGTCTTACCGGACCCAGGTTCAAATCACCGCTGGGGCAGGGAACAGTTCAAGGATTTGAACTACTTGTAAAGCAGACTTTACCAATCTACCAGAAGACCCGCCGACATGTCGTAAAAGTACCCCCGCTAATACCAATACACCAGTCCTGTACGAGACAGCCCTAGCATGTATTCAATATGGATGGTGGGTGTTAGTGCCGAAGTGGTGACATGTAGTGGTGTATGATATGTAGGAGGACTACTGGGCCTTGAGAGCAGGCTGTGAGGCCTATGCCCAGAGTCGAGCACAATAAAAAAAAAAAAAAAAAAAAAAAAAAAAAAGTGGAGTCATACAGGGCTCGGTGTTGGTGCCAGTAATGTTCCTGATTTATATAAATGATATGGTAGATGGAATGAACAGTTATGCAGGTCTGTTTGCTGATGATGCTAAGATCTTGAGGAGAGTAGAAGTTGAGGAAGACTGTAAAATGCTGCAAGAGGACCTGGATGGGCTTCATGACTAGAGCCGGATGTGGGAAATGAAATTCAGTGGGGGGGAAAAAAAAAAAAAAAAAAAAAAAAAAAAGTAAATTATTGGAAATGGGCAAAAGTGTCATGAGGTCATCACTGAATTATCTGATGGGTAATGAACCAATCACAAAAGCAAGAGATGAGAAAGATTTGGGAGTGCTTGTCCAGGATAAGCTGTCACCTGAAAAACACATAACAAGACAGTTAGAGAGACACATAATCTCTTGACTAATGGGGGCACTCACTATCCACTCACTCGATGTAGTGCTGCTCTTGGGTGTCTGCCCTTTCCTCTCTTCCTTCCTTATTTTTCTGTTTTCTCTCCTTTGTTCGTTCCTCTTCCATCTGCCTACGGGTGACTTTACACTCCCTCTTCTGTCTTACTTTCCTTCATCATTTCCTCTTCCTTCTGCCTGTGGGTGACTCTACACTGAGTGACATGCCAAAATGTTTCCTGTACACCAGGAAACCATTTACTATGCTGGGTGGTAACCATATAACCAAATTTTGGCGCCTGGTGGTTTAATGGGTAATTATTGCGCTCCAATCGGATTGAGCCGGTGAAGTTTTATATCCAAGGGGTGGTTGGGGTTGACTGCTCGTGTAATGCCACTCAGGGATGAGTGAGGATGGTCACTCTCATCTTAAATGTCGGGACCAACTGCCTAGCCCAGGGCTCCTACGCTCCTCGTGGGACAATGTAGGACTGGATGATGGATGGATTATGGTGCTCCAATCAGTTTGAGCCTGTGCGGGTTTATACCCAAGGGATGGCTGGGGTTTACTGCTCATGTAATGCCACTCAGGGCTGAGTGAGGCTGGTCACTCTCATCTTAAATGTCAGGATCAACTTGCCTAACCCCAGGCTCCTACACTCCTCATGGGGCAGTGTAGGATTGGATGATGGCTGGATGGCTGGATGAGATGATGAAAAAACTGATAGTGGCCATGATCTGCCCCAAGTTGGAATATGCAGCAGTAATGTGGTCCCCATACAAAAAGAAAGACATAAACAAGATCCAGAGAATACAAAGAACAGCAACCAAGATGGTCCCTAGCCTGGCAGATGTCACACAGAGAGCAGCTGGAAAAGCTGGCTATACCTTCCTTAACCCGCCACGTTCTGGCCGATTTTTCACCAATTGGATGGGGGATGATAATTGGGTGAGGAAGGTGAGAAATGTTAATATTGGGGGTGGGGTTATGAGGGGTAGACCGAGAAAGACATGGGACGAGGTCATTAAGTGAGACCTCAGGGTTAAGGGACTGAACGGGGAGGCTGCAATGGATCGTGCAGCGTGGAGAGCCGCCATTAGGTGACAAAGGCCGACACATGCAGGCATGTCGGAGCCTTAAAAAAAAAAAAAAAAAAAAAAAAAAAAAAAAAAAGAATGCCCCCCCAATCACAGCAGATTATCGATTTTTTTTTTTCCCCCTCAAACCTCCGCTTTTTAAGAGAAACATTGAAAAATACCCACAAAAGTGCTCACCTGAGCTTAAAAATGCATTATACAGGTGTCCCTCCAAACACCTGGTGCCGTCTTCTCTGGGTGCACGCTGCTGCTGTCACATTTTCTCTGGTAGTGGTATCTATTGCAAACCACTCAGAATATGTAGATATTTGTTCGTTTGTATGAATTTATATGTAGTGCAAGAGTATAATGGTTTTCACACAATAATATAGGCGACATAAGCGTTGTTTAACTCATGGAACACATCAACATACCCCAGCTTCCTTGGTGATGTTACCTCCTCATCACTTCTGCTCATTTCTTCCTCCAGCGCCACGTAATCTTTGTCCTCCACATCACCATCAATTGGGGAATCACTCTCGCCTGTGAAGGCAGCCAGGGCGGCTTGAATTTCGTCGTCGGAGAGACCGTGGTGCGACATGTCTTTACTGGCCAGGTCAGTGCTAACAGGTGAGTTACCAAGACAATGGTGCCGGGGGTAACGCGAGGTCGAGGAGTGTCTGAGGAAGGTATCCCACATATGCCTACCAAAAATCACCTGCAAAACTTGAAAAAAAGTGTGTAAATGACGGACCTCACAACAGCAAAACATACCGGTACGTCAACAGGTGTCAGCATGAAAAAAAGTTCTGACGTACCCATACACTGACAGGACGTCTCGGGTTAAAAGAAAGGAGAGAGAGAGAGGGTCGACATGATCGCAGTGTTCAGGGCCATGATGGGGGTAGATAAAACTGACAGAGAAGATCTGTTTGTATGGGATGGGAGAACAACAAGAGGACACAGAATGAAACTGAAAAAGGCATGTTGCTTGAAGGATATCAAGAAATACATACCAGTATAGTCTCCCATATAGATGCACAGACCTGTGGAACAGCCTGGACAAAGAGATCATCCAGTCTAAAAACTTAAACGAGTTCAGAGCAAATTTGACTTACTGAGAAACAGAGATGGGTGTCTGTATATCACAACTAGGTAAATACTATCTATCTCTATCTATCTATCTATTGCCAGACGCCTCAATCCCATTTGGGGTGGCCACAAACAAATCGCCTCCAAGTCGTCCTGTCCCCCGCCATTTCACTGCCCTGCTCCCAACTCACACCCCCCTCTCTCATATACCTCTCCACCCCATCCCTCCATCTCATCCTCGGCCTCCCCCTCCCTCTTCCCTCCTCCACCTCACTCACATACACTCTCTTCGTCAGTCTTTCACCCTCCATCCTCTCCACATGGCCAAACCACCTCAGTGTGTTCCTCATAACGCTTCCAATCACATCCACATCCACACCACAACGCTCCTTTATATCCTCATTCGTCAGCCTGTCTCTCCACGTGACTCCACAGGCTCCTCTTAAATAACTCATTTCCACTGCTCTCACTCTTGACTTGTGTCCTTCCAACAATGTCCAAGCTTCACTTCCGTATGTTAGAGTTGGTATCACAATACTGTCATGTAGTAACTTTTTCACTTCCATGCTCACTTCCCTGTTTCTTATCACTGCTTTCAAAGAACCAGCAACCTTTCTTCCCTGCTGTACCCTTTCAAGGACTTCACCCTCCAAACCTCCATCCTTACTCATCACACTACCCAAGTACTTAAACGTACTCACATTTTCCAATTCCTCACCATCCAACCTCGCTGTACATTCACTAACTTCACCTCTCTCAAAGACCATCACTTTACTCTTCCCTACATTCACCTTAAGATTCCATTTCTTACACACTCTCTCAAACTCATCCACCAAGCCTTGCAGCTCCCCTTCGTCTTCACTCAACAACACAGTATCATCTGCAAACAACAGTACAGGGAGTTTCCAAACACTATCCTCTCTCACCAGGGCCACTCCAACATCCACTACCCTACCTTGTACCTCTTTTATTACCCCATCCATGTACAGATTGAACAACCATGGAGACATGACACATCCCTGTTTCAAACCAACTTTCAAAGAGAAAAATTCACTTAGTTCACCATCCACACACACTGCAGCCTTTGCACCATCGTACATACTCTTCACAGCATTCAACAACTTCCCATCTACTCCATATATTCTTAACACTTTCCACAATCCTTCTCTATCCACCCTGTCATATGCTTTCTCCAAATCCATGAAAGGTAAATACAACTAGGTAAATACACACACACACATACATGAAAATATAGGACAAATATGCCATTTTCAGTGGAGTTCAGTTTGGTAGGAATGGTATGTTGTTGTCATCACTGATTACGTTGCATCCAGTTGAGTCTCAATTGATAGGTGTAACTGGTCGTTGTATTTGAGAGGAATAGTTTGTTGTTGTTATGGTCAATTGACTAGCATCCAGTTGAGTTCAAATTGGTAGGTATAATTGGTTTTTGTTGTAGTCGGTCTTAATCTGCTACAGAGCCAGGGGGATCCCGTGAGCGTACACACACACACAGTTGAGGCGTCAGTGAGACAACATGTCATATCACCTCACTCTGAGCTGGCCACTCTGGGCTACAACTGGCTATACCTACATAGTATCTTTATATAAGTCAAGCCTGTACAGGGTTTAACTAAATGGTGTTCTAAACTAATGGGGCAAGTTTAAACAAAAGTGTTGCCCAAATAACAGAGCACAGCTAATTAGTGCAGGAATGTGCTGAACAAGTCCCAGCTGTTTTGACTTCGGTACGACAGGTGAGTAAGACGCACAATTATAAGTAAAAACCTTTTTCTTTCTTCTCAGTATTAACACAAGAGGACCACCATATTAAGCGATGTGAATATGGAAGGATTTGGGAAGAGGGAAGGGGGTAGAAAACAGGACTGAAATGGAAACAACAAATTAGCAGAAAAGGTGAACAGATTGGAAAGGGCATTTCAGAGTGAAATGGATGAAATTAAGAAGCAATTGCACATGTAGAAGGAGGAAAATGAAAAATTAGTAAAGGAATTAAACAGGAAAGACTTAACAATAGATGGCCTGTCAGTTGAGGTGGGTTCACTTAACCCCTTCTTTACTGACCCCTCCCCCCAGTGTAAACAATACAGTCCCCATACCGGCCTAACAGCTCCCCCTCCCATAGTGTGAGGGGTAGTGTGTTTTTTGCCACGTCCAAACTATTCACTCTTTGTGATTTGTTTGTATACTGATGATCACATAAATCCAGAATGATGCTGATAATGAAATTTTTTTTTTTTTAAATAACTCATTATATAAGTTTACATACCTTATGCTAAAGTACTGTAACACAAGTAACTTTTTTTTCTTTTTTAATGCTAGGAAGAAGGAACCAAAGGTCACGAGCCCGCAATAATCGATCCCTCCAGGAGAAAAACAAAATACAAGAGAGAGCCAAATTCAAGATCCGATCACTACGAGATGCCTGGACAAACTGCGTTTGAAAGACTGGAGGTCATTGCTAGCAGAAAATACAGACAAAGGGAGACAGTTCCAGAGTTGACCTGTTGCATAAATGAAGGACTGGGAGTAATGGTTAACTCTTGCATTAGAGAGTTGGACAGAAAAGGGATGAGAGTTTGTGGCTAGAAGGTCCTACACACCTGTCATAAAGGTGGAGGAATGCAAGCAGACAGTTCAAAGGAGCAGTGACCATTGAAGTAGCAATAGAAAAGAGATAAAGATGCAACAGTGCAGTGAAGAGACAGAGGTTGAAGGGAGCCAGTAAGAGGAAGAGAGTTAATGAGACAAAAAGCCATTGACTCCACCCTACTGAGAAGAGCTGTATGTGGGGAGCCTCCCCACACATGAGAGTTGTACCCTAAAGAGAGGCAGATAAAACCCCTGTATAGAGTCAACAATTGTGCAAAGGTAAAGAAGAACTGGAGATGGCTTAGCACACTTAATCTCTTAGAAGCAGATTTTACAAGAGATGTAATATGATCTTTCCAAGATAAGTCCCAAGTGAATTAAACCCCAAGCACATTCAAGGATGATGCAGAATTACACTGAACATTATTAAACATTAGTGGCCGCCTGGGAACACCAGATGCTGTTGGCATAACGTTCTCCCTACGTGTCAGGTGGGGTTGGTGGAGGATTAGTGCCCCTCCCTGTAAAAACAATTAACTCTAAGCCCTTGGCCACCCCGTTTGGGATACATGGCGTCTGGCAATGGATGGATGGATGGGTACACCTGTGGAAGATTCTGTCGGGTTGATAGGTGTAAGAACTGAGTCTTTGATGCATTAAAAACAACAAGATTATTTTTACCCCTGTCAGAGATATGAGCCAAGTCAGACATTAGGTGTGCCATAGCCTCGTCCCTTGTTTACTGAAGTAACTGACGAGATGGACGCTGCAGGAACCGAATGGAAAGGTGAAGGGTGGAGTCATCAGCATACGAGTGGATAGGGTTAGATGTACAGCTTAGAAGGTCATTGATGAATAAAAGGAAGAAAGTGGGTGACAGGACAGAGCCCTGAGGAACACCACTGTTGATAGATCTAAGAGAAGAACAATGGCGATCTACAACAGCAGCTAAAGAACAACCAGAAAGGAAGCTACAGATGAAGGCACAGATAGATAGAAACCGTAGGAAGGCAGTTTGGAAATTAAAAACTTATTCTACACACGATTGAAAGCCTTTGAGATGTCAAGTGCAATAGCAAAGCTTTCACCGAAGTCCTGAAAGAAGGATGACCAGGAGTTTGAAAAGTAGGTGAGAAGATCGCCAGTGGAGCGTCCCTGACGGAACCCATACTGACGATCAGAGAGAAGGTTGTGATAGGAAAGATGCTTTAAAATTTTTCTCTTAAGAACAAACTCAAAAACTTTTGAGACACAGGATGTTAAAGCAATTGGACGATAGTAAGAGGGTTGGGAATGGTCACCCTTCTTTGGGACTGGCTGAATGAGAGCAAACTTCCAGCAAGAAGGAACGGTACAAGTTTATAAACAAAGGCGAAAGAGTTTACCCAGGCAGGGTGTAAGCACAGAAGCACAGTTCTTGAAAACATCTGGAGGGACTCCATCAGGCCCATATGCCTTGTTAGTATTAAGGCCTGAGATGGCAGAAAATACATCAGCTGAGGAAATTTTAATGTCAGCCATGAGGAAGTCAGAGGGAGGAAGTGATAGAGGAACAGCACCGAAATCGTCTAAGGTGGAACTGGAGGAGAAAGTCTGAGCAAAGAGATCTGTTTTATCAGCAGAAGAAATAGCTACAGAACCATCAGAGCAGTAAAGAGGAGGGAAGGATGATGAGGTAAAGTTCTTAGATAGGTTTTTGGCAAGGTGCCAGAAGGAGTGGTAAGAATTAGAGTTAGAGAGTTGAGAGCATCTGGTATGGATGAAATTATTCTTAGCAGAGTGAAGAACAGACTTAGCACGATTCCGGACAGAAACGTAAAAAAGATGTGATTCAGGGGTGGGTTGGTACCTTTTATAGGCCCTCTCCTTGTTGTGAACAGCATTAGAACAAGAGTGATTAAACCAAGGGTTTCTTGCGTTAGACAAAGGATACAAGAAAGAAATACATGCTTCCATGCCTGAGAGAATAACCTCTGTAATGTGCAAGGAACACTTGGATGGCTCCTGGCCATGGAAGCAATAATCATTCCAGGGAAAATCAAAGAAGCACTGTCTAAGGGCCTACCAATCCGCAGCTACAAAGTGCCACAGACCACGTTTCTTTGGAGGGTCAACAGGCCTTACCAGAGCGATAGGACAGGTTAAGGTACTAAGGTTGTGATCGGAGAACCCCAAAGGAGAGAAAATATTAACAGTGTATGCAGAAGGATTTGTTGTAAGGAAGAGGTCAAGAATGTTGGAGCTCTATCCAAGGCGGTCAGGGATATGGGTGGGGTGCTGTACAAGCTGCTCTAGGTTATTAACCCGCCGCGTGCCGGCCATTTTTAGTCCTCTGGGTCACCCCAGTGCCGGCCATTTTTTGACCTTTTTGGGGGGGGGGGGGCTAAAATGATAGATTTTGATGCGGAAACAATGAATTTCACCAGTAAAATGCTCACCGAGGGTCAAAAATTGATTTTATTCAGTCCTTCATACTTGTGTACAGGTATAGCCGCTCTCTCACGCTCACCACGTACGTGAGAGAAAGCCATTTTCTATGTAAGGTACACTCATGTATTTATGCTGGGAAGGTATAGCAATGTTCAGTACACTTTTATGATTACTTATTACTTCAGCATCTATCAGAGTTTGCTTGTCTTTCTCACTGTGAATGTATTACCTTACTCTTACTTGAAGATAGGTACAACCTGACTTCATTATGTACAGTCCTGGCATTTACAAGAAGGTATTTATAACTTGACTTCGCTATATAATCCTTACACTTACAAGAAAATATTTACAACTCACTATCTATCTATCTATTGCCAGACGCCTCAATCCCGTTTGGGGTGGCCACAAACAAATCGCCTCCAAGTCGCCCTGTCCCCCGCCATTTCACTGCCCTGCTCCCAACTCACACCCCCCTCTCTCATATACCTCTCCACTTCGTCCCTCCATATCATCCTCGGCCTCCCCCTCCCTCTTCCCTCCTCCACCTCACTCACATACACTCTCTTCGTCAGTCTTTCACTCTCCATCCTTTCCACATGGCCAAACCACCTCAGTGTATTCCTCCTAACACTTCCTATCACATCCACATCCACACCACAACACTCTTTTATATTCTCATTTGTCAGCCTGTCTCTCCATGTGACTCCACAGGCTCCTCTTAAATAACTCATTTCCACTGCTCTCACTCTTGACTTGTGTCCTTCCAACAACGTCCAAGTTTCACTTCCATACGTTAGAGTTCATATCACAATACTGTCATGTAGTGACTTTTTCACTTCCATACTCACTTCCCTGTTTCTTATCACTGCTTTCAAAGACCCAGCAACCTTTCTTCCCTGCTGTACCCTTTCAAGGACTTCACCCTCCAAACCTTCATCCTTACTCATCACACTACCCAAGTACTTAAATGTACTCACATTTTCCAATTCCTCACTATCCAACCTAGTTGTACATTCACTGACTTCACCTCTCTCAAAGACCATCACTTTACTCTTCCCTATATTCACCTTTAGATTCCATTTCTTACACACTCTCCCAAACTCATCCACCAAGCCTTGCAGCTCCCCTTCGTCTTCACTCAACAACACAGTATCATCTTCAAACAACAGTACAGGGAGTTTCCAAACACTATCCTCTCTCACCAGGGCCACTCCAACATCCACTAACCAACCTTGTACCTCTTTAATAACCCCATCCATGTACAGATTGAACAACCATGGAGACATGACATAGCCCTGTTTCAACCCAACCTCCAAAGAGAAAAATTCACTTAGTTCACCATCCACACGCACTGCAGCCTTAGCACCATCATACATACTCTTCACAGCATTCAACAACTTCCCATCTACTCCATATATTCTTAATACTTTCCACAATCCTTGTCTATCCACCCTGTCATATGCTTTCTCCAAATCCATGAAAGCTGCATACAACTTCCTTCCCTTCTCTAGAAACTTTTCCACTAAAGATCTATGAATGAATATCTGATCTACACAACCCCTTCCCTTCCTAAAGCCTCTCTGTTCTTCTCCAACTAATTCATCTGTTCTTTCTCTAACTGTCAATAAGTATACTACCATACACTTTTCCTATTATACTATGAAGACAAATGCCCCTATGATTACCACACACTTCTTTTTCCCCTTTTCCTTGGTACAAGGAAATAATTATACCTGACTTCTAATCCTCCGGGACTCTACCTTCCTCCCAGGCCAATCTGCACATCTTCCACATCCATTCTACTACTATCTCTCCCCCATGCTTCAGCATTTCACCACACACTCCATCAATTCCTGGGGCTTTCCACAATCTAACTGTCTTCATTGCTTCCACAACTTCTATCCTACTGATTTCTTCCTGTCTTCTCACCTCCCTCCTACTCCCAGACATTCCCCAGCCACTTATACTCGCATTACTTCAATCCTCTATGTTCAACAATTCCTTAAAGTGTTCTCTCCTTCTGCTCACTTTTTCTCCCTTCTCCACTAGTAATCTACCATTTTTATCTTTCACTCCCCTCCTAACCTCACTTCCACCCTGTCTTACTCTCTTCACCTCTTTCCAGAACATTTTCTTACAGTCCCTCCACTTTACTCAAATTCCTTCCAAATTCCTCATGCACTCTCTTCTTACTCTCTCTTACTAATCTTTTCACCTCTCTCTTTCTTTCTACATATAACTCTCTCTTCCGCCTCTCAACTTCTTCCATGCCCCTATTTCTCATCCATTCATTGTATGCTTTCTTCTTTTGTGCCACAGCCACAACTTACACTTACATGAAAATATTTACAAAATGCCTTCAGTATGTACAGCACTGGGTGAGGCACACAGGCAGAGTTAGTGTGAGGGGGGAAGCGAGTGAGTGTATGGCCTTGACAGCCTGGGGGATGGTAGAGGAACGGTTACCTTACATGCCTGCCAATTTTTACCCGTGAATCTTAAAAAATGCGGTCACAGTGATGTTTTTTATTTTAGACCGTTTTAAAACGGCAATGGCACTGGCCGCGGCATTATGTCAGCGGGTTAAGGATAGAAAAGATGTAGGCTTGTTCACCAGGTGGATCAGTTAACCCGCCCCGTCCCGACCACTTTTTGACCACTGGTACCCCCTAATCCCGACCATTTTTCGACTCTTTTTTTTTTTTTTTGCTAAAACTTTCGCTTTTGGTGAGAAACATCGAAAATTCATAGAGAAATCGCTCACCTGAGGTTTAAAATACTCATTACAGGTAGGAGAGCCTCCTTACCTTACTGGGTTTTCTATCAGGCTGGCACCAAAGAAAACGAGTTCTATGGGAGGATAACTATTTCACACCACTCATAAACGGTATTTATTTATTTACTGTTACGGATTTATATGTAGTACAAGAGTATATTGGTTTTCAAGCAGTAATATAGGCATTATAAGCATTGTTTCACTCACTAATACCTGACCTTTTTTTGCCACATTACCTGATCATCATTTCTAACTGTTTCTTCCTCTAATGCTATGTAAAGTTTGTCCTCCACATTGTCATTGATTGGGGAATCACTCTGGCCCTGAATTTCGTACCGTTTCATGACATGGCTATACTGGCCAGGTCACTGATAACAGGTGAATTGCTGAGAAAAGGGCATGCAGGGGGGGGGAGGAGGTCATGCTGGGTAAGGCATTGTCTCTGCCTGGCATCTTGTTGAGGAAGGTGTCCCGTGTATACGTACCAAAAATGACTTGCGAAAATTGAAAATTGTGGAAATTATGAACCTTGCAATTGCAGGATGTTGAAGTACGTCCTCAGGATTAGCTGTGACAAAACGTGAGGACGTGGAAGTACGTCCTCGGGACGGCGCGGGTTAAAGGAGGGGAGAACCAAAGGTGGTGGCGAACATTGAAATCTCCTAGAATGGAGATTTCAGAGAAAGGAGAAATGGATAGAATGTGTTCCATCATAGAAGTAAGATAGTCGAAGAATTTTTGATAGTCAGTAGAATTAGGAAATAAGTAAACAGATATTTAGTCAGAGAGTGACAAGAAAACCGAAGCCAGAGTGTAAAGAATTCAGAAGAACTGAGTTCAGGAACAAGTGAGCAAGATAAGTCATTGTGTATATATACACAACAGCCACCTTTGGCTTTGAAATGAGTACTGTACAGAGAATGTAGGAGGATACAGAAAAAGGTTTGCTTTCAGTTGCCTCAGACAGCTGAGTCTCTGTTAGGAAAAGAAGGTGAGGTTTGGAGGAGGAGAAGTGGTGCTCAACAGAACGAAAATTAGAGGAAAGGCCGCGAATGTTGCAGAAATGAAGAAGTGAGTCAGACAGTGGTTCCAGACAGCTCGGGTCATCACTGGGAGAGGGGTGGAAGGTGAAGGCATTTATGGTCCCTCCCCCCTGGGGACTCCGAGGCTAGGTGTTCAGACGCCATGATTTATTTTTGAATTTTGGAAAAGGAAGTGTACTGTAGTGTGTATTGTGCATGCAGTTTGGTGTTGACAGTTAGAGAAGCTTGTACTGGAGAGCATGCTGGCCTACTCTCTGTGTTACTGAGACACTGAAAAAGTTCACCAGAAGGAAATGGTCAGGAACTAGTCCCGAGGGCTGATGAAATGGGAGCTCCAGCTCTCCCTGTCATCAGCTTTCCATCCACCTTGGGAGTACTGCCCTGCTCGACTGGTGCTACAGTCTACTCCTCACTGTACAAACTGCCTTGAAAAAAAATGTCATGCACAGATGGATGGCTTATTTATTTTTCTTGTGAACTGTGCATGAAGTGTGTGAACACATGTGACAGTGATGGCGACCTTGACCCACTTGTTGCCCAGAGTGTGGTGTCATTAGCACGCTACTAATTTCCTCCTTCACCTCACTCACATCAACCTCGCTATCATTTTCAGGATCATAGTCATCTATTGACACATCAGACACTGCTGCATCATCATCTGATACATCTAAATAAGTATCCTCATGAGGAATAACCTCGTCACTATCAGAATCCGCCAGAGATGCCATGAGAGCAAAATATCCTGCACACCTTCTCTCGTGGTCAAGTGCGTGGTAACTGGTGCTCTCTCAGGCAGGCCAAGGGGTGCAAATTTTGCCGTATGTCAACAGAAAATATAGTATGATATCTGTAGTCGAAATTATAAATAAAATAATGATTGGTCTAAAAGAGGTTACATCACAGATAAGTGAGCAAGCCATTGGTGCCACCGCAACTCAGTCATGACGTATCTTGTGATGTCAGAATTTGTCAGAACTTCGTCACAGTCTTTGTTGTCAAAACACAGAGCTGTTGCTATCATGAGGTCCTCAGAAACAGCTTTACCAGGCTACCCTGAGGCCCATATGCTGCCATTCATTAGAGGGCATACCAGCGTATCACGGTTGCGGTTCTGATGTCCCAAGGGTGTTACAAGCGGTGTACGGGGGAAGAGCAAAACACATTTCTCGTAAAGAAGGAGTTAAAAGGACGATTGGTGAAATGACAAGTACAGTTGCCAACCATGAGAGTATTATGGAGGAATTCAAAAATGATACAGAGACAATCAGGCAAACAAGCAGTCTGATAGACCAAAACAGTGATACTGAAAAGAAGATAATCCAGATGAATGAAGCAATGCAAAGTTATAAAGATGATGTGGAAACTACATATGCTGAAATGATGAAAGTAAGGAAAGACTTTGAAACAAGAGTTGAAGAAAGCATTAGAAAAGAAGTGAAAAAAAAATAAGCCAAAACAACCCAACATTGATCAGAGCAGATATCAATAAATCTATAGTAATCACTGGTATAGAGGAGGAAGATATAAAAAACAAAATTTTGAGAGACAAAAAGGAGATGGCAAAATATAAGCATCATGAAGGAAGTATCAGAGGAAATCTGTAATAAAGACACTGATGAGCACAAAGGGCTAAGGATAAATAAGAGAAACAAGTCAAGGCCTCTGAAAGTAAAATCCAGACTGTGAACACTGTGGAGGCAATACTAAAAAATGCAAACAAACTCATGGAGGAATTTTAAAAAGTAAGGATAAAAAGATGCCTAACTCAAGAGGAGTTAGGAACACTAAAAGAGCAGATGGAGAAGGCAAAAACAAGGAATGAGGGAAGATCAGAAGAAGAGAGGAGTACTTTTTTTTACAAAGTAATTGGATTGGAAGTCAGATATAATTATTCCTGTGTACAAAGGGACAGAGGAAAAAGAAGTATGTTGTAATTATAGGGGCATTTGTCTTCTTAGTGTAATAGGAAAACTATATGGTAGGATACTTATTGACAGAGTCAGGGAAATAACAGAGAAATTAGATAGAGAACAGGGAGGTTTTAGGAAGGGAAGAGGTTGTATATTTCAATTATTCATTCTTAGGTCTTTAGTGGAAAAGTTTCTTGAGAAGGGAAAGAAGTTGTATGCGGCCTTCATGGATTTGGAAAATGCATATGACAGTGTGGATAGACAAGGATTGTGGAAAGTATTAAGAATATATGGAGTAGATGGGAAGTTGTTGAATGCTGTGAAGAGTACATATGAGGGTGCTAAGGCTGCAGAGCGTATGGATAGTGAACTGAGTGAATTTTTCTATTTGAAGGTTGGACTGAAACAGGGATGTATCATGTCTCCATGGCTGTTCAATCTGTACATGGATAGAGTTATAAAAGAGATACAAGGTAGGACAGTGGATATTGGAGTGGCCCTCATGAGAGAGGGCAGTATTTGGAAACTCCCCGTACTGTTGTTTGAAGATGATACTGTGTTGTTAAGTGAAGACGAAGGGGAGCTGCAAGGCTTGGTGGATGAGTTTGAGAGAGTGTGTAAGAAACGGAATCTAAAGGTGAATGTAGGGAAGAGTAAACTGATGGTCTTCGAGAGAAGTGAAGTAAGTGAATGTACAGTGAGACTGGGAGAGAAGGAAATGGAAAATGTATGTTAAAATACTTGGGTAGTGTGATGAGTAAGGATGGAAGTTTGGAGGGTGAAGTGCTTGAAACGGTACAACAAGGAAGAAAGGTTGCTGGTTCCTTGGAAGCAGTGAGAAGAAACAGAGAAGTGAGAATGGAAGTGAAGAAGTTACTACATGACAGTATTATGATACCAACCCTAACATATGGAAGTGAAGCTTGGACCTTGTTGGAGGGACACAAGTCAAGAGTGAGAGCAGTGGAAATGAGTTCTCTGAGAGGAGCATGTGGAGTCACATGGAGAGGCAGACTGACAAATGAGGATGTGAGGGAGCATTGTGGTGTGGATGTGGATGTGATAGGAAGCATTAGGAGAAATACACTTAGGTGGTTTGGCCTAGTGGAGAGGATGGAGAGTGAGAGACTGACGAGGGGAGTGTATGTGAGTGAGGTGGAGGGGGAGAGAGCGAGGGGAAGGCCAAGGATAAGATGGAGGGATGGAATGGAGAGATATAAGAAAGAGGGGGTGTGTGAACTGGGAGCAGGGCAGTGATATGGTGGGGGACAGAGCGACGTGGAGGCGATTTGTTTGTGGCCACCCTGCATGGGATTAAGGCGTGTTGCAATAGATAGATAGATAGACAGAATTACATTACAGGTACAAAAGTGGCACATATCCAACAGGGAACAAAAAGGAGGAAGGTACTAGACTCAAGTTATGGCAAGCATGTAAACAAGGCAAGTATGTAAAAAAGGTGGTTAAGCTGATGTACTCAAATGTAGATGGAATGGTGTCTAAATTATTAGAGATAGAAGACTGTATCAAAGAAAAGGAACCACACATTATTTGACTAACTGAACCAGAATTAACCCCAAAGACATCAAATAATACCCTAAACTTTGAGGAATACAATATATGGAGAAGAGACAAATTTCAGAAAGGGAGGATGAACTACAATCTTAACAAAGAAAAATCTACAAGTCAAAGAATTAAAACTAGATATACCCTCACAAGTAGAACTGATTGCATTGAAAATTAACACATCTGAAGGGATATTAATTGGGGCAAATTTATACATGCCACCCAAAACAAACACCTGGGAAAGAGGTGAATATGAAGACCTGGCAGAAAGTACAATTCAAAGTTTAAGAACATTATTACATAGAATGGAAGAGAAACCTGAAAGAATGATATTAACTGGAGACCTCAATTCAAATTAAATTGGAATACTCTAGATGTAAAAATCCATTAAAGCAGTTGGGATCAAAAGCTCCTAGATCTTGTGCAGGAGTTTTTCCTAACAGCATGCAAAGGAAAACACCACAAAAAGAAGACTTGATGATCCATTAGTACTAGATCTAATATTTATTTGGCGACCAAGCAGTATTAAATTGTAACTTCAGGATTGCATATGATGTTACCAGTAATCTATCTATCTATCTATAGCCCGACGCCCTAATCCCGCAAAGGGTGGCCGCAGACAAAACGCCTCCAAGTCACTCTGTCACCCACCATTTGACTCCCCTCCCCCCAACTCACCCCCCCCTCCCTCATATACCTCTCAACTCCATCCCTCCACCTCATCCTCGTTCTACCCCTCCCTCTCCCTCCCTCCACCTCACCCACATACACCCTCTTAGTCAGTCTTTCACTCTCCATCCTCTCCACATGTCCAAACCACCTCAGTGTATTTCTCCTAATCTTTTCAACCACATCCACATCTACCCCACAACGTTCCTTCACTTCTTCATTCGTCAACCTGTCCCTCCATGTCACTCCACATGCTCCTCTCAAGTAACTCATTTCCACTGCTCTCACTCTTGACTTGTTCCCCTCTTGCAAGGTCCACGCCTCGCTTCCATACGTCAGGGTAGGGATCACAATACCATCATGCAGAGACTTCTTAACTTCCATACTCACTTCCCTATTTCTCATCACTGCTTTCAGCATGCCTACACCCTTCCTTCCCTGCTGTACCCTTTCACGCACTTCATCCCCCAAAGTTCCATCCTTACTCATCACACTACCCAAGTACTTGAATGCACTCACATTCTCCATATCCTCACCATCCAACCTCACTGCACACTCTGTGACTTCATTCCTCTCAAACACCATAACTTTACTTTTGTTTACATTAACTTTCAGCTTCCTCCTCCTACACACTGTCCCAAATTCATTCACCAAACCTTGCAACTCCCATTCATCTTCACTCAACAATACTGTATCATCGGCAAACAGCAACACCGGAAGCTTCCAAATCTCACCCTCATTCATTAGGGCCACCCCCACATCCACTGCCCTACCTTGTACCTCCTTTACGACCCCATCCATATATATATTAAACAGCCATGGAGACATTACACACCCCTGTTTCAGTCCCACATTGAGATCAAAGAACTCACTCAGCTCACCATCCACTCGCACCGTAGCCCTAGCTCCCTCGTACATACTCTTCACAGCACTCAACAATTTCCTCCACTCCATATATTCTTAATACCTTCCACATACCTTGCCTATCTATTCTGTCATAAGCTTTCTCCAAGTCCATGAAGGCAGCGTACACTTTCCTTCCCTTCTCTAGATACTTCTCCACTAAACATCTTAGAACAAATATCTGATCTACACACCCTTTTCCCTTCCTAAATCCCCCTTGTTCTTCTCCAACTAGCTCCTCTGTCATATGCCTAACCCTATCAATGAGTATTCTACCATATATTTTACCAGTCACACTAAGAAGGCAAATACCCCTATGGTTACCACATACTTCTCTCTCCCTTTTCCTTTGTACAGAGGAACAATTATACCTGATTTCCAGTCCTCTGGAACCCTTCCCTCTTCCCAAGCCAATCTACACAACTTCCATATCCACTCCGCAACAATCTCACCCCCATACCTAAGCATTTCACCACATACTCCATCAATTCCTGGGGCCTTTCCCAGCTTAATCTTCTTCATCGCTTCCACTACTTCCGACCTACTGATCTCTTCCTCCCTCCTCTCATCTCTTCTTCTCCCAGCCATTCCCCAACCACTTATACTCACACTGCTCTCACTCTCTACATTCAACAAATCCTCAAAGTGCTCCTTCCATCTCCTCAATTTCTCTCTCTTCTCTACCAACAATCTATTATTCCTATCTTTCACTCCCCTACTATTTCCCCTTTCACACATCCTTACTTTCTTTACCTCCTTCCAAAACAATTTCTTACTCTCCCTCCATTTCACACTCAGATTCCTCCCAAACTCTTCATCCACTTTCTTCTTACTCTCCTTCACCAGTCTCTTAACCTCCCTTCTCCTGCTCACATATACCTCTCGTCTCTCTCTCATCTTCTCCCCTCCCTCTACTCGCCAACCATTCACCATATGCCTTATTCTTTGTTCCACAGCTCGTTTCACCTCATCATTCCACCATGCTGTCCCTTGCACACCCTTGCATCTCCTCCTCACTCCACAAACCACCTCACACGCTGCGCTTATCTCTTCCGTGAATATCTTACATACGTCTTCCACCCCTTCCATCTGCTCTAGCTCATACCTTCCCAATCTTTCTTCCACTATGCTCTTATACTCTGTCCTCTTCTCACTATCTTGCAATTTCTCCACTCTTCTCACAGGAGCTGTTTCCTCCTGTCTTCCCCTTCGCCTCCTCAACCACTTTCTTTGCAGCTCTACCTTGGCCATCACTAAGTGATGGTCCGAGACTCCATTCCCCCACCCTCTCCACACCCTTGCATCCAACACTTGTCTTCTCATTCGCTCATCCACACACACGTAGTCTATCATTGCCTTTCGTTCAACAAGTTCACCATCCATCCTCCTCATTATGACCTGAAGCAGTACTTCTTAGAAACAGATTGGGAAAAAGAACTTGGAGGACAAGATTTAAATATCATATATATAAACTTCTGTGATCTTTATGAAACAGGAATCCAAAATTACATCCCACAGCACAAAGCAACAGAAATGAAAATAAAGAAATGGTTTAATACAAAATTTAAAAAATCAAAAGAAAAAAGGGACTTGCTGTTGAATAGATACAGAAGACACAATAGTGAGAGGGCATATAGCAACTATCTAGAGGCAAGAAATGATTATACAGAGATAAGGAGGGAGGCTCAGAGACAGTTTGAGGAAGATATTATAAATAAAAGTACTGATTAACCTAAGTTTTTTTAAAGTTACATCCAACCCAAAACCAAAGTTAAAGATATATAAAATACAGTCAATAAGGATGAGGGTATCATCTATACACAAGAGAAAGATATTTGTGATGCAATAAGTAAAAATTCCAATTAGTTTTTACAAAAGAATGAAATTTTGAGAGATGATATGGAACATGCCTGCCCACAAGTATTACCAGATATACAAATATCAGAAAAAGAAGTACAGGAAGAGCTACATAAATTAGACAGAGGAAATGCAAATGGTCCTGATGGAATTTCAGGTTGGGTGCTACATGAATGTACAGAGGAGCAGACCATTGTATTTAATATTCAAGGAATCCTCGGGTCAAGGTAAACTACCTGATATTTGGAAGAAAGCAAACACTGTTCCCCTATTTAAGACAGGAAATAGACAAAATCCATTCAACTACCGACCAGTATCACAGACCACTGTTGTAAGTATATAGAAAAGCTGATAAAGTTTGGGTAAAACATCTAGAACAGAGTATGATAACAGAAAGGCAGTTTGGTTTCAGAAAGGAAAAATCATGTGCTACTAATCTATAAAGCTGCTATGATAGGGTTACAGAAACACTACAGAAAAGAGAAGAATGAGTGGACAGCATCTATTTAGATTTTGAGAAAGCATTTGACAAAGTACCACACCAAAGAATTTTATAGAAACTGTACCATCAAGGAGGTATCCAAGGCAATCTGTACTGTTGGATCCAGGATTTTCTCAGAAAAGGGGAAATGAGAATGGGAAATTACTCATCATGCAGGGAAGTGACCAACAGAATGCCACAGGGCTCAGTGCTGGCACCAGTTACGTTCTTAGTAAATATAAATGACACAGATAGTCACACTGGAAATGGAAGCTATCTAAATATGTCTGCAGATGATCCAAAAATTCAAAGGTAATATACTAACACAGATTCTTGCAAAGAGCTGCAAGAGGAATTAAACAAGCTTCATGACTGGAGCAATAAATGGCAAATGGAATTTAATGTGAACAAGTGTCATGTAATTAAATTTGGTAAAAGTAAGAAAAGACCAGACTGGGATTATAAGTTAGGAAGATCAACCCTACCCATATCAGAAAGGGAGAAGGACCTAGAGTAATTATCAATAACAGACTATCTCCAGATGACCATATCAGTGAGAAAGTACATAACATGTATACATTGCTTGCTAATATGAGAATAGCATTCACATAGATAAATGAAGACATGCTGAGAAAGACAATAACACCATTCATCAGACCAACCCTGGAGTCTGCATCAGTAGTCTGGAATCCTCATCTCAAATAACACATAGATAAGATTGAAAAAGTACAAAGGGCAGCCACAAGAGGGGTACCAAGCTTAAGGGATCTAAGCTACGGAGAAAGATTAGAAATACTGAATCTACCAACACTACAGGAGAAAAGAAAAAGAGGAGACATGATAATGCTATATAAATGCATTTCAGGGAAAGAGAAAATAGACATAAATGAATATATAACCTATGGGGAAGCATCAGCAAGAGGACATTGCAAAATAACTGCATAAAAAGAGAGGCGATAAAGACGTAAGAAAATTCAGTTTCCCAAATAGGGCAATTGATCAGTGGAGTGCACTACCGAATGAAACAGTGTGTTCCAAAATTATTCACAAATTTAAGGATATGTATGATAAAAATGGTTTATACAAGGGACAATACAAGCTTGACTCATTCCTGTAAAGATACAATTAGGTAAGCACACACACACACACACACACACACACACACACACACACACACACACACACACACACACACACACACACACACACCATTTGTGCAGACGCAGCATAACAGATGTTCAAAAGCACATCGGGAAAGCCTCATTTTCGAGTCTGTAATTGCAAATTACATATAATTTCTGTGAATTACCGATCTTGCAAACTGTTGCATGACGTTGCTGGATATTATGACTTGGCTGTTTAGAAATGCGTGATTTAGGAGATCCCAAATCATATATACACTGTACTCGCCTAACTCACGGTAATTTCCTTCTGAACTCATGCCGTGAGTTGGAAAAACGTGAGTTAAAAAAACACCTTATGGGGAAAAATATATCTGATTCTGCCATGGTGTCAGGTAGCCTAGTATAACATTATCGGAACCCCCCTTAACACCACTTAACACTATCATCCTGTCTCAGAAGTATGTATTGCATATCTTATAATGAAAATAAACAATATTAAAAGACAATACATATCCCAGTATCATAGTAAACAATACTGAAAAGCATTTATCTTAATCCTACTGATGACAATGTTTACGTCGATGAGAGATGGGTAGCGGTTCCGGCACACTAGCCTACGGTGCCTCATTTTGCTGCTTCATTAATGCTTGTTCTTCAGCAACCTCACTGAGGAAGCCCTCAAAATTAGCAGCAGAGATAACATTAGCTGTGTTGCCATCATCATCTGCATGGAAAGGGCCAGGCTGTGGCTCTGGCAGGCTAGGTAGCCTGTGATCAGCTGCTTGTAACACTGATTGAAACGGCTGTCATGAATTTTCGGTTCTATTAACGTTTCAACCCCTAACATAATTACGATTTTTTTTTTTTTTTTTTGTAGCAGCCATGGCTCAGTGGGTTAGAGCGCTCCGCTCTGACCGAAGAGTTGGAGGATCGAATCCACCCAAGGGTCATTGGTAGACATCAGGAAGGGCATCCGATCATAAAATGCTACACGCTTCAAACCAAAGTCCTCTACCCAGGGGCAACGCCTTAGCCCTTATCCAAAAAAGGGGTACCTGGCGTAAAACTCAATTTTAATCCATTTTTTTGGTATTTTGGAAAATTCTGACACTTTCATCTATGATATTTTGGTCACAAATTATTTTTATTTTACTCCTGAAGATTAGATTAGGTTAGGTTATCTTCAAGAGTTAAATAAAAATAATTTGCAACAAAAATTCCATAGAAGAAAAGTGTCCTAGAATATTCTAAAATACCGAAAAAATGGATCAATAACTCGTAATTCTGTTAGGGGTTGAAACGATAATTTTACTGCATTTTCTTATTACAGGCAACAGCTCTATCAAGATTAAAAACAATTTCATTACACCTTGTTTCATTTCTATCATGTGCTTTGATCTTTTGTTTGGCCATATCCACAAATGCAAGCACTTCATTTAACACTTTCATGGATGGATCAAGAGTTTCAAACCACATTTTCCACATCTGCCTGCCTTTCAAAATGGCAGGGAAGAAGCTCGCAGGTAGGTGCACACGTGTAGACTAAAAATCCTGCTTGGTAGGCCTAGTTGCAGTACTGGCTACTAGGTGTAGGTGGCGTGAGTGGAGAAAGCATTGTTTTGATTTGCTGCACAATCACAAGGAGTGTGTGCATATATATGATTGGCTTCCAGTCACAAGTAGCGGCTACAATACCGTGACTTAACCATCTCCTCGGAAATGTCATTTTCTAGTGGAAAAACGCGAGTTAGAGAATTTTCCATGAGTTTGGTGATAATGGTGATTAAGATAGGGACACCATGAGTTAGATAATTTGCGAGTTAGGTGCATGAGTTATGCGAGAGCACTGTATCCAGTATATACAGTAATAACTCGATGTACAACACACCTGGATGTCATACCCCCGGCTTAACGATGGGGGTAGAAATACCACTATACCCCACCTAACACTGGCCGAACCCAAGTTTTAAGATGGGTTTTGATTTTTTTTACCAATTTTGATGATATTTTAGACTAAAATTGTGTGTTTAGGTTGATTTATAAACTGTTTTTAGACTTAGATTAATGTGTTTTAGCTACAGGCGGGGTGAACATTGTCATTTTGGGGTACAGTTTACTATGCTTGATTTTTACCAGCCTTATATTTAATGATTTTCAGATTCTATTTGTTGGTTTTAGTGAGTTATTTATGCGTGTCAGGAGTGAGACAGTGCTGTTGATTGGAGACATGAATGGCAAAGTTGGGAATCTACGAGTGGATGGAGTGGTTGGTCAGTGGGGTGTGCCAGCTGAAGTAGATGGGAATGGTAGTGCTTTGGTGGACATCTGTGCTTGTAAGGGGTTGGCAATAGCCAATACCTACTTTCGTCATAAGATGATCCACCGGTATACATGGAGAGTAATGAGGAGGATGGATGGTGAACTTGTTGAACGGAAGGCAATGATAGACTACGTGTGTGTGGATGAGCGAATGAGAAGAAAAGTGTTGGATGCAAGAGTGTGGAGAGGGTGGGAGAATGGAGTCTCGGACCATCACTTAGTGATGGCCAAGGTAAAGATGCAAAGAAAGTGGTTGAGGAGGCGAAGGGGAAGACAGGAGGAAGCAGCTCTTGTGAGAAGAGTGGAGAAATTGCAAGATAGTGAGAAAATGACAGAGTATAAGAGCATAGTGGAAGAAAGATTGGAAAGGTATGAGCTAGAGCAGATGGAAGGGGTGGAAGACGGATGTAAGATATTCACGGAACAGATAGGCGCAGCGTGTGAGGCGGTTTGTGGAGTGAGGAGGAGATGCAAGGGTGTGCAAGGGACAGCATGGTGGAATGATAAGTTGAAACGAGCTGTGGAACAAAAGAAGAAGGCATATGGTGAATGGTTGGCGAGAAGAGGTAGGGGAGAAGATGAGAGAGAGAAGAGAGAGGTATATGTGAGCAGAAGAAGGGAGGTTAAGAGACTGGTGAAGGAGAGTAAGAAGAAACTGGATGAAGACTTTGGGAGGAATCTGAGTGTGAAATGGAGGAAGAGTAAGAAATTGTTTTGGAAGGAGGTAAAGAAAGTAAGGCAGTGTGAAAGGGGAAATAATAGGGGAGTGAAAGATAGGAATAATAGATTGTTGGTGGAGAAGAGAGAGAAATTGAGGAGATGGAAGGAGCACTTTGAGGATTTGTTGAATGTAGAGAGTGAGAACAGTGTGAGTATAAGTGGTTGGGGAATGGCTGGGAGAAGAAGAGATGAGACGAGGGAGGAAGAGATCAGTAGGTCGGAAGTAGTGGAAGCGATGAAGAAGATTAAGCTGGGAAAGGCCCCAGGAATTGATGGAGTGTGTGGTGAAATGCTTAGGTATGGGGGTGCGATTGTTGTGGAGTGGATATGGAAGTTGCGTAGATTGGCTTGGGAAGAGGGAAGGGTTCCAGAGGACTGGAAATCAGGTATAATTGTTCCTCTGTACAAAGGAAAAAGGGAGAGAGAAGTATGTGGTAACCATTGGGGTATTTGCCTTCTTAGTGTGATTGGTAAAATATATGGTAGAATACTCAGTGATAGGGTTAGGCATATGACAGAGGAGCTAGTTGGAGAAGAACAAGGAGGATTTAGGAAGGGAAAAGGGTGTGTAGATCAGATATTTGTTCTAAGATGTTTAGTGGAGAAGTATCTAGAGAAGGGAAGGAAAGTGTATGCTGCCTTCATGGACTTGGAGAAAGCTTATGACAGAATAGATAGGCAAGGTATGTGGAAGGTATTAAGAATATATGGAGTGGAGGGGAACTTGCTGAGTGCTGTGAAGAGTATGTACGAGGGAGCAAGGGCTACGGTGCGAGTGGATGGTGAGCTGAGTGAGTTCTTTGATCTCAATGTGGGACTGAAACAGGGGTGTGTGATGTCTCCATGGCTGTTTAATATATATATGGATGGGGTCGTAAAAGAGGTGCAAGGTAGGGCAGTGGATGTGGGGCTGGCCCTAATGAATGAGGGTGAGATTTGGAAGCTTCCGGTGTTGCTGTTTGCTGATGATACAGTATTGTTGAGTGAAGATGAATGGGAGTTGCAAGGTTTGGTGAATGAATTTGGGACAGTGTGTAGTGATAGCCAAGATAGAGCTGCAAAGAAAGTGGTTGAGGAGGCGAAGGGGAAGACAGGAGGAAGCAGCTCCTGTGAGAAGAGTGGAGAAATTGCAAGATAGTGAGAAGAGGACAGAGTATAAGAGCATAGTGGAAGAAAGATTGGGAAGGTATGAGCTAGAGCAGATGGAAGGGGTGGAAGACGTATGTAAGATATTCACGGAAGAGATAATCGCAGCGTGTGAGATGGTTTGTGGAGTGAGGAGGAGATGCAAGGGTGTGCAAGGGACAGCATGGTGGAATGATGAGGTGAAATGAGCTGTGGAACAAAAGAAGAAGGCATATGGTGAATGGTTGGCGAGTAGAGGTAGGGGAGAAGATGAGAGAGAGAAGAGAGAGGTATATGTGAGCAGAAGAAGGGAGGTTAAGAGACTGGTGAAGGAGAGTAAGAAGAAACTGGATGAAGACTTTGGGAGGAATCTGAGTGTGAAATGGAGGGAGAGTAAGAAATTGTTTTCGAAGGAGGTAAAGAAAGTAAGACAGTGTGAAAGGGGAAATAGTAGGGGAGTGAAAGATAGGAATAATAGATTGTTGGTGGAGAAGAGAGAGAAATTGAGGAGATGGAAGGAGCACTTTGAGGATTTGTTGAATGTAGAGAGTGAGAGCAGTGTGAGTATAAGTGGTTGGGGAATGGCTGGGAGAAGAAGAGATGAGAGGAGGGAGGAAGAGATCAGTAGGTCGGAAGTAGTGGAAGCGATGAAGAAGATTAAGCTGGGAAAGGCCCCAGGAATTGATGGAGTGTGTGGTGAAATGCTTAGGTATGGGGGTGAGATTGTGGAGCGGATATGGAAGTTTTGTAGATTGGCTTGGGAAGAGGGAAGGGTTCCAGAGGACTGGAAATCAGGTACAATTGTTCCTTTATACAAAGGAAAAGGGGAGAGAGAAGTATGTGGTAACCATAGGGGTATTTGCCTTCTTAGTGTGACTGGTAAAATATATGGTAGAATACTCATTGATAGGGTTAGGCATATGACAGAGGAGCTAGTTGGAGAAGAACAAGGGGGATTTAGGAAGGGAAAAGGGTGTGTAGATCAGATATTTGTTCTAAGATGTTTAGTGGAGAAGTATCTAGAGAAGGGAAGGAAAGTGTATGCTGCCTTCATGGACTTGGAGAAAGCTTATGACAGAATAGATAGGAAAGGTATGTGGAAGGTATTAAGAATATATGGAGTGGAGGGGAAATTGTTGAGTGCTGTGAAGAGTATGTACGAGGAAGCTAGGGCTACGGTGCGAGTGGATGGTGAGCTGAGTGAGTTCTTTGATCTCAATGTGGGACTGAAACAGGGGTGTGTGATGTCTCCATGGCTGTTTAATATATATATGGATGGGGTCGTAAAGGAGGTACAAGGTAGGGCAGTGGAAGTGGGGGTGGCCCTAATGAATGAGGGTGAGATTTGGAAGCTTCCGGTGTTGCTGTTTGCTGATGATACAGTATTGTTGAGTGAAGATGAATGGGAGTTGAAAGGTTTGGTGAATGAATTTGGGACAGTGTGTAGGAGGAGGAAGCTGAAAGTTAATGTAAACAAAAGTAAAGTTATGGTGTTTGAGAAGAATGAAGTCACAGAGTGTGCAGTGAGGTTGGATGGTGAGGATATGGAGAATGTGAATGCATTCAAGTACTTGGGTAGTGTGATGAGTAAGGATGGAACTTTGGGGGATGAAGTACGTGAAAGGGTACAGCAGGGAAGGAAGGTTGTTGGCACACTGAAAGCAGTGATGAGAAATAGGGAGGTGAGTATGGAAGTTAAGAAGTCACTGCATGATGGTATTGTGATCCCTACCCTGACGTATGGAAGCGAGGCGTGGACCTTGCAAGAGGGGAACAAGTCAAGAGTGAGAGCAGTGGAAATGAGTTACTTGAGAGGAGCATGTGGAGTGACATGGAGGGACAGGTTGACGAATGAAGAAGTGAAGGAACGTTGTGGGGTAGATGTGGATGTGGTTGAAAAGATTAGGAGAAATACACTGAGGTGGTTTGGACATGTGGAGAGGATGGAGAATGAAAGACTGACTAAGAGGGTGTATGTAGGTGAGGTGGAGGGAGGGAGAGGGAGGGGTAGACCGAGGATGAGGTGGAGGGATGGAGTTGAGAGGTATATGAGGGAGGGGGGGGTGAGTTGGGGGGAGGGGAGTCAAATGGCGGGTGACAGAGTGACTTGGAGGCGTTTTGTCTGCGGCCACCCTTTGCGGGATTAGGGCGTCGGGCTATAGATAGATAGATAGATAGTGTAGGAGGAGGAAACTGAAAGTTAATGTAAACAAAAGTAAAGTTAAGGTGTTTGAGAGGAATGAAGTCACATAGTGTGCAGTGAGGTTGGATGGTGAGGATATGGAGAATGTGAGTGCATTCAAGTACTTGGGTAGTGTGATGAGTAAGGATGGAACTTTGGGGGATGAAGTACATGAAAGGGTACAGCAGGGAAGGAAGGTTGTTGGTACACTGAAAGCAGTGATGAGAAATAGGGAGGTGAGTATGGAAGTTAAGAAGTCACTGAATGATGGTATTGTGATCCCTACCCTGACGTATGGAAGCGAGGCGTGGACCTTGCAAGAGGGGAACAAGTCAAGAGTGAGAGCAGTGGAAATGAGTTACTTGAGAGGAGCATGTGGAGTGATGTGGAGGGATAGGTTGACGAATGAAGAAGTGAAGGAACGTTGTGGGGTAGATGTTGATGTGGTTGAGAAGATTAGGAGAAATACACTGAGGTGGTTTGGACATGTGGAGAGAATGGAGAATGAAAGACTGACTAAGAGGGTGTATGTAGGTGAGGTGGAGGGAGGGAGAGGGAGGGGTAGACCGAGGATGAGGTGGAGGGATGGAGTTGAGAGGTATATGAGGGAGAGGGGGGTGAGTTGGGGGGAGGGTAGTCAAATGGTGGGTGACAGAGTGACCTGGAGGCGTTTTGTCTGCGGCCACCCTTTGCGAGATTAGGGCGTCGCGCTATAGATAGATAGATAGATAGATAGGTTTAGTTTAACCTCTTTTACAGCTGTTAGGCCATTTAGATTGGCTTTAAACTTATTTTTGGGCTCATTTGGGTGGGTTTTGGACTTGGTAGGGGGGGAAGACCCAAGACTGGTAAACACTCCCAATTACTTTATATGTTAAAGTTCGCCAATATATGATACCCCGCCTAACGATGGGGTTTTACTTAAAAAATTACATCATTAAACTGGGCTATGCCTATATATATATATATATATATATATATATATATATATATATATATATATATACAGTAATCACTCCAATATCCGACGTACTAGAGCCATAGGCAGGTCCGGATAGTGGTCCTGTCCGGATATTGGGCCCCAGCTTATGGACTTGTACTTATGGACCCTAACTCAGAGAAACATCTATACAACTCCCTCTGGACATGCATAGCACCTATTTAAGACCCAAATCACACCAATAAGGCACATAAAAGACTGAAATAAATGCAAAAGAACCATAAAATAATGTTTTAGAAGTAGGTTCATACAATATTAAACATTCTGGTGACTGGCTCCTGGACTGGTACTTATGGACCCTAACCTAGCCTAACGCAGAAAAACACCTTCCTACTGCACATGCATAGCTCCTAACACCCTATTCACACCAATAAAGGACATTAAAGAGTGAAATGAGGTAAGTATAGTATGGAAAAAAGTACAGTGTGAAACATTCTGCCTACTTACAGCAAGTCCATGGCCACCTCGATGAATAACCGCCTCCTCTCGGACTCTGACAGTAAGAAGGATTTCCTGAAGCACTTCCAGTACACTGTTCCTGAAGACTTGCACTGAACTTAGTCAATCGCACACAGAAGTCTGTTCTCTTCACTGTGCGCACTCTTGTCTAACAAATGCTCCATTGTAACTTACTAAGTGTTGCACTCTGCACTTTAACTTTTCCCATTCTTCTAATGATTTTCCAAAGCCAAAACAAACAAGTCTATTTATGTTAAATTTTGTTCCAAATGAGTCTTTTCTCTCACAACTATAAATCCTTAACACAACACACTGTTTTTTTCACTGCACAACACTCAAAATTCCCGTGTGGTCTAGTGGAGAAGTTCTTGCTGTTTATTCACTGTCAGAGTCCGAGAGTATCACTGGCAGGTGACCTAGGGGTGCGTCGCTGGGTCGTGATGAAGGCGTACCCACTGCAGACGACTCTGAAGATAGCCGCAAACTCACGTCAAGCCGTGACTCCACCGTGGCTGATGTGCTGGGTTGTGGCTCGGAGCATGAGGGCCTGTCTTGGGGAGGCAACGGAGTGGTACCAGGGCTGGGCACAGCGGGGGTCACGGGCCTGAAAAAACTGTCAATGGTTCATTGACGCAATGACCGACAATTCTGACGATTGATGGTGCGCTGCCTGAAAGCACGCACTTCCTCCACAAGTCCCAAGGGCCCCATCTCCCTGTTGCAGTTCGGGTGTTCCAGGTAGTCTAGGACGAACTCTAGATGTTCCTGGAGTGCACTCAACTTGGGGATGGCTGGAGTAGCATCCTGCTGAGAGGAGTCCGCATCATCGTCGCCTTCAGCGTCGGAATCTTCAAGCTCGGTATTGACACCTGCAACTGAAGACGCGATCTCGATATCAGACAATGTCTGATACCCAGGATCGCCCTCGTCGTCATCCAACCACTCATGAACATAGTCCACATCAACATCGTCGCCGTGCATACGTAGCCGTGCATGGAAGTCATCCACGTCAAACCCTAGAAAATCGTACTCCACATCCGTTCCGAGAAGCAGACGAGACCAACCATTTTCAAGAGTCTTCACAGAGACTTCCTTCCATGCACTAGCCCAGCTGTACAGCGCAGACTTGATGTTGTAGCGGCGAAGGTTTTCCAAAGTCCGCTTGCCTCGTGTGTCCCGTCCCTCCCTGCGCTCGTCCTCGTCCTCGAGAACAACCATCACCTCGTCCAGGAACTTCCTTCGGTATTGGCGCTTTGTTGCCACGATCACTCCTTGGTCCATTGGTTGGATGAGAGCAGTCGTATTGGGTGGCAGAAACATGCACCTAATCCGGTCATTTTCAGCAACCAAGTCCTTGTCGCACGGGTGGGCAGGTGCATTGCCGAGGAGAAGGAGGGCCTTTACCTGGTCGCGAGGGATTCCCAGTGTCTTCATCTGGTAACTGATGACCTCTTTGACGAAGTGACGGTGGAACCAGTCTTTGAAGATCACGGCTGTAAACCGTGCCTTCAAAGAATGGTACCAGATGACAGGAAGGACATCCATCACCCCACGAAGACTCCGAGGTTGCTTTGCACGGCCAACAACAACGGGCTTAAGCCGGTGCATGCCATTAGCATTAGCACAACACAAAGCAGATATTCGTTCCTTGGAGAGCTTGCGGCCAGGTACACGCTTCTCCATCTCCTCGGCTAGAGTGTTCGTTGGCAGCGAGCGATAGAATAGACCAGTTTCGTCAGCGTTGTAGACTTGACCGAGAGTGAGGCCCTCCCTGTTGATCAAGCCCTTCACCTTGTGCCGAAACTCGTCAACTCCATCCTCGTTAGCATCCAAAGCTTCGCCATGAGCTTTACGGTTGGTAAGGCCATGCTGTAACTTGAACGCAAAGAGCCAACCCTCGGATGCCTTGAAGTCTAGGGCGTCGTGAAGCCTGGCGAACTTCTCAGCAGCAGCCTTCAGCTCCGTTCCACGTACCATCACACCAGCAGCACGTTGCTGTAGATACCAAATCAACGTGGATCGGTCGATTTCTGCAAACTTGGGGGTAAACATCACCTTCCTCTCCACGTTGCGTTTGCTTCTCGACGAGAAGTCAGCCGTGTACTGCATGAGCTGGTCTCGGGATCTCTTAATATCGAACAAAGTAGACCGGGCCAGGTTAAACTCGCGGAGAATGCGGGAAGAAGACCACCCCGCATCTACTTTCTCCAATATCTCCTGTTTCTTCTCCAGAGTCAACACCACTCTCTTCCTTTTCTCAGGTGGCGGGGCCATCATCAAACACACTAAGAGGAGGCCCGAGAGCAGCAGGAGTGCCTGCAGCAGGTAAGGCACCACCACAAAAGCGATCACGTGGGCAGCCATTACGACGAGCATGCACTCACGGAATGAGACAGGCGGAAAGTGGGGAGGATGCAGCGGCGCTCTATCAGACGTCGGAGGAATGACGCGCCACAACAATACTCTCCCGCGCCGCGCGCGGCAAGTTCAAATTACGGGCGGGAAAAATTCTTTTTTTTTTTCTTTCTTCTTTTTTTTTTTTTTTTTTTTTTGGGGGGGGGGGGGGGGGGGGTCGGACCATTTTGGGAATATTGGATCCCGGGACGATTATGTCTGGTTAGTGGGGATGTTCAGATATTGGGCGTCCGGATATTAGAGTGATTACTGTATATATATATAATTATATACATATATATACAGGTAACTCGCACGGAACACGAGGGTTTCGTTCCTACCGTGCCGTGTTAGGTGCGAAATCGCGTATATTTAAACTACTCCGTATTTTGCTCCCTACACCCCCCAAATGTGTTGTTTTGCTGTTATCTGTCACTGGTAATCACTAGAAAGCACTTTAATTGGTTAGAAGGTTTATTTAATGTTATAACTCACAAATACAGTACTCCTGAGCAAAACTTCAACACACAAATACTGTACGTAAACACAAGGAAACATTCCGACGCCGATCATAGGTAATAAATTAGGTTAACTGGTACCAGTGCTTTAACTTACAAGTACATACCAGAACAGTACATATTTAACTTAGAAATGCAGTACTGTGATATCGAATGATTTCAGTACATAATCTATTAGGAATGGCTGGAAAAAAAAAAAAATGTTATGAATACATTTTCACCATTTTGATATATGTTTATGGTAGTTTCGAGTTATTTTTTATGTTATCGTTGTGCCCATGCTTGGAAAAGGGAGCGAAAGAGTTGAATTTTCAGTCCTAAATGAGAAAACTGCACGTCCTCCAAGGCTAGACTCTGCCACGGGAGAATAAAGTGGAGGGTCAGTCCGATTAGCAATAAGGAAGTTGTGTCACAACTTCCAGCTCCCACACCACGAGAATGGCTAAAAATATAATCGTAATGCAGTTTCAGAACTAACGATAAGTCTAATTATTACGAATACAGATACAAAGCAGAAATAAATACGTTTACAGACAGGGAAAACGTATTTCTTCCGTCATAACATGTTCATCTTTCTCAATCATTTTACGTTCATCTTTATCATTTTACCTTGTTATTTTCGCAATATATATTGCTGTCTCGTAAACAGGGTGGTTGTTTGTGTTTTGCAAGGGAGGAAAAAGGTTGTATTTTCTGTCTGGGTCGAGATAATGGGTGTAACTATGTGTGGTTAGGCATGGCCACGAGCGAAAAAATCGTACATCCACTCATCACGATAGCCGGTGGTGAACTGACAGATGCTACATGAGACGGTGAAGTCAAGGTCATGTCCCAGATTTTCGTTCACTTCCCGAAAGTTTTCACAGTTTTCTACAAGTTGCAAACCATTACAGCAAACCTGAGCAAATAGGTAAAGATACCAAGACAAAAATGTATTTTTCTCTTATTATAAGTCTTTAACGAACAAACAAAAAAAAGGCAATATTCCGACGCCGATCATGGGTAATCATATAAATCAGGTTAACTGGTTACAAGGCTTTATTTAATGCTTTAATTGCTTACAAGTACATACCAGAACAGTAAATATTTAACTTACAAATACAGTACTGTAGAAAAGCAGTACAGTAAGAGTTTAACGAACAAACAAAAAAGGCAATATTCCGACGCCGATCATGGGTAATCATATAATTCGGGTTATCTGGTTACAAGGCTTTATTTAATGATTTAACTTTATTTAAGTGCTTACAAGTACAGTACATACGAGAACAGTAAATATTTAACTTACAAATACTGAACAGCACTGTGGAAAAAACGAACAAATAAAAAAAGCAATATTCTGACGCCTATCAGGTAAACTGGTTTTAAGACTTTATTTCTTGCTTTAGCGTTATTTAATAGTACTTTAAGTTGCACATAAACTTACCAGAACAGTACAGTACTGTAAATATTTAACTTACAAATACTGTGCTACTGTACTCGGGAATGTCTCACTCACTGAATAATTTCCCGCCTAGATCGTCACGTAATCAAAACAAACCACGCGCTGCGGTGACGTTCGAGGATTTGATCTTTCAAAGGCCTCTCCTGCGTTAATTTGTAGTTTTCATAATGGTTTTTTAATCTTACGTTATCTTATATGTATCCCAGCCCTTACCGTGTATAATTGCGAGCGCGTTCCGTGAGATCGTGTTCCGTGCGAGTTACCTGTATATATATATATATACAGTAATCACTCTAATATCCGGACGCCGAATAACCAAACATCCCCACTACCCGGACCTAATCGTCCTGGGATCCAACATTCCCAAAATGGTCCGAAACCCCCCCCCCAAAAAAAAACGATTTTTTCCCGTCCGTAATTTGAACTTGCTGCGCGCGCCGCGGGAGAGCATTGTTTTGGTGCGTCATTCCTTCGACGTCCGATAGAGCGCTGCTGCATCCTCCCCACTTCCCGCCTGTCTCTCACCGCGATTGGATGTACGCTCTTCGCAATGGCTGCCCACAAGTTCGCTTTTGTGGTGATGCCCTACCTGCTGCAGGGCCTCCTGCTGCTCTTGGGCCTCCTCTTAGTGTGTCTGATGATGGCCCCGCCACCTGAGAAAAGGAAGAGAGTGGTGTTGACTCTGGAAAAGAAGAGGGAGATATTGGAGAAAGTTGATGCGGGTTGGTCTTCTTCCCGCATTCTCCGCTAGTACAACCTGGCCCGGTCGACTTTGTTCGATATCAAACGTTCCCGAGACAAACTCATGCAGTACACGGCTGACTTCTCGTCGAGAAGCAAACGTAACGTGGAAAGGAAGGTTATGTTTACCCCCAAGTTTGCAGAAATCGACCGATCCACGTTGATTTGGTATCGACAGCAACGTGCAGCTGGTGTGATGGTACGTGGAACGGAGCTGAAGGCTGTCGCTGAGAAGTTTGCAAGGCTTCATGATGCCCTAGACTTGAAGGCATCCGAGGGTTGGCTCTTCGCGTTCAAGTTGCGACATGGCCTTACTAACCGTAAAGCACATGGCGAAGCATTGGACGCTAACGAGGATGGAGTTGACGAGTTTCAGCACAAGGTGAAAGGCTTGATCGACAGGGGGGGCCTAACTCTTTGTCAAGTCTACAATGCTGATGAAACTGGCCTATTCTATCGCTCGCTGCCAACGAACACTCTAGCCGAGGAGACGGAGAAGCGTGTACCTGGCCGCAAGCTTTCCAAGGAACGGATATCTGCTTTGTGTTGTGCCAGTGTTAACGGCATGCACCGGCTTAAGCCCGTTGTTGTTGGCCGTGCAAAGCAGCCTCGGTGCCTTCGTGGGGTGATGGATGTCCTTCCTGTCGTCTGGTACCATTCTTTGAAAGCAAGGTTCACAGCTGTGATTTTCAAAGACTGGTTTCACCGTCACTTCGTCAAGGAGGTCATCCATTACCAGACGAAGACACTGGGAATCCCTCGCAACCAGGTAAAGGCTCTCCTTCTGCTCGACAATGCACCTGCCCACCCGTGCGACAAGGACTTGGTTGCTGAGAATGGCCGTATTAGGTGCATGTTTCTGCCACCTAATATGACTGCTCTCATTCAACCCATGGACCAAGGAGTGATCGTGGCAACAAAGCGCTTATACCGTCAGAAGTTCCTGGATGAGGTGATGGTTGTTCTCGAGGACGAGGACGAGCGCAGGGAAGGACGGGACACACAAGGCAAGCGGACTTTGGAAAACCTTCGCCGCTACAACATCAAGTCTGCACTGTACAACTGGGGTAGTGCATGGAAGGAAGTCCCTGTGAAAACTCTTGAAAATGGTTGGTCTCGTCTGCTTCTCGGAACAGATGTGGAGTGCGATTTTCTGGGCTTTGACGTGGATGACTTCCATGCACGGCTACGTCCGCACGGTGACGATGTTGATGTGGATGATGTTCGTGAGTGGTTGGACGACGACGAGGGTGATCCTGGGTATCAGACATTGTCTGATATCGAGATCGCGTCTTCGGTTGCTGGTGTCAGTACCGAACTTGAAGATTCCGACGACGAAGGCGATGATGCGGACTCCTCTCAGCAGGACACTACTCCAGCCATCCCCAAGCTGAGCGCACTCCGGGAACGTCTAGAGTTCGTCCTAGACTACCTGGAACACCCGGACTGCGACAGAGAGATGGGGCCCTTGGGACTTGTGGAGGAAGTGCGTGCTTTCAGGCAGCGCATCATCAATCGTCAGAATCGTCGGTCATTGCGTCAGTCAACAATTGACAGTTTTTTCAGGCCCATGACCCCCGTTGTGCCCAGCCCTGGCTCCACTCCGTTGCCTCCCCAAGACAGGCCCTCATGCTCCGAGCCACAGCCCAGCACATCAGCCACGGTGGAGTCACAGCTCGAAGTGAGTTTGCGGCTTTCTTCAGAGTCCTCTGCAGTGGGTACGCCATCACCACGACCCAGCGATGCACCCCTAGGTCGCCTGCCAGTGATACTCTCGGACCCTGACAGTGAATAAACAGCAAGAACTTCCCCACTAGACCACACGGGAATTTTGAGTGTTGTGCAGTGAAAAAAACGGTGTGTTGTGTTAAGGTTTTCAAGTTGAGAGAAAAGACTCAATGGAAAAGAAATTTAACGTTAATAGACTTCTTTGTTTTGGCTTTGGAAAATGGAAAAAAATTGGGAAAAGTTAAAGTGCAACACTAAGTTACAATGGAGCATTATTTGGACAAAAGTGAACACTGTGAAGAGAACGGACTTCTGTGTGTTATTGACTAAGTTCAGTGCAAGACTTCAGGAAGAGTGTACTGTAAGTGCTTCAGGAAATCGTTCTTACTGTCAGAGTCCGAGAGGAGGCGGTTATTCATCGAGGTGGCCAGGGACTTGCTGTAAGTAGCCAGAATGTTTCATACTGTACTTTTTTCCATACTATACTTACCAGAATGTTTCATACTGTACTTTTTTCCATACTATACTTACCAGAATGTTTCATACTGTACTTTCTTCCATACTATACGTACCTCATTTCACTCTTTAATGTCCTTTATTGGTGTGAATAGGGTGTTAGTAGGTATGCATGTGCAGTAGGAATGTGTTTTTCTGAGTTAGGCTAGGTTAGGGTCCATAAGTACCAGAATGTTTATTAATGTATGAACATACTTCTAAATCCTCATTTTATGTTTCTTTTGCATTTATTTCAGTCATTTATGTGCCTTATTGGTGTGATTTGGGTCTTAAATAGGTGCTATGCATGTCCAGAGGGAGTTGTATAGGTGTTTCTCTGAGTTAGGGTCCATAAGTACAAATCCATAAGCTGGGGCCCAATATCCGGACAAAACCAATAACCGGACCTACCTATGGCTCTATTACGTCGGATATTGGAGTGATTACTGTATATATATACAGTACCCTCACATCCAGCACGCGTTAGTCCAGCACGATTCGAGTCCAGCACGGTGAGCAATTAATTAGTATTATTTAATACGATTTAATTACTGTAATACGAGTGTGTTAGCATCACACGCACAGAGCTCCGAGAAGTGGGCCAAATCCGCAGAGTTCACTCTAGCACGATCACCCCAGGTCCAACACGGCCATAATGGACATTCCCATGATGATGATAGCCAATGAAAAACTTCTGATCAAGTAGCCTTCCCCACCCACTATCGTGACGTGATCGTGATGCCGCCCAATTAAAAAAGCTTCTGGTGTTACATGATGTTTTGTTTACATTTCTCCCGCCACAGAGCCACTCAGTCGCATAATTGCATTGGAAGGTGCTTTTTTCTTGCTGCATATTCTGTCCTTGTTACTGCATTTTACCCTGCTCACGATGCCTAGGAAGCCTTCTGAGAACCCCAAGAAGCGTCGGCACCTCCCTCAGGCCACCAAGCTAGAAAGCATCGATAGGAAGAAGAAAGGGGAGAGGAAAGTTGACATTGCCAAGGCCTACGACATGAATGAAGCCAACGTGATCATAATAAAAAACTTAAGACAAGATCCTGGCAGCCGAAGGCTATCACACGGCACTTCATACCAGGTTTGCCGAGGATACGATGGTAAATCGGAATGGTAACGTGGTAAAATTGCCGACGATACCACGGGCATTTGGAATTGATCTGCCGAGGATACGATGGGGAAAACAGTGTGACCAAAACCCAGGCGACTCGACAGAGAATGTATCGTACTACAGCATTGAACATTTAGCCTGACACTGCATACATATTAATATTTTAGAATAAATATCAATCGTTTTGAAACCCTTCTCATCGGCGTGCGTACCAGTTTATAAACAAAGCTGCTTCTCCTTATTCTCTACCGAGTCAGCGACAGCGATCACTTTCCACAGTCACGAGACGGGGCTCTGGCAACAGTGTGAGAAGCATGCACTTTGCCGAGGATTAATGGACGAAGATAGTGATTCTGAGTGTGATTTCGAAGGATTTATGAGGGAGGTTTGATTTCCAAGGATTTTTGAGGGAGGTTTGATTTCGAAGGATTTATGAGGGAGGTTGAGGAGGAGCAACAGCCATTACCCGCTAGTGACGCCAGAAGCCATCCTCCGGGGACCCAGTAGGACTAACTACAGCCTTGGATACCACCTTCCATTCCCAGCAAGCTCACCAACACTATCTTAAAGGGTTAGTTATCATTCATAGCACAGTACCATTTATTATAATTACAATAGTACCAATATATGTATAGGTATATGGTAGGTATTTAGGGTGACTTTTCCGAGGGTTGCTGACATAATTCATTTTTCCCCATAAGCTCTATTGCTAGTCCAACACATTTTTGGTCCAACACGTGACCCATGCATGACAATATTACCGTGCTGGACGCGAGGGTACTGTATATATATATATACAGTAATCACTCCAGTATCTGTCGTAATAGAGCCATAGGTAGGTCCGGTTATTGGTTTTGTCCGGATATTGGGCCCCAGCTTATGGACTTGTACTTATGGACCCTAACTCAGAGAAACACCTATACAACTCCCTCTGGACATGCATAGCACCTATTTACGACCCAAATCACACCAATAAGGCACATAAATGATTGAAATAAATGCAAAAGAACCATAAAATGAGGGTTTAGAAGTAGGTTCATACATTAATAAACATTCTGGTACTTATGGACCCTAACCTAGCCTAACTCAGAAAAACACATTCCTTCTGCACATGCATAGCTACTAACACCCTATTCACACCAATAAAGGACATTAACCCCTTAACCGCATGCGTCACTTTCGTGATGCTTGGGAGCAAGGGATCATACCGCGGGGCGTCGCTTTTGTGATTCTGTGTTATTTTGAATTCACCCGGGCTTCCAAGTGGGGGCTTGTATCATCTATCAGTACTGCCAATGTCCAACACTAGTCAGCACTCCTAATCTCATCTGTACTCCCATCCATTGTTGACAATTTAGCCATTTCTCCCCGTTCTTGACTCCCCTCCCTACCCCCCCTCCATTATCCTATCCTCTCGCATGCCCGGCCGTGCTACGCTAAGTAAATCTTCCCTGGAATTTTTCACTGATTTCATCCATTGAAATAAGCCCTATATCCTATTCTTATACCAAATAATATATACAAAAAAGAAATAAGGTAAGTGAGAGTGCCATACACCTGGAATTGGCTAATTATCACTTGACAACACCTCACGTGCACTCGTTCGCTAATTTTCGCTGTTTTTTTCCCCTTGAAATATGCCGTTTAATCTATTTTCGTAATAAATATACATGTAAGGAGGGAAGGGAGAAGCCTAAGTGATATTTACATTCACCTGGAACTACCTAATTTATAATGTATTGTCTAAATTTCCTGCCAATCATATCAGTGCTAGACAAAGCTGTTTCAAGATCTAACATTGGTAGCTCTGAATATATATCTCCTAAGCAGGCCTCTAATCTATTTTCCTAATAAATATACATGTAAGGAGGGAAGGGAGAAGTCTAAGTGATATTTACATTCACCTGGAACTACCAAATTTATAATGTATTGTCTAGATTTCCTGCCAAATATCAGTGATAGACTTAGCTGTTTCAAGAAGTAATATTGGTAACTCTGAATAACCCCTAACCAGGCCTCCACGCTGGCCCTCCATTATCAGTTTACTCTCATCTTCCGAAGCGAGGGTACGTATGTTTCTTCTTGCTGACTTTAAGGCCTTTTTTCACCACCATGCAAATGGCCCTGTGACCTTTACCCCCTACTAAACCTTGTGTGGAAAGAGGTAAAGGGCTGACAATTGATAAAAGAGTGACTATGATCTTTCTATTGAGTAAAACAGTGCAAGTGGAATTGTAAATAATGTGTAAATAATGTGTAAACAGCAAGTGAAAGTAATGAATGTAAATATACGTGAACAATGGAAAATAGTTTTATAAGTTATTTCAAGTGACAGTGCACAACACAGTGTAAATAAAATAGAAATGTAAATAACGTAAATCAAATAGAGAACGTAAATAGAAATGTAAATGAGTAGTATTATAAGAATACGAGTATATACCCTAGGAGTAATGAAAGTGAAAGTTTCACTCTAGCATGTCTGAATGCTATGAGTTATGAGAGTGAAGATGAAAGTGACATTCACTCCCAATGCCAGTATACAGGACGAGAAAGTGAATGCTACGTATTTTACTGAAAGAAATTGAATCCCTACAGTGACAATAAACTAATACTACTGAAGGAAACTTATGGATAAAGACTGCAGATATATATAAGTGTTATATAGTAATAGAAATATAAAGTGTGAGGGGTTTTATGAATAATAAATGACAGACTACCAAGAGCGAACTAGTGCCAGTGCGACGATCAGACGCGCTCGTAATTTCCATTGCTTTCACAGTGTTTTTTTTTTTAGTATGGATCCCAAACTACTTGAAAATTGTAGAATTGTGTTTATAGTGTTTGTATCTGGCTGTGGTAATCATATTACGGGTTGTCGGGAAGTGTAAAGTGGAGACTTCGTTACCCTACTTCAGAGGTCTCCACAAGTCCTACGGTAACTGACGAAGGCTCAACAATCATTCCAGGAGAAAGCTGAAGGTATGTGCCATAAGCATATGTAATTTTATTATTCTAGGACTAATAACTGATTTTTGGCAAATATTTTTTGAGAGTCTGTCGGAGCCCAAATAACCCCGCGGCACACACAAGTCATTGGTAAACAAGTCCGCGGTGTAGGGGTTAAAGAGTGAAATGAGGTAAGTATAGTAGGGAAAAAAGTACAGTATGAAACATTCTGGCTACTTACAGCAAGTCCATGGCCACCTCGATGAATAACCGCCTCCTCTCGGACTCTGACAGTAAGAACGATTTCCTGAAGCACTTGCAGTACAGTGTCCCTGAAGTCTTGCACTGAACTTAGTCAATAACACACAGAAGTCCATTCTCTTCACAGTGTTCACTTTTGTCCAAATAATGCTCCATTGTAACTTAGTGTTGCACTTTAACTTTTCCCATTTTTTAAAAATTTTCCAAAGGCAAAACAAACAAGTCTATTTAAGTTACATTTTTTTTCTATTGAGTCTTTTCTCTCACAACTTTAAATCCTTAACACAACACACTGTTTTTTTCACTGCACAACACTCAAAATTCCCGTGTGGTCTAGTGGAGAAGTTCTTGCTGTTTATTCACTGTCAGAGTCCGAGAGTATCACTGGCAGGTGACCTAGGGGTGCATCGCTGGGTCGTGGTGATGGCGTACCCACTGCAGAGGACTCTGAAGACAGCCGCAAACTCGCATCGAGCCGTGACTCCACCGTGGCTGATGTGCTGGGCTGTGGCTCGGAGCATGAGGGCCTGTCTTAGGGAGGCAACGGAGTGGTGCCAGGGCTGGGCACAGCGGGGGTCACGGGCCTGAAAAAACTGTCAATGGTTGATTGACGCAATGACCGACGATTCTGACGATTGATGATGCGCTGCCTGAAAGCACGCACTTCCTCCACAAGTCCAAGGGCCCCATCTCCCTGTCGCAGTCTGGGTGTTCCAGGTAGTCTAGGACGAACTCTAGATGTTCCCGGAGTGCGCTCAGCTTGGGGATGGCTGGAGTAGTGTCCTGCTGAGAGGAGTCCGCATCATCGTCACCTTCAGCGTCGGAATCTTCAAGTTCGGTTCTGACACCTGCAACCGAAGACGCGATCTCGATATCAGACAACGTCTGATACCCAGGATCGCCCTCGTCGTCATCCAACCACTCACGAACATCGTCCACATCTACATCGTCGCCGTGCGTACGTAGCCGTGCATGGAAGTCATCCACGTCAAACCCTAGAAAATCGTACTCCACATCCGTTCCAAGAAGCAGACGAGACCAACCATTTTCAAGAGTTTTCTCAGGGACTTCCTTCCATGCACTAGCCCAGCTGTACAGCGCAGACTTGATGTTGTAGTGGCGAAGGTTTTCCAAAGTCCGCTTGCCTCGTGTGTCCCGTCCCTCCCTGCGCTTGTCCTCATCCTCAAGAACAACCATCACCTCGTCCAGAAACTTCCGACGGTATAGGCGCTTTGTTGCCACGATCACTCCTTGGTCCATTGGTTGAATGAGAGCAGTCGTATTAGGTGGCAGAAACATGCTCCTAATACGGCCATTTTCTGCAACCAAGTCCTTGTCGCACGGGTGGGCAGGTGCATTGTCGAGTAGAAGGAGAGCCTTTACCTGGTCGCGCCGGATTCCCAGTGTCTTTGTCTGGTAATGGATGACCTCCTTGACGAAGTGACGGTGAAACCAGTCTTTGAAGATCACAGCTGTGAACCATGCCTTCAAAGAATGGTACCAGATGACAGGAAGGACATCCATCACCCCACGAAGGCACCGAGGCTGCTTTGCGCGGCCAAAAACAACGGGCTTAAACCGGTGCATGCCGTTAGCACTGGCACAACACAAAGCAGATATCCGTTCCTTGGAAAGCTTGCGGCCAGGTACACGCTTCTCCGTCTCCTCGGTTAGAGTGTTCGTTGGCAGCGAGCGATAGAATAGGCCAGTTTCGTCAGCATTATAGACTTGACTGAGAGTTAGGCCCTCCCTGTCGATCAAGCCTTTCACCTTGTGCCGAAACTCGTCAACTCCATCCTCGTTAGCATCCAATGCTTCGCCATGTGCTTTACGGTTGGTAAGGCCATGTCGCAACTTGAACGCGAAGAGCCAGCCCTTGGATGCCTTGAAGTCTAGGGCGTCGTGAAGCCTGGCAAACTTCTCAGCAGCAGCCTTCAGCTCCGTTCCACGTACCATCACACCAGCAGCACGTTGCTGTCGATACCAAATCAACGTGGATCGGTCGACTTCTGCAAACTTGGGGGTAAACATAACCTTCCTTTCCACGTTGCGTTTGCTTCTCGACGAGAAGTCAGCCGTGTACTGCATGAGATTGTCTCGGGACCTCTTGATATCGAACAAAGTAGACCGGGCCAGGTTGAACTCGCGAAGAATGCGGGAAGAAGACCAACCTGCATTCACCTTTTCCAATATCTCTCTCTTCTTCTCCAGAGTCAACACCACTCTCTTCCTTTTCTCAGGTGGCGGGGCCATCATCACACACACTAAGAGGAGGGCCGAGAGCAGCAGGAGGCCCTGCAGCAGGTAGGGCACCACCACAAAAGCGATCACGTGGGCAGCCATTACGATGAGCGTACACTCGCGGTGAGAGACAGGCGGGAAGTGGGGAGGATGCAGCGGCGCTCTATCGGACGTCGGAGGAATGATGGCCAAAACAATGCTCTCCTGCGGCGCGCGCGGCAAGTTCAAATTGCGGACGGGAAAAAATCTTTTTTTTTTTATAATTTTTTGGGGTTTTCAGACCATTTTGGGAATGTTGGATCCCAGGACGATTATGTCCGGGTAGTGGGGATGTTCGGTTATTGGGCGTCCGGATATTAGAGTGATTACTTATATATATAATCAAAGCCCATCGCACAACAGGGGGTATGCCTACGATAGCCGGGATAGGGTGATAATTCCACCTCCAATCACCATTCCGGGGTATCGCATCTAGGGGTATCACAAATTGGGGTTTGCCTGTGTTATTACTGGACAGGCACTCAGGGGAAGGGGATGAATAAAGTCACACATCAGTAACCCTCCATGGCCCTTTCATATAATCCCACAAAAATCATGTGTTATTTGTGAGATACGTAATTCCATGAACTGAATAAGCTATGCAACCACGTATTATATAGTCTGTCTATGTACAAGGTCCTCATTTACTTTATTACATATCACATGTCTGTATTTACCATGTATTACCCACAATGCCTACCAAGTACATTAAGTCCCATTAATCATGCATCTGGCAACTTTGTCCCGCCTATCAGATCAGCATGGGACTTCCTCCCGGTCGCACACCGGCCTGTTGTGTCCAGTTTGTCAGCCTGTAATATTCCGCTAATTATACTTCCACGTCTTACTCGGAGTTTCAAGAACCTTCCTCATCATTCTAACCCTCATCCCAGTCCCACATGGCGCAGTGAGTTACTCCGTTCTCCAATGGAAGACTTTTGCAGTCAAGACGGTTACAGTTCACCGGCTTCCTGCCTAGGGATTACCACAGTGGATCTTACAGTGCCCTAGTGTTTCAGTGCAGTGGATTTTACAGTGCTCTAGTGTCTCAGTGCAGTGTTAGTGCTGTGTTGTGCGTTTTCCTAGTGTTTCTGGCGTGGCAGAGCAAACCAGAGGCCCCCTAGCAACCAGCCCAACGGAGAGCGACTCAGACATCCCCTCCCGTTCATGCCTCTGGGGTGACAGCGCAGCCCCCCTCCCAGCCCGACTGGCTCGCCATCCTGCCACACACGCACACACGCATGTACACACACAAACACACACACCACCGCGCCGCCACAACTCCCAGAAATTCCCACAAGTACTGTACTTGCACATGACTAGAGTATTGCCAGCTCCTCTCCGTCTCTTCCCGACTGCAAGGACACCACACTCAACATGTCTGACCAACAGGATTTACTCGGGGAGAATGAGGAACAGTATGAAGAAAGCACTTCCCCACCTCTACCTCCTCCCCTCACCCCCCACCTGCCGGATACTCCTGCTCTGCAGGACGGAAGCCAGGACATACTTCATCTCATCCACTACTTACAAGTCTCCCACCAGCAAGAGGAACAAAGAAGACGACAAGAGGACGAATCAAGACGCATAGAAGAGCAAGCCCACCGTCGTCAGTTAGAACAGCAAAGGCAAGAGGATAATCGCAAATTTATGGATCTCTTCACATTGTTGGCAACGAGGACAAGCCCACCAGCCCCAGCACATCCTCAGCCCCCCCAGAGATCACCTGCTAACCCCTCACCTGTCCAAGCATCACCTCTTGGCAACCCCTCCATGCCTCTTCAACCATCTGAACCTAAGACATCGACTACTCGCCCTTCACCTGCCCGAGTATCAACTCGTCAACCCCTTCACACCCTCTCCACCTTCTGACACCACCACTACTCCTTCTCTTAAGAGCAAGCCCACAGTCCCCAGCCACCCACCTCTCCAAGCTGACACCACGTATCAAGTTTACCGACAATGGCGCCGTCGATTTGAGGATTTTGCTGTTATGATGAACCTACACCAGATGCCACATCATAAACAGCTCATCCAGCTACAATCGTGCATATCTTTAGATGTCCAACGTCTCTTGGAGCACACCCTCGCCATTCCCCCAGATTCCCACCTCTCCGTGACAGAGGTATTAGATGCCTTGCAGGGACATTTCCGGGGCCTCCGCAACGAAGCTTTGCGGTGCCGGGAACTGCTCTCCTGCAAGCAAGCAGACGGGGAATCATTTGCAGACTTTTATGCACGACTTAAGGACATAGCTTCTGAGGTAGACCTTTGCCCTGGCGACCCTGTTACTTGTGCTGAGATCCAGCTCAAGATGATTTTGCTGACGGGTGTGCGAGACAAGGAACTACCACAGAAACTCCTCGCCCTCGACGCCACCTCTTCACTTAATGATTTTGTAACCTGCTGTAGGTCATATGAAGCTACAAGAGTGGCAGCTTCAGCAATACACGCCGCACCGGGCCAACTTTATGCCGTCTCCTCATATAAGAAGACCCAACGTCAAAGGAAGACTGCATCCTCTCAGCGACCTCCGACATCACAAGCCTCAGCTACTAACCCATGCCGATGTTGTCAGTGCCAGCACAGCCCCAGAAAGTGCCCTGCGGCTGACAGCACATGTTTCAACTGCGGGCTTAAAGGCCATTGGACCTGCGCACCTCGATGCCCCGCCAAGGATACCCAATGCAATGCTTGCAACAAGCAGGGACACTTTGCCAAGTGTTGCAGGTCCATGACGAAGAGTCAAGTTAAGGATCAAAACGGCTCCTCCCACCCCAACAGAACTTCCCCATCACCCTCTCCCAAGAACAACAGCAGATGTCGATGTGTAGATGATGCCTCAAGCGACAGATCCCCTAAGCCCGTCAATGTTCATCTGTCCCACAGCAACACGTCCTCCAGCCTCCTGATGATCCCTGACACAGGCGCAGACATTACAGTAATTGGCCCACAACACCTGGATGCACTCGACATCTCCAGGAGCAGCCTATCACCCCCACCCATGACAGATGTGCTCACGGCAGATGGTTCCTCGATGTCTCCAGCTTTGGGATGCTTTCAGGCGACATTACAGCTCAGTCCCAAGTCTTGCCTCGCCACAGTCCAAGTCCATGAGAGCATCCAAACTCCTCTCTTGTCATATGACCATTGTCAGGACTTGGCCATAGTCCCACCCAAGTTCCCTAAGCCCATCCTCGCTGTGACACACATCAACAGGTGCACAGAATTGCCTGTCTCAGCCATGACCTCACCTGCTGCCGCAAGGGAGTATTTTCTTCGACAGTTCAGCGACGTCCTCGTCTCCAAAGCCGAACTCCAGACAACGCTGCTCAAAAAGATGACAGGCCCCCCATTGAGGATCCACCTCAAGCCAGGTGCGACGCCCTTTGCGATCCACACACCCAGGCCCATCCCCTTCGCCTTCCGGGATCAGGTGAAGGAGGAACTAGACTCCCTGGTGCAGCAGGAGATCATCACACCTGCGGGCGATGAGCCCTCTGAGTGGTGTCACCCGATGGTCCTGGTAGCTAAGCCCAAAGGCGTCCACATCACAGTGGACCTCACCCGTCTCAACTCCCAGGTCTCCCATCCCACCCATCCCTCGCCTACGCCCATTGCAGCAGTCCACAGCATCACTCCATCTGCAAGATTATTCACCATAGCGGATGCACTGCATGGATACTGGCAGATGGAGCTTGCGGAGGAAGACAGCCACCTCACCACATTTATCACGCCCTACGGCCGCTTCCAACACTGCCGCGGACCGATGGGCTTCGCAGCAACTGGGGACGCATACTGTCTCCTTGGGGTCATGGCCCTGCACGGTGTCACCAACTGTGTGAAAGTTGTAGACGACATCCTGCTTTTCGACGATGACCTCCCTGCCCACCTGAAACGGATCCACCAGATGCTCGCCAGATGTCATGCCCATGGCATAATCCTGAACAAAGAAAAATTTGTGGTTGCCGCCCCTCAAGTCAACTTCTGTGGTTACACCATCTCAGCAGAGGGCATCTCAGCTGACAAGGAGAAGGTCAGAGCCATCAGAGACTTCCCTACTCCAACAAACCTCACTGACCTTCATTTATTTATGGGCCTAGTGAACCAACTGGCAGATTTCACCCCCGACATAGCAACAACAGCCCAGCCCCTACGCCCCCTTATGAGCCCCAAGCACTCCTTCACATGGACACCGGACCACGATCAAGCATTCAGGAATGTCAAGAAAGCTCTACTCTCACCACCAGTCTTGGCACCCTTCGACCCGACCTTACCTGTGGTTCTCCAGACAGATGCCTCCCGTCTCTACGGCGCTGGATATGCCCTCCTTCAGAATCATGGCCAACGCCAGCGGCGGCTAGTTCAGTGTGGCTCCAGATTTTTGACTGACACCGAGACCTGCTACGCCACAATTGAGCTGGAAATGCTGGCAGTTGCCTGGGCCATGGCCAAGTGTCGACTTTACCTGTCTGGCCTACAGCACTTCACCCTCATGACGAACCATCGCCCTCTAGTGCCGATCCTGAACCACTACACGCTGGATGCCATCGAGAATCCTCGCCTCCAACGCCGCAAGGATAAAATTGCCCCCTACATTTTAACGGCCGTGTGGCTTGCCGGGAAGCAACTGTGCATACCAGATGCCCTCTCCCGGGCCCCAGTTAGCCACCCCACACCTGATGACGAAGAGGACTGTACAACAACAGCTGCACACGTCCGGTCCCTAGTCACACACACCGCCACTTCCCCAGATGACCAGACAGTGGAGCCTCTCATCGACGACAACAGGACCCTCCAGGAGCTCCGTACTGCCGCCACTCAAGACCCAGCCTACAGTCGTCTCCTCACCTACGTCTCCACAGGGTTCCCTACCAACCGCTATGACATTCACGCCTCCGTCCTCCCCTACTGGAAGCTAAGAGACAGCCACTACACAGACGGAGAGCTTGTGTTGTATGGCCCCCGTATCACTGTCCCTGCCGCCCTCTGCCGACGCACCTTGGCCTGCCTCCACGACGGCCACCGAGGTGTGGAAGCCACCAGGCTTCGAGCCAGACAAACAGTCTTCTGGCCTGGCATCGATGCCGACATCAAAAGCACGGTGGAAGCCTGTGAGCCTTGCCAGCATCTCCAACCCAGCCAACAGCAGGAACCATACATGTGTGATGACCATCCGAAGCGGCCCTTTGAGTCTGTGTCTGCTGATTTTTTCCAGGTGGCCGGGAAATCCTTCCTGGTGATCACTGACAGGCTCTCTGGGTGGCCTGTGGTTGTCCCCTGTGGCCAGGACACCACTTCCACCAGGGTCGTTTGGATGTTTTGCAGCTACTTTTGAGAAGACGGAGTACCTCTCCGCCTCAGGACCGACGGCGGACCCACATTCTCCAGCAACGACTTCAAACAATTTGCAGAACGCTGGGGCGTCCATCACATCATCACCTCACCACACTACCCCCAGTCAAACGGCCATGCCAAGGCAGCTGTCAAGGCTGTCAAACACCTCATCATGAAGACAGCACCGACAGGGAACCTTGACTGCGAGGAGTTTGACAGAGGCCTCCTAGAACTCCGCAACACTCCCACCCCTGCCGGACACTCTCCTGCACAAGTCTTATACGGCCGCCCCCTTCGAACCTGTGTACCAGCCCACCCCCAGTCCTTCTCCGACGAATGGCAGGCCAAAGCAGAAGAGTGTGACCGCCGTGATGCAGCCCGGACCGACCAAGCAACAAGTTGTTACGACGTCCATGCCCGCCCCCTCCCCAGGTTGACTGTCGGCCAACGAGTCCGGATCCGAGACCCGACATCACACCGCTGGGACAAAGTCGGGGTCGTTATGGGCTGTGGCAGGTCTCGACAGTATGAGGTATGCCTCCCCAGCGGTTGTGTGTGGTGGAGGAACAGATGCCATCTCCCCTCTTAGTGACGACCCCCCAGTGTCCCCTCCTAGTGACGACCCTCCACCCCAGTCCCCTGTGCTCCCTTGCTCAGGCCAGGAAAGAAGGCCATCAATTGATCCCCCCACCATCCCTCGTCGTTCTCCTCGACTTGCTGAAACGAGTAGAGAGTCCGCTCGAGACTGCACTACGAGTGCATAGGGGGGAGGGAGGAGTGAGATACCTGATTCCATGAACTGAATAAGCTATGCAACCACGTATTATATAGTCTGTCTATGTACAAGGTCCTCATTTACTTTATTACATATCACATGTCTGTATTTACCATGTATTACCCACAATGCCTACCGAGTACATTAAGTCCCATTAATCATGCATCTGGCAACTTTGTCCCGCCTATCAGATCAGCATGGGACTTTCTCCCGGCCGCACGCCGGCCTGTTGTGTCCAGTTTGTCAGCCTGTAATATTCTGCTAATTATACTTCCACGTCTTACTCGGAGTTTCAAGAACCTTCCTCATCATTCTAACCCTCGTCCCAGTCCCACATTATTGTTTTCCCAATTCTGCTACTGTAAGTGTGTAATGAATGTGGCCACTTGACTTATAACCTATGAGATAATCACCTCAATACAGTACCGTACATGAAAAATCTCTATTCAAAATAACTCTCCCTGACATAAGTTCTTCAGATATGTGTGGTTGACTGTCAACAGCTGATATGCTCACTAACTCCTGAAATAGTGCACAAAGTTTTTTTTACCTAGCCCCTTAGACTAATGCCAATGGCAGTGACAGGAATGAAACTCACTAAAAATATTAGCCATGAAAATTTACTAAGTGATCACCATACAGTACAGTATATCAAAAACAAAACAGTTCCTAGCAATAAACTGTAACACTAATTAAACCGGATACTGCTATGCAATGCCCTAGAGTATAGCCATGAAATTAGCCTCTGCCAGGCTGATTCTTTGTAAGGTAGTTTCCCTCCCCTAAGTCAATGTTTTTTAACCTATGTAAATGGTACCTCATATGAGACTTGCAGTGTGGCCCATACAGACCTGCATTGTGCCTCATGTGAGGTCTGCAGGTCAGCAAGGGTTAAGAACAGACATGCCTCATGTGAGGTCTGCCGGTCAGCAAGGGTTAAGAACAGATGTAGTCTATCTATCTATTGCCAGACGCCATAATCCCGTAAGGGGTGGCCGTATGACTTTGAGTTCTTAGTTTTACAGAGAGGGGCACTAACCCTCCACCAACCCACTTACTGACATGTAGGGAGCACGTATGGTTTGGTTATATGATTACCACCCAGCATTGTAAATGGTTTCTTGGGTTACAGGAAACCATTTGGCTTGTCACTCAATGTAAAGCCACCTGTAAAGACAGGAAAAGCAGTAAGAAATGACAGGAAAGATGGGAGAAATAGGAAGAAAGGAGGGGAGGCACAGAACAAGAATGATAAAGGCCAAGGAAGAAGTAGGCAGCACTACGTCAAGTGAGTGGATGATGGTTGCCACCACCTACCACAGATGTAGTCTTGAGATTTAATGTAATACCTTACCTGAAAAATCTGCCAATGCCCTGGACTGTAACCTTCATCTGTCTTCGAGTGGGGTCATCACTGGCCAGATAATATACACCTCCTGCTCCAACTGCCACCACACCCACCCCACTAATTCCACGTCCAATGGTTGCCAGAATTCTCCTCTTCATTTTGGGTGTTCCTGAAGCTTCTGACGAGCATTTTTTAAGGGAAAAATGCACATTTCGCCACAGTGGACGCAACAGCATTCTTGTAGCAGACCGGTACATGACTGGAGTCTGAAAGTAATTCAGTACTGTACTGGGTAATAATGGATGAAGCAAAATAAAATCACATGACAGAATATGAGGCAATGGATTTGATGTGAACTGTGTGAAATAATTTAGACAAAGACCTTCCATCCGTATACTCTTCACAAATCTCTCACCCTACCAATCTCACTACCTATAGCCACACACAGTATTGTCAGATGTAGTTGCCGCAAATACAGTAGCCCCCATGTTACCCTATCTTCTGTTATCAGGCTGCCCTCCCTCCATCTCGCAACACCCTCATCCATATACCTCTCTACTCCATCCCTTGAACTCATCCTTGGTCTGGTTCACATGGTTACACTCCCCTAATCCTATAGTAAAAACAAGTGACTCTTTCCACTGAATTGCAACTGAGTTTCTATCAATGTAGCCAACTAACTCAGAGTGAGAATAGAGACGACAGAAAGCTTGTCTTATTTTCATATCTGACTATACTCTGTGGCAATATTTAACCCGTGGATTGCACAATGACCTTTTTCATCCTATCATGTGGTGCGCAAAAAAAAAAATATATATATAGTTTTTATTATAAACTTCACTGTCCCCCCCCCCCCTGTGGCAGGGGGGACACAATCTGGCAGCACTATGGGGTGGTACTACTACTCTGCGGAGAGGTTGTGTTAGGAAGAATTCAGCCACTATACTCCCAGCGTGTTGTAAAAGGCGACTAAAAGGGGCGAGGTGAGGGGACTAGGGACCCCCTCCTCTGTTTTCTAGTTCCTACAATGAAACAGGGAATAGAAAGGGATGGGAGATTGAGTTATCCCTGGACCCTGAAGACTAGGTCTATGAGTACATGTGGATGTAGTACGACTGAGGCTAAAAGGAAGGAGATTGGGAGAAAGTTTGTGAGAAGAAAGTTGGATGTGTTAGCTTTGACTGAAACAAAGATAAAAGGGAAAGGTGAGGCTAAGTTTGGAAGTGTGAATGGAAGATTGTCAGGTGCTGATAGAGGAAGGGCGAGAGAAGGTGTGGCCATGTTAGTCAGCCAGGAAGTGCAGCAGTGTCTGATTGAAAGAAAGGGGGTGTCATTGAGACTAATGTGGGTGAAAGTGAAATTTGAATGTGAGTTGTGCATATTTGTGAATGCATATAGGCCTGGTAGCGAAAGGGATGCAGAAGAAAGGAAGTCTTTCTGGAATGATGTTGATGAGTGTCTGCAGAGTTTTGGAGCAAATGTACAGCTACCGCAGATTGACTTAGGACTTCCCCCCACAAGGTATTAAAAAACACAGAAATCATAATATATCACAATGTTTGTTCATGAAATGCCATTCATTAATATGAAATCATGTTTCCCTTGTTTTTCAGGACCAGTTGGATGCAGTTTGGCATGGAATCACTTAATCTCTAAAGTAATCTATGGACATTTCTTTGCACCAAATATTTGTCAATTCAGTCTTGAGGTTGTCCAGACTGGGTGTTTTCTTCTCTGCCATGATTTTCTTCATCTTTGCCCAGCAGTTTTCTATCAGATTTAGATCCAGGCTGTTGCCAGGCCAGTACGTTCACAAATCGTGTTGATAGGAACGTTATCCTGCCTCCATGCAATGATACGGACCCTCTCATCCCTTGACCAGTACTTTCCAGGCATGACAACTTGACTCTAGGAGGCAAACAGTAATACATACGAAAAAAGAGGGAAGTGCAAGCATGGAGCGGTGAACATATACTCCCACTCTCGCTTCTGGGCAAGCACTGACGTGTTGAGTGTTTCACCACCTCCCTCCAACACCAGAGGAGTTGCCAGTTACTTCTTGCCCAAAAAATTTACTTGGAAGAGGTGGAAACACAATGCAAAGACAGACAACTCTTCCATAGCAATTCTGTGTGTAGGTCCTGTGACAATTTCCGGTGGGTGTAAATGTGGTAATGATGGAGGATCTGAATGCTAGAGCGGGATATGTAGCAGCTGAAGGTGTACTTTGTATGCATGATGTGCCTGGAAGAAATGAAAGTGGGGAACAAATGAGAGGGATGTGTTAAGCAAGAGATGGTGATTGGAAATACCTTGTTTGAGAAGAAAGATATTTATAAGTAAACATGGGTGAGACAGGAGGGTGGAAGAGTTGTTGATAGGGCATTGATAGACTATATGGCTGTGTCCAGGAATGTAATAGGAAGATTGTTGGATGTGAGAGTTCTGAGAGGGGAGGGTGGAGGTACGTCTGACCACTACCTGGTGGAGGGAAAGTTGAAAGTAGGTAAGAGATGGGTGAGAGCTAGGAGAGTTAGGTGTGGCAGGGAGGTTTTGAAAGTGATTGGGTTGGATAAAAGAGAGAAAATGATACAGTAACAGGAAAAATTGAAAGATGGGTAGAATGCAGCAAAAGGTCAGGAGAATGGCAGTGTGGAGGAGGAATGGCAGTTGATTAAGGACGCTGTGGTGGGGCATGTGTGTGGTGTGAGATGACTGGAAGGTGTTGTAACAAAGGGAAGTGAATGGTGGTGCGAGGAAGTAAGTATGGCTGTGGCTGAGAAGAGATTTGCATGTGAAGTGCGGCTGCAGAAAGAAGGATGAGGTGTCATATGAGAGGTATAAGGAAAAAGGTATAGTGTGAGAAGGAGTGCGCAATGCTAAAGTGGCAGCAGGTGAGAGGTGGGGTAGATGGTTGACTGAGAATTTTCAACAGAATAAGAAAATGTTTTGGAAGGAGGTGAAAAGGGTGCAAAGGGGAGAGTCTGGGAAGGAAGAGTGAGTAAAACCAGAGGACGGAAGGATGCTAATTGAGATGGATGCCGTAAGGAAGAGATGGGCAGAGTATTTTGAAAGACTGTTAAATGTAGAGGAGGAAAGGGAGGCTGACAATGTAGCAGATGGAAGGGTGCAAGGAATAAATGTGTTGGAAAAGTTGAATGATTCTTTGATCACGATGGAGAAAGTGCAGGAAGCAGTAAAGGAGATGAAAACAGGGAAAGCTGCAGGTATGGATGGGTGTGCTGTGGAATGCCAGAAAGTTGGTGGGGCGACTATTGTTGAGTGGTTGGCAAGATTGCTGAATGTGTGTTTTGTGAGAGGCACAGTGACACTTGACTGGGCAAGTGCTTGTGTGGTTCCACTGTATAAAGGTAAGGCTGATAAGTATGAATGTACTGTACTAGCTTTTGGGGTTATAAGTCTGTTGAGTTTTGTAGGTAAGGTGTATAGTTTCGTGATAATGAAGAGAGTTAGAAATGGTACAGAGGGAGTGATTGGTGATGAGATGTGGCTTTAGGAGAGGGAGGGGATGCGTGGATCAGGTGTTTGCTGTGATACAGGTGTGTGAAAAGTATTTAGCGAAAAGTAAGGCCGTGTTTTGGACATTCATGGATTTAGAGGAATCGTATGATAGAACACAAACATGCACAATAACACAAAAAGATGGCTGGCAAACTACTTAGCAGGCAGATGTGGACATGTAACATTTGCCGGTCAGTCTTCTAACATCAGGAACTTCACAAACGGCGTCCCCCAAGGATCTGTTTTGTCCCCTACACTCTTTAATCTATACATGCACGACGTACCCACACCCCACACACCACAGATACATATAGCTTCCTATGCAGATGATATAATACTTACATGTACACACCAAAACACAAACACAGCTGCACACATCATTCAACCTTACCTCAACACACTACATGAATGGTTCACCACAAACAGGCTCAAAATAGCCCCAGCCAAATCTAGTGACTCTTCTCATAAATTGGACAGCAGAACACAGTCACATCCCACACCTCACCATAAACAACACTCACCTACCACACACACACACACCCAAAATCCTTGGTGTAACATACAATACATCAATGTCATTTAAACAACACATCACAAACATTAAAAATAAAATAACACCAAGACTCAGTGCTTTGAGGTCACTTGCCCATACAACATTCGGACACAACAAAGAAACCACCACCACAGTATATAAACAATACATACGTTCAGTGATGAATTATGCAAGCCCTGCCTGGGCTTCTAACCTCACCAAAACACACTACAACACTCTACAGACCATACAGAACAAGGCCCTAAAAATAATCACAGGCTGCACAGCTACTACACCCACAGACCACCTACATCAAGAAACCAAAGTCCTCAAAGTCAAGGATCACCTAGACATGAGAGGCACCCAGTTTCTTGCTGCAGCCTCCACAAACCCACAACATCCACTACAGTACATGGCAGCACATCCACCCACACCAAGGAACATCAAAACAACACCCAGCACACGATACCATACACAAATACTGTCATTTCTCCCCCCTCGTCCACCTCAAACCAGCTTCCAGAAGCATATCCACACTCAGATCACTCGCCGCTCCATTCAGTCACTTAAAAACAACACACAGTTGCATGCACGGCCTCCTGACATCCACCCTTCTGAATCCTATCTTCCTCGTGAGGACAGGGTCCACCTGGCCAAGCTGAGATGTGGGCACCATCCAGCCCTCTTAAGCTACCAGAAGAGGCTGGATGACTCCATCGCTGATGCCTGTCCAGGATGCAACACAGCACCCCATACTATTAAGCACATTATGGAAGACTGCATTGCACACAATCACCTACGTCAACGACACAACACACACTCTTTGAGAGCTCTGTGGGAAAGCCCGGTCTCGGCCATGGCCTTCCTAAGGGACTCGGGGCTGTTCGGCCAGACTGCCTAGGGAACAACTACTACTACTACTACTGATAGGGAGGCTTTGTGGACTGTTTTAAGGATGTACAGACTTGATGGCATGTTGCTAAGAGGAGTGAAAAGCCTTTATGCAAATAGCAGAGCATGTGTAAGAGTGGGGAATACTGTGAGTGATTGGTTTCCCATGAGAGTGGGACTGCAGCTTGGATGTGTGATGTCGCCTTGGTTGTTTAATATTTATATGGATGGTGTTTTAAGGGAGGTGAACCATACCACGTTGAGTACACCGCTTCCTGTCCGATCAGCGAAGTTAAGCAACGTTGGATCTGGTTAGTACTAGGATGGGTGACCGCCTGGGAACACCAGATGCTGTTGGCATAACATTCTCCCTACGTGTCCAGTGGGGTTGGTGGAGGATTAGTGCCCCTCCCTGTAAAACAATTAACTCTAAGCCCTTGGCCACCCCGTTTGGGATACATGGCGTCTGGCAATGAATGAATGAAATGAATGAATGAGTGTTAGGTGGAAGTTTGAGTCTGGTGAATGCTGATGGTAAAGAGGGGAACCTGAATCAGCTGCTGTTTGCAGATGATACTGCACTGGTGACTGACTCAGAGGAGAGATTGAGACAGTTGGTAGAGGAGTTTGGAAGGGTATGTGAAAGTAAGAAATTGAGAGTAAATGAGAATAAGAGTAAAGTGATGAAGTGTACAAGGTTGGTAGATGGTAGGAGGATGAATATAGTTTTGAATGGTGAGTTGCTTGAGGAGGTAGAGTGTTTTTAGTGTTTTGGGTCACATGTTGCTGTGGATGGAAGAATACATGTAGAAGTGAAGTTTAGAATAAATGAAGTAGGAAAGGTGCTGCGAGGAATGAAAAAAGTGTTTAGATGTCGTTCGCTTAGAATGGATGTAAAGAGAAGGCTGAGGGTGTTGTGGTACTGACTGTGTTATATGTGGCTGAAACGTGGAATATGGGTATAGCAGAGAGGAAAAGTTTGAATGTAATGGAGATGTGGTGTCTGAGGAGTATGTGTGGAGTGATGCATATGATCAAGTGAGAAATGATGAAGTGCGAAGGAGAATGGGAGTTGTGCGGGAGATGGCTGATCGAGTTGAGCAGAGGGTGTTGCACTGGTTTGGGCATATGGAAAGAGTGGATGATGAGCAATTGGTGAAAAAGATAACTGGATTGGATCTGAGAGGTGTAAGGCTGAGAGGAAGACCACAAATAGGGTGGATGGACAGTGTGAAGACAGCGTTGGATGCGAGAGGGATGTTTGTTGGGCAAGGAAGAGTGGCTGCGCAGGACAGGCATGACTGGAGAGAAATTGTGAATGAATAAATGATGATGCAGCCCTGAGGGGATATTCTCCCGCATTTGGTCCGATCAGCTGATCAGGTCAGGTGCGGATAAGGGGATGGGTCCATTATGATATGGCAGGGGTAAACCAGCTCTGCTGTCGCGCCCTGCTGCAAATGTCACTGGTTGCACTGCGCAGTTGACCTTCATGCACTGTGGTGCAGTGAGGATCTGTCCCCTCTCCCCCTGGGGCTAAGATATGAATGAATGTGTGTATGTGGATGAGTAAATTGGGAATGTGTCGTCCCGTCTCGCCTACCATCCTTTCTTGGGGGAAGCAGCCTAGGTATACAGACAGGTAGATAAACTTGAAGATAATCATCCAGGGCATCATCTTGTGAAAAAAAAAACTCTCTCTCTCTCTCTCTCTCTCTCCGTCGTTGCGTAGAGCCATAAGTAAATTTGTGTATGGGTGGAGTAGTGGGGAAAAAAAAAAAAAAAAAAAGTTTTGATTATTATAAACTTCAAGATAAACATTCAGGGCATCATCTGGTGAAAAAAAAAAAAAAAAAAAAAATCTCTCTCCGTCTTTGCACAGCACCATGTGTAAGTTTGCATTGGGATGGAGTAGTGAGCAGTGATGCACAGCCTGAGCTGTGGCTTGCAATGTGGCGCTTCCCGGCCTGAGCTGTGGCTTGCAATGCAGCGCTTCCCGGCCTGGGCTGTGGTTCGCAAACCAGTGCTTCCCGGCCTGAGCTGTGGCTCGCAATGCGGCACTTCCCAGCCTAAGCTGTGGCTCGCAACCCAGCGCTTCCCAGTCTGAGCTATGGCTCACAACCTGGCGCTTCCCGGCCTGAGCTGTGACTTGCAACTCGTCGCTTCCGGCCTGAGCTATGGCTCACAACCCGGTGCTTCCCGGCCTGAGCTGTGACTGGCAACGCAGCACTTCCCAGCCTGAGCTGTGGCTCGCAATCCACGGGTTAATACTAATTGGTGGATATTAATCACAAATGACAACCCAAGTAAGAAAAACAGCCATGAACTACCATGTCAAACATCATCATCATCATCATCATCCTGCCTCTTTTCCCTAGAACAGGTGAGGTAAAGTAAGGTACAGAATGCAAGAAAGAGAAAAAAACTTGATAGTGAGAGAATTGATCATCTCCATGCCCAATGAAATAGGCCACACAGTCATTCATTCACCATTCAAGTTCCAGATTCCTGACTCAGCATCACAGATACATCTTACCTCACGTACAGTATGTGTTTCTTAAATATCACACAAAGCATATCCAGCGAATATTAAATTTAAAAAGAGTTACCAAAGCCTTGTCATGCACTTCTCTGTACAAAATTCATCCATCCAGCTCAATATTTACCCAGGGCATAATCTGAGTCTCAGAGACTTTTACTGGATAACCTAAATACCAATGCAAGGAAGAATATGATATTTAAGGTGGCAAATCATATGAACAGGGAAAACAAGGAGATTCTAGGTAGGCTATGCAGTGTGGGAAGGATGATGAGCGAAGGGTAGCAGTGGATGGTGAGGATATTAATGATGCCTGGAGAGAGCATTATAATCTGTTGCTGAATGTGGAATCTGACTGGAATAGGGAAGGTTTGTCTGCAGATCTAGTGTTTGGCTCTTGGACTTTGATGCTGCGACTGTGAGCAAGGCAACAGACAGGATGCAGCTGGGGAAGGCAGCAGCTGTGTCAGAGCTGACTGCAGAAATGCTGAAGGCCTCAGGAGATAGGGAGTAGGGTTAGTTACTGATTTGATATATACAATTATATTTTAGGTCAATGCAACAACAGTTTCTGAGATAAGACCTTATAAAACTCACAGCAATTCAAAAAATGCAATTTCATCGAAGTTTAGAGAAGCATATCTCACTTTCTATTCTTGCTGCAAGGATCAGAGATTTTGACTAGGGCTAATTTTTACTGAATTTTTTATTTCTGTTGTCAAAAGAGGCCTATGTCTTTTCACTGATCTTCCACAAAGCTCCAAAAATGGATAAAGGGCCAATTTTTACAAACATGCAACAATCCACTCGCTTAACCCACAGACTGCAACATACCTCATGTGGAGGTATCTTGTACAGCTGCGCCATACAACAACGCACCGGAAAAGTTCTAGAAGAATCAGAGTGACATAAAATTTATGGGGTATTAGGGTAAGTGGCAGCTATCACTCCACACCCCTATCTTGACCCCAGTTGCTAAGATGCACCAGCAACCCAAAAGTACACACTTCGTAATGCATTTTCTGCAATAATATTACCCCAGGAAGGGCAGTCATGAGTCAAAATCGTTCAGAAAAACATAAAAATCAAATGTAAGGCCAACAGGAGAAAATGGAACAGAAGTAGGGTGGTAAATAGTGGGTGTAGAAGTAGTACTCTAAGCTCGTATTGCAGTGTGCGGAGCGAGCTGGCATTCCACATGGAGAGGTGAGAGACTGGCAAAAGCCTGTTTATAGCCTGTCTTATCTGTCCCAATAAGCATTACACTCTCTCTCTCTCTCTCTCTCTCAAAGCACAGTTTTCATGTTCCTGTCAGAAATGTGATTTTTGACAATCATTTCTCCAAACCTAAGCTGATTGCAGTAAAAAAATTCCATAGGAAGCTGCACGATGCAATCTCCTAGCCACTAATGTACATTTCACGGAAATCTATAGGAGTGACCAAAACTGTCACTTTGCCACACCATGGGAGATGTCTGCATGACCCCTTGCTGCAGCCCAAGGGTTAATACACTAGTTTCTACAACGCAAAATGCCTAAAGCGCGACGTGCATGTGTGTGTGTGTGTGTGTGTGTGTGTGTGTGTGTGTGAAAAATTATATAATCCGTAGTGCACGAGATGGTTTTGATAATGTGAAAACAGTGCGCCAAAGTGAGCCGCATCCAATGTTGCAAAACAGAATGCAACCTACCCTTGTAAAGTGCAACCTGTAATACCGACACAAACCATGGCCATGGATAGTGGAGATTTACTGATCCGAAACGTAAGCTAAATCCTGGCAGCCTCCGAGTTTAAATATTATGACAATGAACCAAAACCGTAAAGTGAGGGCTGAAGAGGTTCTGAATGCTATAGAAGATAGCCTCCATTACTACTGTGACAAGCATGCTGGGGAAGTGAACCAAAGGCATGAGACTCTGATCACCATCTTCTTTACTCCACCACAACAAGAAGATCCAGTTCCCTTAATATCAGCCAAAGATGACGACAATGGTGCATCTGTTGTGTCTGCCTTGGACTTTGAGGGGTTCATGACTGATGTGGTCAGTGCTGGAGTCAGGGCACTGCAGCTGCCTCCCACTGCCTCGGAACCCCATCTCTCCAAGTCAACTAAGCCTTTCCTGCATACATTTTAAGGTAAGGGGCTATTGTGTGGGTTATACTTAGTATGTGCGTGTGTTTAATATCCCGTAATACATATGCAAAATGACAGACTTGGAGCCAAAGGGGTGACTTTGGGGCATCCACCCAAGTTAGACTTTTCCCCATAAGGTATGTTATTTGTAAAGCACAAAATTTCTTATGAGCAAGGTCTTCTATTGCCAAATTCTTGTGTATTAAGTGAATGGACTGTACTTTTAGGCCCCACTGCAAGATGGTGAAGTCTAATTTCTTGTATTGCCTTTCGTGGTGCAGGCTCACATGCTCAAGCTGCCAAAAGCATTACTTCAAAAATTGTAGCCAGAAGATGCTGTCAAAATAATATATCTTTTTTATTTTTAACAAAAACGTGGTTTATTAAACATGACACTCATGATGACAGTTCATGGGAGGGTATTTGTATACATTTCAAGATTATTTATGAAAAGTTTCATTCCAAATATCAAAATGCTTCTACTTCTAAGATAATGACAAAAAGTGACCAATTTTATAAGATGCATACAGAAAAATATAGATAAATACATATGTTCTCTCAAAAGTACATATATACTTGACTGAAATGCCTCCAGATATTCATTGTTCATGGTGTGTTTTGGATACATGATTTCGTTTTCGTTTTTAAAGGCTCCAACATGCTTGCATGTGTCGGCCTTGGTCACCTAATGGTGGCTCTCCATGCTGCACGATCCACTGCAGCCTCCCTGTTCAGTCCCTTAACACTAAGGTCACACTTAATGACCTCGCCCCATGTCTTTCTCGGTCTACCCCTCATAACCCCATCCCCAATATTAACACTTCTCACCTTCCTCACCCAATTATCATCCCCCATCCTCTCCACATGTCCAAACCACCTCAATCTACCTCTCCTCATCACAACACCAATACACTCCAGTCCCATCCTACATGATAAACGCAGAAATACATTAGGTTTATATCGGTGAATATGAAGTGATATAATTAAGAACATATAGCTGTTTTGAGTATAGGCTTACCCCAGTTTAACAGTGCAATTGGTTAAGTAAAAACCTGTCGCTAGGCAGGGTATCATAATTAATGGTAGATTTAACATGTGAGGTACAGTATAGGGATGCATTTTTGAGCCTTGGGTTTCCACCCAACCAAGTCCTAAACCCTCCCAAATGAGTCCAAAAACAAGTTTCTAGCTAACCTTAACCCCCAGTTAACTTTAAAACAAGCTAAACTAAGCCTAAAAGCAGTTTATAACTCACTCAAACCCAAAAATAAAATCTAAAAAATATTAAAAATAAGTCTGGAAAAAATCAAGTAGTCGCAATTTAAGAGAAAAAGAAAGAACGATCTTACAATAAAATAAACATTAATTTCACCCAATGTTTTATAACACTAATATCGCTTAACTACGTTCACTCTCAAAATGGGTACAGTACGTTTAGTATCCACTTTCTATGTGGCTGTGCTTGTTTATGTGTGTCATGCTTTTGTTCCTTACCAGCACGGGTCTTTACAGTGTTGCCAGATGCACGTGTTCTTGCCAAACTTGGCGACATGTGTTCCTACCTAATTGTATCTTTATAGAAATGAGTCAAACTCGTACCGTCTCGTGTATTAATCCATTTTTACCATACATATCCTTAAATTTATTAATAGTTTTGGCACACACTATTTCCTTCGGCAGTGCATTCCGCTGATCAATTCCCCTATTTGGGAAACTAAAGTTCCTTACATCTTTATCACCGCTCTTTTTATGTAGTTTTTTGCAGTGTCCTCTTGCTGATGCTTCCCCATAGGTTATTTATTCATACACTGTATATCTATTTTCTCTTCCCCTGAGATGCAGTTATATAGCATAATCATATCTCCTCTTTTCCTTCCATCCTGTAGTGTTGGTACATTCAGTTTTTCTAGTCTCTCTTTGTAGCTTAGATCCCTTAAGCTTGGTGCCCATCTTGTAGCTGCCCTTTGTATTTTTCCAATCTTATATACCGGTATGTGTTTTTGAGATGAGAATTCCAGACAACTGATCCATACTCCAGGGTTGGTCTGATAAATGATGTTACTATCTTTCTCAGCATGTCTTCATATATATATTTGAATGCTATTCTCATATATTAGCAAGTAGCGTATACACGTTTTGTACCTTCTCATTTATGTGGTCGGCCAGAGATAGTCTGTTATTGATATTCACTCCTAGGTCCTTCTCCCTTTCTGATATGTGTAGGGTTGATCTTCCTAAATTATAATCTCAATCTGGTCTTTTTTCACTTTTACCAAACTTAATTACATGGCACTTGTCCACATCAAATTCCATTTCCCATTTATTGCTCCATTCATAAAGTTTATTTATAATTCTTGTAGGACTCTGCAAGAATCTATGTTAGCAATTTTCCTTTGTATTTTTGTGCTGCCTGCTTCTTCCTTAGCCTTTCTCATTCTTTTTCTGTGCCTGCCCTCCTCTCTTCTTATTTCTCCCATCTTTCCTGTTACTTCTTATTGCTTTTCTTTCCTTTACAGGTGGCTTTACATTGAGTGACAAGCCAAATGGTTTTCTGTAAGCCAGGAAACCATTTACAACGCTGGGTGGTAACCATATAACCAAACCATACGTGCTCCCTGCATGTCAAAAAGTGGGTTGGTCGAGGGTTAGTGCCCCTCCCCGTAAAACAAATAACTCCCCTTACAGGATTATGGCGTCTGGCAATAGATAGATGGATAGATAGATTTTTGATTAGATAGCTTCCAATTCCAATGTTACTGTCTATGCCATTTCTATATACTAAGAACATAACTGGTGCCAGCACAGAGCTCTGTGGAACTCCACTAGTCACTTTCCTCCATGATGAGCAATTTTCCCTTAGTACTGTTCTCATTTCCCTTTTCCTGGGAAAATCCTGCATCCAACAGTACAGGCTGCCTTGGATACCTCCTTGATGGTACAGTTTCCATAAAAGACTTTGGTGCAGTGCTCTGTCAAATGCTTTCTTGAAATCTAAATAGATACTGTCCACCCACCCTTCTCTTTTCTGCAATGCTTTTGTAACTCTACCATAGTAGCTTAATTGATTAGTAATACATGATTTTCCATTTCTAAAGCCGAACTGCCATTCTATTGTCACACTGTCTTCTTCTAGATGGTTTACCCAAACTTTTCTTATCAGCTTTTCTAGTGTCTTACTTACAACACTGGTCAGTGATACTTGTCGGTAGTTGAGTGGATTCTGTCTATTCCCTTTTTTGAATTGGAGAACAATATCTGTTTTCTTCCAAATATCAGGTAGTTTACCTTGACCTAAGTACTCCTTGAATATTAAATATAATGGTCTGCTTAACTCTTCTGCACATTCATGTAGCACCCAACCCAAAATTTCGTCAGGACCATCTGCTATTCCTTGGTCTAATTTACTTAATTCTTCTGTACTGTACTTCTTTTCCTGATATTTGTATATCCGGTAATATGTGTGGGTGTGCATGTTGCATATCATTTCTTTCAAAATTTTTTTTTTTTTGTAAAAACCGATTGCAAGTTTTTATTTACTGCTTTACAAATATATTTCTCTGATCCTCTCATCCGTAATGGATTGTATTTCATCTTTAACTTTGGTTTTGTTTCAGATGTAGCCCTAGAACAGCTTAGGTTGATCACTTATTTTATTTATACTTGTAATGTCTTCCTAAAACTGTCTTTGAGCCTCTCTCCTCATCTTTCTATAATCATTTCTTGCCTGTTTATAGTTGTTATATGCCCTCTCACTATTGTGTCTTCTGTATCTATTCCACAGCAATTCTCTTTTTTATTCTGATTTTTTCCCTTCTGCATTAAACCATTTTTTTATTTTCATTTCTGTTTCTTTGTGCTAAGGGATGTAATTTTGGACTCCAATTTCATAAAATTCACGGAATTTTCTATATATAACATTTAAATCTTGTCCTCTAAGCTACTTTTCCCAATCTATTTCTAAGACGTACTTCTTTAGGTCATGGTAGTTGCCCTGTTTGTAGTTTAGACTCTTTTTCTAACTCTCATTACTGGTAACTCTGTTTATGGAATCCTGAAGTTGCAATTTAATACTGCATGGTTGCTTTTGCCAAATGGAGGGTGATACATTATATTTTCAATACAGGTATCACTTCCTTGCCTGGTAAACATAAGATCTAGTGCTGATAAATCATCGTCCTCTTTTTCTGGTGTTTTCCTATACACGCTGTTAGGAGAAACTCCTGCAAAAGATCCAGAAGCTTTTGATTCCAACAGCTTTCATGGCTTCTTACATCTAGAGTATTCCAATTTATATTTGTTTTGAGGTCTCCAGTTAATATCATTCTTTCAGATTTCTCTTCCATTGTATGTAGTTATGTTCTTAAACTCTGAAGTGTACTTTCTGCGAGGTCTTTATATTTGCCTCTTTCCCCAGTGTTTGTTTTGGGCGGCATGTATAAATGTGCCACAGTTAATTTCCCTTCAAATGTGTTAATCTCCAATGCAATCAGTTCTACTTGTAAGGGTATATCAATTTTCATTTCTTTGGCTTGTAGATTTTTCTTTGTTAAGAATATAATTCCTCCTCCATTTCTGAAATTTCTATCTCTTCTCCACATCTTATATTCCCCTTAAGTTTTGGGTATCGTTTGATATCTTGGCGGTTAATTTTGTTTCTGTCAGGTAAATAATATGTGGTTCCTTTTCTTTGGTATAGTCTCTCATCTCTAATAATTTAGACACCATTCCATCTGCATTTGAATACATCAACTTAATCATCTTGTTTACATACTTGCCATAGCCGGAGTCTACTACCTTCCTTCTTTTTATTCCCTGCTGGTTATGTACCACTTTTGTAACTGCAATCCAATTACTTTGTAAAAAAAACTTTACTCTTTTCTTCCTCTGACCTTTCCTAAGTCTTTGTTTTTGCTTCATCCCTCATCTCCTTTAGTATTCCCAAGTCTTCTTGAGTTAGGCATCTTTTTATCCATACTTTTTTTAATTCCTCTTTTTCCATGAGTGAGTTTGTATTGAACTGAATGAAAGAAAGGCAATGATTGACTATGTGTGTGTGGATGAAAGGATGCAAAAATGTGTAATGGATGCAAGACCTTATAGAGGTTGGGGGAGTGGACTTTCTGACCACTACTTGGTGGTGGCCAGAATCAAGATCCATTTAAGGTGGAGAAATAGGAGAAGGGAAAGATGTGAAGAAGAAGTATTTGTAAGGAGAGTGGAAAGGTTACAAGAGGATGAGAAAAAGGCAGAGTATAAGAGAGAAGTGGAGGAAAGATTGGCCAAATATGAATTGGAGCAGATGGGGGACGTGGAAGGTGTGTGCAGGATATTCACAGAAGAAACATGTGCAGCATGTGATGTGGTGTGTGGGATGAAGAGAAGACGGAGGGGTGTGCAAGGAACAGCATGGTGGAATGAAGAGGTGAGACAGGCTGTGGCACAAAAGAAGAAAGCATACAATGAATGGATGAGAAATAGGGGCGTGGAAGAGGTTGAAAGGCGGAAGAGAGAGTTATATGTAGAAAGAAAGAGAGAGGTGAAAAGATTAGTAAGAGAGAGTAAGAAGAGAGTGGATGAGGAATTTGGAAGGAACTTGAATGTAAAGTGGGGGGACTGTAAGAAAATGTTCTGGAAAGAGATGAAAAGAGTAAGACAGGGTGGAAGTGAAGTTAGCAGGGGAGTGAAAGATAAAAATGGTAGATTACTAGTGAAGGGAAAAAAAGTGAGCAGATGGAGAGAACACTTTAAGGAATTGTTGAACATAGAGGATGAAAGTAATGTGAGTACAAGTGGTTGGGGAATGGCTGGGAGAAGGAGGGAAGTGAGATGACAGGAAGAAATCAGTAGGATAGAAGTTGTGGACGCAATGAAGAAAGTTAAATCGGGGAAAGCCCCAGGAATTGATGGAGTGTGTGGTGAAATGCTGAAGCATGGTGAAGAGATAGTAGTAGAATGGATGTGGAAAATGTGCAGATTGGCCTGGGAGGAAGGTAGAGTCCCGGAGGATTGGAAGTCAGGTATAATTATTCCCTTGTACAAAGGAAAAGCGGAAAAAGAAGTGTGTGGTAATCATAGGGGCATTTGTCTTCTTAATATAATGGGAAAAGTGTATGGTAGGATACTTACTGACAGAGTTAGAGAAAGTGCAGAAGAATTAGTTGGAGAAGAACAGGGAGGCTTTAGGAAGGGAAGAGGTTGTGTAGATCAGATACTCATTCTTAAATCTTTAGTGGAAAAGTTTCTAGTGAAGGGAAAGAAGTTGTATGCGGCTTTCATAGATTTGGAGAAAGCATGACAGGGTGGATAGATAAGGATTGTGGAAAGTATTAAGAATATATGGAGCAGATGGGAAGTTACTGAATGCTGTGAAGAGTATGTATGATGGTACTAAGGCTGCAATGTGTGTGGATGGTGAACTGAGTGAATTTTTCTCTTTGAAGGTTGGGTTGAAACAGGGATGTGTCATGTCTCCATGGTTGTTCAATCTGTACATGGATGGGATAATAAAAGAAGTACAAGGTAGAGTAGTGGATGTTGGAGTGGCCCTGGTGAGAGAAGGTAGTGTTTGGAAACTCCCTGTACTGTTGTTTGCAGATGATACTGTGTTGTTGGGTGAAGACGAAGGAGAGCTGCAAGGCTTGGTGGATGAGTTTGGAAGAGTGTGTAAGAACGGAATCTAAAGGTGAATGTAGGGAAGAGTAAAGTGATGGTCTTTGATTATGTGTGTGTGGATGAAAGGATGCGAAGATGTGTAAAGGATGCAAGAGTGTATAGAGGTTGGGGGAGTGGACTTTCTGACCACTACTTGGTGGTGGCCAGAATTAGGATGCAAGTGAGATGGAGGAATAGAAGAAGGGAAAGACGAGAGGAAGGAGTAGTTGCAAGGAGAGTGGAAAGGTTACAAGAGGATGAGAAAAAGGCAGAGTATAAGAGAGAAGTGGAGGAACGACTGGGCAAATATGAATTGGAGCAGATGGGAGACATGGAAGGTGTGTGTAGCATATTTACAGAAGAAATATGTGCAGCATGTGATGTGGTGTGTGGAAGGAAGAGAAGGCGGAGGGGGGTGCAAGGAACAGCGTGGTGGACTGAAGAGGTGAAACAGGCTGTGGCACAAAAGAAGAAAGCATACAATGAATGGGTGACAAATAGGGGAGTGGAAGAAGTTGAGAGGCGGAAGAGAGAGTTATATGTGGAAAGGAAGAGAGAGGTGAAAAGATTAGTAAGAGAGAGTAAGAAGAGAGTGCATGAGGAATTTGGAAGGAATTTGAGTGTAAAGTGGAGGGACTGTAAGAAAATGTTCTGGAGAGAAGTGAAAAGAGTAAGACAGGGTGGAAGTGAAGTTAGCAGGGGAGTGAAAGATAAAAATGGTAGATTACTAGTGGAGAAGGGAGAAAAAGTGAGCAGATGGAGAGAACACTTTAAGGAATTGTTGAACGTAGAGGATGGAAGTAATGCGAGCATAAGTGGCTGGGGAATGGCTGGGAGAAGGAGGGAGGTGAGAAGACAGGAAGAAATCAGTAGGATAGAAGTTGTGGAAGCAATGAAGAAAGTTAAATCGGGGAAAGCCCCAGGAATTGATGGAGTGTGTGGTGAAATGCTGAAGCATGGGGGAGAGATAGTAGTAGAATGGATGTGGAAGATGTGCAGATTGGCCTGGGAGGAAGGTAGAGTCCCGGAGGATTGGAAGTCAGGTATAATTATTCCCTTGTACAAAGGAAAAGGGGAAAAAGAAGTGTGTGGTAATCATAGGGGCATTTGTCGTCTTAGTATAATAGGAGAAGTGTATGGTAGGATACTTATAGACAGAGTTAGAGAAAGAACAGAGAAATTAGTTGGAGAAGAACAGGGAGGCTTTAGGAAGGGAAGAGGTTGTGTAGATCAGATATTCATTCTTAGATCTTTAGTGGAAAAGTTTCTAGAGAAGGGAAAGAAGTTGTATGCGGCTTTCATGGATTTGGAGAAAGCATATGACAGGGTGGATAGACAAGGATTGTGGAAAGTATTAAGAATATATGGAGTAGATGGGAAGCTGTTGAATGCTGTGAAGAGTATGTACGATGGTGCGAAGGCTGCAGTGCATGTGGATGGTGAACTAAGCGAATTTTTCTCTTTGAATGTTGGTTTGAAACAGGAATGTGTCATGTCTCCATGGTTGTTCAATCTGTACATGGATGGGGTAATAAAAGAGGTACAAGGTAGGGTAGTGGATGTTGGAGTGGCCCTGGTGAGAGAGGATAGTGTTTGGAAACTCCCTGTACTGTTGTTTGCAGATGATACTGTGTTGTTGAGTGAAGACGAAGGGGAGCTGCAAGGCTTGGTGGATGAGTTTGAGAGAGTGTGTAAGAAACGGAACCTTAAGGTGAATGTAGGGAAGAGTAAAGTGATGGTCTTTGAGAGAGGTGAAGTTAGTGAATGTACAGCGAGGTTAGATGGTGAGGAATTGGAAAATGTGAGTACGTTTAAGTATTTGGGTAGTGTGATGAGTAAGGATGGAGGTTTGGAGGGTGAAGTGCTTGAAAGGGTACAGCAGGGAAGAAAGGTTGCTGGTTCCTTGAAAGCAGTGATAAGAAACAGGGAAGTGAGCATGGAGGTGAAAAAGTTACTACATGACAGTATTGTGATACCAACTCTAACGTACGGAAGTGAAGCTTGGACATTGTTGGAAGGACACAAGTCAAGAGTGAGAGCAGTGGAAATGAGTTATTTAAGAGGAGCCTGTGGAGTCACGTGGAGAGACAGGCTGACGAATGAGGATATAAAGGAGTGTTGTGGTGTGGATGTGGATGTGATAGGAAGCATTGTGAGGAACACACTGAGGTGGTTTGGCCATGTGGAGAGGATGGAGAGTGAAAGACTGACGAAGAGAGTGTATGTGAGTGAGGTGGAGGGGGGAAGAGGGAGGGGGAGGCCAAGGATGAGATGGAGGGATGGGGTGGAGAGGTATATGAGAGAGGGGGGTGTGAGTTGGGAGCAGGGCAGTGAAATGGCGGGGGACAGGGCGACTTGGAGGATATTTGTTTGTGGCCACCCCAAACGGGATTGAGGCGTCTGGCAATAGATAGATAGATAGATAGACTATGAGAGAGGTGAAGTCAGTGAATGTACAGTGAGGTTGGATGGTGAGCAACTGGAAAATGTGAGTACATTTAAGTCCTTGGGTAGTGTGATGAGTAAGGATGGAGGTTTGGAGGGTGAAGTGCTTGAAAGGGTACAGCAGGGAAGAAAGGTTTCTGGTTCCTTGAAAGCAGTGATAAGGAACAGGGAAGTGAGCATGGAAGTGAAAAAGTTACTACATGACAGTATTATGATACCAACTCTAACGTATGGAAGTGAAGCTTGGATGTTGCTGGAAGGACACAAGTCAAAAGTGAGAGCAGTGGAAATGAGTTATTTAAGAGGAGCCTGTGGAGTCACAAGGAGAGACAGGCTTACAAATGAGGATATAAAGGAGCCTTGTGGTGTGGATGTGGATGTGATAGGAGGCGTTAGGAGGAATACACTGAGGTGGTTTGGCCATGTGGAGAGGATGGAGGGTGAAAGACTGACGAAGAGAGTGTATGTGAGTGAGGTGGAGGGGGGAAGAGGGAGGGGGAGGCCGAGGATGAGATGGAGGGATGGGGTGGAGAGGTATATGAGAGAGGGGGGTGTGAGTTGGGAGCGGGGCAGTGAAATACGGGGGGACAGGGCGACGTGGAGGCGATTTGTTGTGGCCACTCCGAACGGGATTGAGGCGTCTGGCAATAGATAGATTGATAGATAATTTGTATTTAGTAGCTCCTCCACAGTCTTCTCACTTTGGAAGATTACTTTCAGAGGCCTTGACTTATTTCTCTCATATTTTCCTAGCCTTTTGTGCTTCTCTATGTCTTTATCACAGATTTTCTCTGATACTTCCTACCGTATGTTCATATGTCATGTCTCCATGGTTGATCATATCCATATATGGATGGGGTTATAAAAGAGATACAAGGTAATGCACTGGATGTTGGAATGGCCCTAATGAGAAAGGGCAGTGTTTGGAAACTCCCTGTACTGTTGTTTGCAGATGATACTGTGTTATCAAGTGAAGATGAAGGGGAGCTGCAAGGCTTGGTGGATGAGTTTGGGAGAGTGTGTAAGAAACAGAATCTAAAGGTGAATGTACAGAAGAGTAAAGTTATGGTCTCCGAGAGAAGTGAAGTCAATGAATGTACAGTGAGGTTGGATGAGGAGGAAATGGAAAATGTGAGTGCATTTAAGTACTTGGGTAGTGTGATGAGTAAGGATGGAAATTTTGAGGGTGAAGTGCTTGAAAGGGTACAGCAAGGAAGAAAGGTTGCTTGTTCCTTGAAAGCAGTGATAAGAAACAGGGAAGTGGGCATGGACGTGAAATACATGACAGTACTGTGATACCAACTCTATCGTACAGAAGTGAAGTTTGGACCTTGTTGGAGGGACAGACAGCAGTGGAAATGAGTTATTTGAAAGGAGCATGTGGAGTCAAATGGAGAGACAGACTGACAAATGAGGAAATGAAAGAGAGTTGTAGTATGGATGTGGATGTGATGGGAAGCATTAGGAGAAATACACTGAGGTCGTCTGGCCATGTGGAGAGGACGGAAAGCAAGAGACTGACGAGGAGAGTGTATGTGAGTGAGGTGGAGGGGGGGAGAGGGAGGGGGAGGCCAAGAATGAGATGGAGAGATGGAGTGGAGAGGGATAAGCAAGAGGGGTGTGAGCTGGAAGCAGGGCAATGAAATGGCAGGTGACAGGGCAACATGGAGGCAATTTTTTGTGGCCACCCCTTACGGGATTAAGGCATCTGGCAAAAGACAGAGAGATAAATATTTGCCATCTCCTTTTTGTTTCGAAATTTCGTTTTTTATTTCTTCTTCGTCTATACCAGTGATTACTACAGATTTGCTGATATCTGCTGAATCTTTGACCAATTTTGGGTTGTTTTGGATGATTTCTTTCACTTCCTTTCTAATGTTCTTCTCTTCGACTCTTGTTTCTAAGTCTTTCCTTACTTTCATCATTCCAGCATACGTGGTTTCTACATCATCTTTGTAACTCTGCATTATTTTGTCCACCTTGGTTATCTTCTCTTCAATATCACTGCTTTAGTCTACCAGACTGCTTGCTTACCTAACTGTCTCTGTATCATTTCTGAACTCCTCCATAATACTGTCATGGTTCACAACTGTACTTGTCATTTCACTAATCTTCCTTGTAAGTGAAACCACCTCAACTGACAGCTGATCTATTGTTGTGTCTTTTCTGTTTAATTCCTTTGCTCATTTTTCATTTTCTTCCTTCTGCATGCATACGTGCTTCTTACTTTCATCTATTTAACTTTGAAAACTTTTCTCCAGTTTATTCACTTTTTCTATTAGTTTATTATATGTTTCCATTTCAACCAGTTCTTGGTAGAAATCATCATCCTGTTTTCTACCTTAATTCTATTTCTTAACTCCATACATATTCACATTACTCAAGATGGTGCTCATCTTAAGGTGTGCGTATGCATTTTCCTGCTAACCGCCTGGTGACAGACGACGTTCAGCTGCTGCTGTGTTAATCAGCGGATTCTTGAACTAATTGGATGTATTCTCTTATTTGGACAACACTTTTGCCCTACTATATTAGAACATCATTAAATTTAACCTTGTATGGAGCTTGACTCATATACAGATACTATTTAGGTGTGGCCAGTTGTGGCCAAAGGTGGCCTGCGCAGAGCAAGGAGACAGACAAGTTGTCTCTTGCATTCCTCCAGGTGTGTGTGTGTGTGTGTGTGTGTGTGTGTGTGTGTGTGTGTGTGTGTGTGTGTGTGTGTGTGTGGCGGGTCAGTCATAACAAGGAAGGATGGGGTCAGGTGAAGACACTGACAAGGAGGTGAGGTGATAATTGCAGTTTGGGGAAGGGTAGAAGATATGTGGAGATGCAGAGAATATAATGGGCTTTAATCTGTGAATGAGAGAGAGAGAGAGAGAGAGCACAGACGTAAGTATGGAACAGAAAAGCGATGGGACAGAGGGAAAGAACTTTGTGTTGTTAGTTATTATGGGATTGGGGTTGGATTGGACAGGTACATGTGGTGAAGGGTGAGACGGCTTCAGACAAAGAGATAGAGGCAGGGGAGGTACAGGGTGGTAGAGAGAGAGAGCACAGAAGTAGGTATGGAACAGAAAGGTGATGGGACAGAGGGAAAGAACTTTGTGTGGTTAGTTATTATGGGATTAGGGTTGGATTGGACAGGTACATGTGGTGAAGGGTGAGACGGCTTCAGACAAAGAGACACAGGCAGGGGAGGTACAGGGTGGTCATTATAACTCTGGTGAAAATAGTGTGATGAGGGAACAGGAATATTCGAGAGTTTTTACATACAGCTAACTTCAGTGCAGTAACTGTGAACAGGTTTTGTGACTGCTGTAGTATTGGCTGACGATTCGGGAGAAGAAAAAATTTGGCTCTTACAGTACAGTATGCGACGGGTTTATATGTTGATGTTAATCCAGTAGCTGAGTCATGTAAATTAAGTTTTTCATAAATATTATACTGTTTGGCTGCCTTACTTCTTATTCAAAAGTATAAATACTGTATATATGATGCTGACGGTCAGAGTTCACTGTCCGTGGACTTGGATGCAATGCCAGTGACATTTCCTGAAGAATTTCATATGTTCAGGGGAAAATATGTGGTCTCCAGAACCTAACCCCTATTTTTACATGTAAATGTGTCGCCATTTAACAAGAAATTGATTTAACACGAGGTTCCACATAACCTATCTCATGTTATAAATAGACTCCACTGTAGTAAACTGTACCCCAAAATGACAGTGTTCACCCCACCTAAGACTAAAACACATTAATCTAAGTCTTAAAACAGTTTGTGAATCAACCTAAACACAAAATTTAAGTCTAAAGTATCATTAAAATCAGTTAAAAAAAACAACATCGTTATACAGGAGTTTGGCGGGACAGGGTGGTATTGCTATTCATATCACTAGGCCGGGGTATCGCATCTAGTGGTATCATATCTCGGGGTCTGGTCGTACATGATACATCGATAAATTTACATGGACAGAAAACTACTTGGATGAGGCATATCATACAGTCCCATGGTAGTACACATTTTACACCATGTTCCCACTAAATACAACAATTTTTATTCCATCCATCCATCAATCATCCAATCCTACGTTGCCCCATGAGGAGCGCAGGAGCCCGGGGCTGGGAGAGTTGGTCCTGACATTTAAGATGAGAGTGATCAGCCTCACTCATCCCTGACTGGCAGTATATGAGCAATAAACCCCAATCACCCCTTGGATATAAACCTTCACTGGCTCATCCGATTGGAGCACCACAATTACCCACTAAACCACCAGGCACCATAATTAGGTTTTATGGTTACCACCCAGCATTGTAAATGGTTTCCTGGTGTACAGGAAACCATTTGGCTTGCCACTCAGTGTAGAGTCACCCACAGGCAAAAGGAACAGGAAAGAATGAAGGAAAGAAAGATAATAGAGGGAGTGTAAAGTCACCCATTGACAGAAGGATGAGGAACGAATGAAGTAAAGAAAGACAGAAGAGGAAGGAAGGAAAGGAGGAAGGAGAGGAAAGGGCAGACACCTGGAAGCGGCACATCAAGTGAGTGGGTGGTGAGTGCCCCCACCTACCACAAAATAATTTTTATAACTTTACATTTTATACAGTTTAACTTTCAGATAAAACAAATGAATAAACATACAGAAATGAAGCCAGAATAAACCTTATTTACGTGAAAACTATCTATCTATCTATCTATATACCTAGGCAGCTTCCCCCAAGGAAAGGGAGGTAGCCGAGACAGGACGACACACTCCCCATTTACTCATCCATTCAAACTCATTCATTTGCATCTTAGCCTCAAAGGGGAGAACGGACAGATCCTCACCGCACCACACTGCACAAGGGTCAACTGCGCAATGCAATCAGTGACATCCGCAGCAGGGCCCGACAGCAGAGCTGGTGTACCCCTGCCACATCATAACAGACTCATCCCCTTACCCACACCTGACCTGAAATAGCTGACCAGACCAAATGCGGGAGAATATCCCCTCAGGGCTGCGTCATCACTTATTCATTCACAATTTCTCTCCACCCATTTCTGTCACGCACAGCCACTCTTCCTTGCTCAACAGACATCCCTCTCGCATCCAGCGCTCTCTTCACACTGTCCATCCATCCTATTCGTGGTCTTCCTCTCAGCCTTAAACCTCTCACATCAGATCTAGTTATCTTTTTCACCAATCGCTCATTATCCATTCTTTCCATATGCCCAAACCATCGCAACACCCTCTGCTCAACTCTACCAGCCATCTCCCGAACAACTCCAGTTCTCCTTCGCACTTCATCATTCCGCACTCGATGCATACGCATCACTCCACACATACTCCTCAGACACCTCATCTCCATTACATTCAAACTTTTCCTCTCTGCTACACCCATATTCCATGTTTCAGCCCAATACAATGCAGTCGGTACCACAACACCCTCATACAGCCTTCTCTTTACATCCATTCTAAGCGAACGACATCTAAACACTTTTTTCATTCCTCCCAGCACCTTTCCTACTTCATTTATTCTAAACTTCACTTCTGCATCTATTCTTCCATCCACAGCAACATGTGACCCTAGATATTTAAAACACTCTACCTCCTCAAGCAACTTGCCATTCAAAACTATATTCATCCCCCTACCATCTACCAACCTCATACACTTCATCACTTTACTCTTATTCTCATTTACTTTCAATTTCCTCCTTTCACACACCCTTCCAAACTCCTCTCATAACTTCCCAACATCAGGGTGAAAAATTTTTCCTGTGACACACAGTTGCAAAGGACATGTCTATGTTCAGAATTTCACAATCTTTCGTCTGTAAAAGTTTCAAGTTGATACGTCCAATAGTTTTTGAGTAAATTGAAAAAACTTCGAAAATCGCCTAAAAATGTCTGATTTGTTTATTACATTCCTATGTTGTTATACCTCATACCAACTAATCTGGCCAGGCATGTATGGCAACACTTTCTGTCGAGATTCTAATTGGCTGGAGGTGTTTGTTCGATTTCGTTGTTGCTAAAACTGATACTCTGTTTATTATCAGATGTGATACTGAGTTTGTTGACAATACAATCGTCAAATGCAATAAGAAATCCGTTATATACTTATCAACAATGAAGTTTTCATAGGAAGATAGAGATATTGAGTCAACATAGTATTATAACAGTCCAAGTCAAGGTCAGCATTCGAACAATTCCTTTAAATCTCCGACACACCGTGATATAACAGAAAATTAAGGAAACGTGCTTAATATAAGCGTTTGTATAACACAGTTTTAAATGTTAAGCTCAGTCCATACTGTGATAATAGAGGATATATAATGAAACAGTGTTCCTGTAGCCTACTTTGATTTTTCGCTATTTTTTCAAACCTCCCTCCCTGCAGAACTAGTCTTTTCATTATAATTTTTAACTATTCAGAGTTGAGGCACGTTTTAAGGGTGGGGAATGATCTTAAAATTTAAATGTGTGTTATACCAAGGCTTATATTAAGCAGGTTTCCTTAATTTTCTGTTGTATTACGGAGTGTCGGAGATTTAAAGGAATTGTTCGAATGCTGACCTTGACTTGGACTGTTATAATACTTTGTTGATTCAATATCTCTATCTTCCTACGAAAATTTAATTGTTGATAAGTATATAACGGATTTCTTATTGCTTTTGACGACTGTATTGTCGAAAAACTCAGTATCATATCTGATATTAAAAAGAGTAACAGTTTTAGCAACAATGAAATCGAACAAACACCCACAGCCAATCAGAATCTAGGCAGGAACAGTGTTGCCATACATGCCTGGCCAGATTAATTGGTATGAGGTATAGTGACACTGTAACAAACATTTATGTAAATTCTATCCAGTTTTGTAGCCCAAAGGTTAAGGAAGCCCATGATATAATTCACAGTATTACAGTAAAAGTCCAATTCTTCGGCATCCAATTCCCTGGCAAATCTGACATTTCGGCAGTTTTGAGAAATAGTCCCATTTACGAAAATCTCTGATCGTTCGACAGATTTTCCGATTTTTTTCATCAGTCTTGAAATTCTCCATGAGTCCTTAGAGCCTGTTGCACGACCTTCTACTGCTGGGGACTTCTTCCAGCAGTAGCAGACTCCAATCAACCCCTTCTATTGTACATATGTAAATAAGGAACCTACTATAAGTTTAGGTAAGTGCATATGAACTTGTAGGCCTACTGTATCATTACATTTATATACAGTATGTTCACTAATTTCTTTATTTTTCATATTCATGTATAGTACTGTATTCATTACAGTATTGTACAGTATCAAACAGTATACAGTACTCTCTCCAAACACATTTGTAATGATATGAGTAGTGATGATAGTGTTCACCGAAACATATAAGGTACTGAGTGGGTAGGGTTTTTGATAATTCGGCAATTTTGATTTTTCGGCACTTGCCTGGTCCCATAGATGCCGAAAAATCGGACTTCTACTGTATAACCCTTATTGTTAGAGAGAAAATGAATTTTGAAAAGTTACGATGAGTTGCGTGTGGTGACAGCACCTAAGCTCCAGCCTGTAGGCTATGTTCGTCTTTCGTAACTTTTCCCCAATTATTTTCACACATAGGTTACTTTGCTTTACAAAAGGATGCAGAAGAAATCATCAGCTTGATCAAACTTTCTTCAGATTTTTGAAGCGACCTATACTTTATGAGTATAATGACTGAGTGAATAGCAGTGAAATGCACCATATTTTCCCTATGAGAAATATATAATAAACACACATTTTATACCTTACAATACAATAGTACAAAAACTAGCCAAATACGCTGGTTATTCACATCCTCTAGCAGCGTTGTAGTGTTTCTTGAGAGGAGATGGAGTTGCAGAGAGGAGGTCATGTATGATCATAGCCAGTGTGTGTGTGTGTGTGTGTGTGTATTTACCTATTTGTAGTATACAGGCATTGAGCAGTGCTCGTGTTGTCCTGTCTCCATATCCACATTTATCAAGTCTACCTTTACACACATGAAAATTCTCATGCACCACCTCTTTGTCTAAGTCGTTCCAAATATTTATGTATTTACCTAATATACCTAATTGTGATATACATGGAATGTGCTATGCTCGTGGGTTTCAGTCGCTATTTCTCAATAAGTCAAATTTAGCTTTAAACTCGTTTAAGTTTTTAGACTGGACGATCTCTTTGTCCAGGCTATTCCATAAGTCTATACGTCTGTAAGGAAAGCTATATTTCTTGACATCCTTCAAGCAGCTTGACTTTTTCAATTTTATTCCGTGTCCTCTTGTTGCTCTCTTATCCCATACAAACAGATCTTCTTTGTCTATTTTATCTACTCCCACCATGGTCCTGAACACTGCAATCATGTCTCCCCTCTTTCTCCTTTCCTCTAAGGAAGGCAAATCCAGCTTTTCCAGCCTCTCTCCGTATGACAGGTCTGCCAGACTGGGGACCATCTTGGTTGCTGTTCGTTGTATTCTTGCAATCTTGTTCATATCTTTCTTTTTGTGTGGGGACCACACTACCGCTGCATATTCTAACCTGGGGCGGATCATTGCCACTATCAATTTTTTCATCATCTCCTCATCCATATAATGAAATGCTACTCTTATGTTACTCAAGAGTTTATAAGTCTCTCCAACTAGCTTGTTACTGTGCTTTTCTGGTGACAAACTATCTTGGACCAGCACTCCCAAATCTTTCTCTTCTCTCCTTTTTGTGATTAATTCATTACCCAACAAATAATTCAGTGATGGCCTCCTGGTACTTTTACCCATTTCCAATATTTTACATTTCTTTACATTAAATTTCATTTCCCATGTCTGGCTCCAATCATGTATCCTATCCAAATCCTCCTGCAGCATTTTACAATCCTCCTCAACCTCTACCTTCCTCAAGATCTTTACATCATCAGCAAACAGACTTGCATATAACTGTTCACTCCATCTACCATACCATTTACGTAAATCAGGAACATTACTGGTGCTAACACTGAGCCCTGAGGGACTCCACTTGTTACTTCCCTCCATCCAGACATCCTATCCTTTGTTACTGTCCTCATTTGTCTGTCTCTCAAAAAGTCTCTCATCCATTCCAGAAGTTTCACCTTCAGTCCTCCTATATATTCTAGATTCCACATTAGTCTCTTCTGAGGTACCTTGTCAAAGGCCTTCTCTAAGTCTAAGTACACACAATCCACCCAACCATCTCTCTCCTGTACCACGTCAATCGCTCTTGAGTAAAAGCTCAACAAGTTAGAAACACATGACCTTCCACTTCTGAATCCAAACTGACATTCAGCCAAAATATTCATCTCTTCTAGATATTTTATCCCTCTGTCTTTCAGGATTCTCTCGTACAATTTTGCTATCATGCTGGTTAGAGACACTGGTCTATAATTCAGGGGTTCCTCCCTTATAAATTGGTACCACATTTGCCCTCTTCCATTCTTGTGGCACTTTCCCCTCTTCCAGAGAACACACGATTAAACTATGAATTTTATCCGCCAGTTGTTCTCTGCATTCCTTCAGTACCCAATTACAAATTCCATCAGGTCCTGGGGCTTTCCTTACATCTTGAGTTTCCAGTAATTTATCCACTTCCTGTACCTCCACTTTTATATCTTTTATCACCGGTACATTTCTAATCACTATGTGTGTGTGTGTGTGTGTGTGTGTGTGTGTGTGTGTATTTACCTATTTACCTATTTGTAGTATACAGGAATTGAGCAATGCTCGTGTTGTCCTGTCTCCATATCCACATTTATCAAGTCTACCTTTACACACATGAATGTTTTTCTCATGCACCACCTCTTTGTCTAAGTCGTTCCAAATATTTAAGCATTTACCTAATATACCCAATTGTGATATACACGGAATGTACTATGCTCGTGGGTTTCCGTCGCTGTTTCTCAGTAAGTCAAATTTAGCTTTAAACTCGTTCAAGTTTCTAGACTGGACGATCTCTTTGTCCAGGCTATTCCATAAGTCTATACTTCTGTAAGGAAAGCTGTATTTCTTGATATCCTTCAAGCAGCTTGACTTTTTCAATTTCATTCCGTGTCCTTTTGTTGCTCTCTTATCCCATACAAACAGATCTTCTTTGTCAATTTTATCTACTCCCACCATGGTCCTGAACACTGCAATCATGTCTCCCCTCTTTCTCCTTTCCTCTAAGGAAGGCAAATCCAGCTTTTCCAGCCTCTCTCTGTATGACAGGTCTGCCAGACTGGGGACCATCTTGGTTGCTGTTCGTTGTATTCTTGCAATCTTGTTTATATCTTTCTTTTTGTGTGGGGACCACACTACCGCTGCATATTCTAACCTGGGGCGGATCATTGCCACTATCAATTTTTCATCATCTCCTCATCCATATAATGAAATGCTACTCTTATGTTACTCAAGAGTTTATAAGTCTCTCCAACTATCTTGTTAATGTGCTTTTCTGGTGAGAAACTATCTTGGACCAGCACTCCCAAATCTTTCTTTTCTCTCCTTTTTGTGATTAATTCATTACCCAACAAATAATTCAGTGATGGCCTCCTGGTACTTTTACCCATTTCCAATATTTTACATTTCTTTACATTAAATTTCATTTCCCATGTCTGGCTCCAATCATGTATCCTATCCAAATCCTCCTGCAGCATTTTACAATCCTCCTCAACCTCTACCTTCCTCAAGATCTTTACATCATCAGCAAACAGACTTGCATATAACTGTTCACTCCATCTACCATAGCATTTACGTAAATCAGGAACATTACTGGCACCAACACCGAGCCCTGAGGGACTCCACTTGTTACTTCCCTCCATCCAGACATCCTATCCTTTGTTACTGTCCTCATTTGTCTGTCTCTCAAAAAGTCTCTCATCCATTCCAGAAGTTTCACCTTCAGTCCTCCTATATATTCTAGTTTCCACATTAGTCTCTCCTATGGTACCTTGTCAAAGGCCTTCTCTAAGTCTACGTACACACAATCCACCCAACCATCTCTCTCCTGTACCAAGTCAATCGCTCTTGAGTAAAAGCTCAACAAGTTAGAAACACATGCCCTTCCACTTCTGAATCCAAACTGACATTCAGCCAAAATATTCATCTCTTCCAGTTATTTTATCCCTCTGTCTTTCAGGATTCTCTTGCACAATTTTGCTATCATGCTGGTTAGAGACACTGGTCTATAATTCAGGGGTTCCTCCCTTATAAATTGGTACCACATTTGCCCTCTTCCATTCTTGTGGCACTTTCCCCTCTTCCAGAGAACACATGATTAAACTATGAATTTTATCCGCCAGTTGTTCTCTGCATTCCTTCAGTACCCAATTAGAAATTCCATCAGGTCCTGGGGCTTTCCTTACATCTTGAGTTTCCAGTAATTTATACACCCCTGGGGGTAGGGGGGTTCAAGAATACTCCCCCAGTATCCCTGCTTGTCGTACAAGGCGACTGAAAGGGTTGGTGGTGGGTTAGTGCCCCACCTCGTAAAAAGAACTAACTAAAAAAGCGAGCAAAGCGCCTCGGACCCGGACGGACCATACGTTGACGACTAAGGAACGGACGAAGGACATTCTTAGGGTGGGAACGTGGAATTTGAGAGGAGCAATGATGAAGTGAAAGAGAGAGAGATTATTCAGGTGCTTGAGGATGCAAAAGTGGATATATGTGGATTGACTGAAACTAAATGGGAAGGTGAAAGGGTGAGAGAATGGGAATATGGTTCAGGTATATGTGCGGGAGTCAGTGAGAATGAGAGGGCAAGAGAGGGAGTATGTCTGATGATAAGCAAGAAGTGGAAGGAGAATATAAGAGAGTATGGAACAGTGGGTGCAGGGATTGTATGGGTGGGGATGAGAGTAGGTATACAAGCGTGGGCGATTGTATGTGTGTATGCCCCGACAGAGGATCGAGTGGCAAGAGTGAAAGATGAGTTTTGGGCGAGTGTAGAAACGTGTATGGACAAGTTTGAGAGGAGCGAGAGAGTGCTGTTCATTGGAGACATGAATGGCAAAGTTGGGAATGTACGAGTGGATGAAGTGGTTGGTCAGTGGGGTGTGCCAGCTGATGTAGATGGGAATGGAAGTGCTTTGGTGGACAACTGTGCTTGTAAGGGGTTGGCAATAGCCAACACCTACTTTCGGCATAAGATGATCCACCGGTATACATGGAGAGTAATGAGGAGGATGGATGGTGAACTTGTTGAACGAAAGGCAATGATAGACTACGTGTGTGCGAATGAGAAGACAAGTGTTGGATGCAAGAGTGTGGAGAGGGTGGGGGAATGGAGCCTCGGACCATCACTTAGTGATGGCCAAGGTAGAGCTGCAAAGAAAGTGGCTCAGGAGACGAAGGGGAAGACAGGAGGAAGCAACTCCTGTGAGAAGAGTGGAGAAATTGCAAGATAGTGAGAAAATGACAGAGTATAAGAGCATAGTGGAAGAAAGACTGGGAAGGTATGAGCTAGAGCAGAAGGAAGGGGTGGAAAACGTATGTAAGATATTCACGGAGGAGATAGGCGCAGCGTGTGAGGCGGTTTGTGGAGTTAGGAGGAGATGCAAGGGTGTGCAAGGGACAGCATGGTGAAATGATGAGGTGAAACGAGCTGTGGAACAAAAGAAGAAGGCATATAGTGAATGGTTAGCGAGTAGAGGTAGGGGAGAAGATGAGAGAGAGAAGAGAGAGGTATATGTGAGCAGGAGAAGGGAGGTTAAGAGACTGGTGAAGGAGAGCAAGAAGAAAGTGGAGGAAGAGTTTGGGAGGAATCTGAGTGTGAAATGGAGGGAGAGTAAGAAATTGTTTTGGAAGGAGGTAAAGAAAGTAAGGCAGTGTGAAAGGGGAAATAGTAGGGGGGTGAAAGATAGGAATAATAGATTGTTGGTGGAGAAGAGAGAGAAACTGAAGAGATGGAAGGAGCACTTTGAGGATTTGTTGAATGTGGAGAGTGAGAACACTGTGAGTATAAGTGGTTGGGGAATGGCTGGGAGAAGAGATGAGAGGAGGGAGGAAGAGATCAGTAGGGCGGAGGTCGTGGAAGCGATGAAGAATATTAAGTTGGGAAAGGCCCCAGGAATTGATGGAGTGTGTGGTAAAATGCTTAGGTATGGGGGTGAGATTGTTGTGGAGTGGATATGGAAGTTGTGTAGATTGGCTTGGGAAGAGGGAAGGGTTCCAGAGGACTGGAAATCAGGTATAATTGTTCCTTTATACAAAGGAAAAGGAGAGAGAGAAGTATGTGGTAACCATAGGGGTATTTGCCTTCTTAGTGTGACTGGTAAAATATATGGTAGAATACTCATTGATAGGGTTAGGCATATGACAGAGGAGCTAGTTGGAGAGGAACAAGGGGGATTCAGGAAGGGAAAAGGGTGTGTAGATCAGATATCTGTTCAAAGATGTTTAGTGGAGAAGTATCTAGAGAAGGGAAGGAAAGTGTATGCTGCCTTCATGGACTTGGAGAAAGCTTATGACAGAATAGATAGGCAAGGTATGTGGAAGGTATTAAGAATATATGGAGTGGAGGGGAAATTGTTGAGTGCTGTGAAGAGTATGTACAAGGGAGCTAGGGCTACGGTGCGAATGGATGGTGAGCTGAGTGAGTTGTTTGATCTCAAGGTGGGACTGAAACAGGGTTGTGTCATGTCTCCATGGCTGTTTAATATATACATGGATGGGGTTGTAAAGGAGGTGCAGGGTAGGGCAGTGGATGTGGGGGTGGCTCTAATGAACGAGGGTGAGATTTGGAAGCTTCCGGTGTTGCTGTTTGCTGATGATACAGTGCTGTTGAGTGAAGATGAATGGGAGTTGCAACGTTTGGTGAATGAATTTGGGACAGTGTGTAGGAGGAGGAATCTGAAAGTTAATGTAAACAAAAGTAAAGTTATGGTGTTTGAGAGGAATGAAGTCAAAGAGTTTGCAGTGAGGTTGGATGGTGAGGATATGGAGAATGTGAGTGCATTCAAGTACTTGGGTAGTGTGATGAGTAAGGATGGAACTTTGGGGGATGAAGTGCGTGAAAGGGTACAGCTGGGAAGGAAGGTTGTTGGTACACTGAGAGCAGTGATGAGAAATAGGGAGGTGAGTATGGAAGTTAAGAAGTCACTGCATGATAGTATTGTGATCCCTACCCTGACGTATGGAAGCGAGGCATGGACCTTACAAGAGGGGAACAAGTCAAGAGTGAGAGCAGTGGAAATGAGTTACTTGAGAGGAGCATGTGGAGTGACGTGGAGGGATAGGTTGACAAATGAACAAGTGAAGGAACGCTGTGGGGTGGATGTGGATGTGGTTGAGAAGATTAGGAGAAATACACTGAGGTGGTTTGGACATGTGGAGATAATGGAGAATGAAAGACTGACTAAGAGGGTGTATGTGGGTGAGGTGGGAGGAGGGAGAGGGAGAGGTAGACCAAGGATGAGGTGGAGGGATGGAGTTGAGAGGTATATGAGGGAGGGGGGGGTGAGTTGGGGGGAGGGTAGTCAAATGGTGGGTGACAGAGCGACTTGGAGGCGTTTTGTATGCGGCAACCCTTTGCGGGATTAGGGCGTCGGGCTATAGATAGATAGATAGATCACCGGTACATTTCTAATCACTGTGTGTGTGTGTGTGTGTGTGTGTGTGTATTTACCTATTTACCTATTTGTAGTATACAGGAATTGAGCAATGCTCGTGTTGTCCTGTCTCCATATCCACATTTATCAAGTCTACCTTTACACACATGAATGTTTTTCTCATGCACCACCTCTTTGTCTAAGTCGTTCCAAATATTTAAGCATTTACCTAATATACCTAATTGTGATATACACGGAATGTACTATGCTCGTGGGTTTCCGTCGCTGTTTCTCAGTAAGTCAAATTTAGCTTTAAACTCGTTTAAGTTTTTAGACTGGACGATCTCTTTGTCCAGGCTATTCCATAAGTCTATACTTCTGTAAGGAAAGCTGTATTTCTTGATATCCTTCAAGCAGCTTGACTTTTTCAATTTCATTCCGTGTCCTTTTGTTGCTCTCTTATCCCATACAAACAGATCTTCTTTGTCAATTTTATCTACTCCCACCATGGTCCTGAACACTGCATTCATGTCTCCCCTCTTTCTCCTTTCCTCTAAGGAAGGCAAATCCAGTTTTTCCAGCCACTCTCTGTATGACAGGTCTGTCAGACTGGGGACCATCTTGGTTGCTGTTCTTTGTATTCTCTCAATCTTGTTTATATCTTTCTTTTTGTGTGGGGACCACACTACCGCTGCATATTCTAACCTGGGGCGGATCATTGCCACTATCAATTTTTTCATCATCTCCTCATCCATATAATGAAATGCTACTCTTATGTTACTCAAGAGTTTATAAGTCTCTCCAATTATCTTGTTAATGTGCTTTTCTGGTGATAAACTATCTTGGACCAGCACTCCCAAATCTTTCTTTTCTCTCCTTTTTGTGATTAATTCATTACCCAACAAATAATTCAGTGATGGCCTCCTGGTACTTTTACCCATTTCCAATATTTTACATTTCTTTACATTAAATTTCATTTCCCATGTCCGGCTCCAATTGTGTATCCTATCCAAATCCTCCTGCAGTATTTTACAATCCTCCTCAACCTCTACCTTCCTCAAGATCTTTACATCATCAGCAAACAGACTTGCATAACTGTTCACTCCATCTACCATATCATTTACGTAAATCAGGAACATTACTGGCGCCAACACCGAGCCCTGAGGGACTCCACTTGTTACTTCCCTCCACCCAGACATCCTATCCTCTATTACTGTCCTCATTTGTCTGTCTCTCAAAAAGTCTTTCATCCACTCCAGAAGTTTCCCCTTCAGTCCTCCTATATATTCTAGTATCCACATTAGTCTCTTATGAGGTACCTTGTCAAAGGCCTTCTCTAAGTCTAAGTACACACAATCCACCCAACCATCTCTCTCCTGTACCACGTCAATCGCTCTTGAGTAAAAGCTCAACAAGTTAGAAACACATGACCTTCCACTTCTGAATCCAAACTGACATTCAGCCAAAATATTCATCTCTTCCAGATATTTTATCCATCTGTCTTTCAGGATTCTCTCACACAATTTTGCGACCATGATGGTTAGAGACACTGGTTTATAATTCAGGGGTTCTTCCCTGTTTCCTCCCTTGTAAATTGGTACCACATTTGCCCTCTTCCATTCTTGTGGCACTTTCCCCTCTTCCAGTGAGCATACGATTAAACTGTGAATTTTATCCGCCAGTTGTTCTCTGCATTCCTTCAGTACCCAATTAGAAATTCCATCAGGTCCTGGGGCTTTCCTTACATCTTGAGTTTCCAGTAATTTATACACTTCCTGTACCTCCACTTTTATATCTTTTATCACCGGAACATTTCTAATCACTCCCTCCCCTTCCACAAGCTCCTTTTCTTTAGTGAAAACTAACTGGAAACGTTTGTTCATTATTTCTGCTTGCATTGCCGCATCCTTAAAGACCTCTCCTTCTACTTTCAGTTTGGTGATTCCTTCCTTTTGTTTCAGTTTGCCATTAACAAATCTATAAAACAGTTTGGGTTCATCCTTGCATTTGTCTATTATACCTTTTTCAAAATTCCTTTCTTCTTCTCTACGTATTCTTGTGTATTCTTGTGTGTGTGTGTATGGAGTGATGGCAGTGATGTCAGTTGTCACAGAAGTGATGGCAGTGGTATCAGTTGTCATAGGAGTGATGGCAGTGATGTCAGTTGTAACAGGAGTGATGGTAGTGGTGTCAGTTGTCATAGGAGTGATGGCAGTGATGTCAGTTGTAACAGGAGTAATGGTAGTGGTGTCAGTTGTCATAGGAGTGATGGCAGTGGTGTCAGTTGTCATAGGAGTAATGGCAGTGGTGTCAGTTGTCACAGAAGTGATGGCAGTAACAGGAGTAGTAGTAGTAACACCAGTGGTGGCAGTGGTGAAAAGACTGGTGGTACTGATGGTGCTACTACTACTCTCTGTTGTGCTTAACGCCACGGCCTTGACCACGGCTTTCCGCTTATCACCGCTCGTGTCAGATTTCACCCTCGCCCTCCTGTTCCTCACTCTCTCCTCCTCAGCATATTCAATGTCTGTTTCATTATCACTTTCCTCACTCTCACTGCCAGTGAACAAGTATTTCATGTACTCTTTTTGAGATATTCACTTGCGAGGCATTTTTCCGGAAGTGTATCAAACTGCAGGGGAACAGTAAAATCAGTTATGAATTTTCAAATCTAGTTTTCTCTGAAAATATATAAGAAACACTTATAAACATTCTTCACAAGCACACTGCACTATACTGTATACAACACAATATCACTATACACACGTAATGTACGGACTGTGAGGTAGTGGGAAACGCGAGTTTAAATGCCCGGCTGCACACTCACACACCCTTCCAGCCTGACTGACGGGAGAATACTGAACTAAATATAGGCCACTTACCCTTACGATAAGCTCCCGGGTGTTGCCATATATTTCCCCTAGACCTGGCCACCCTTAACTTTGTCTCAACCAAATTTGACACAAATCCATCCACAGGTAAAGCTTCTATGACCATTTATAGGAAGTTGCATCATCGGTACTCTTCAGATTGCAAGGATTATGACTTACATTGCGTCATCGTGCGTGAAGGGGTGAATGTGTAATGACAAGAACCCCTTCCTTGTGCATTATGTGCATCAATCAGACATGTAATATGTTGTAGGGGCACCTAGCACTCATCCTTCTTTGATATTGGAGGCCAGGAGAGTAGGTCCCATCATTGCTTTATACCCACATCAACGAATTATTCGAACATGAAACGAACATCATTTGATAATGCGTAAATCTCTGTTTGTGAAGGACAATCAAATGAAATTGACAGCAAGTGGCAAGATTGCTAGCCTGGTAGGCATATGGCCTGTATGTATGATTCCAACTGGTACGTTGAAAATATACAGTAAAAGATTGCTCAGATGAACATTTTGATCTGTTGGTAACTTTACTGAAAGGCTGCTCAACAATGTACTCTCCTGGTCTCCAATATCAAAGAAGGATTAGTGCTGGGTGCCCCTACAACATACTATATGTCTGCTTGATGCACCTAATGCCCAAGGAAGGTGTGCTTGTCATTACACATTAAGCCAAGGTGATCAAACTAAGGCTTTGTCTCTCCTCCCACAATTTTTGTAAGAGTTAAACCGTATAAAATGTAAAGTTATAAAAATTATTGTATTTAGTGGGAACATGGTGTAAATGGTGTACTACCAAGGGACTGTATGATATGTCTCATCCAAGTAGTTTTCTGTCCATGCAAATTAATCATTATACAGGCAGACCCCAAGAAACGATACCCCTTGATGCGATACCCTGGCATAGCGATGGGGATAGAAATACCACCCTACCCCGCCAAATGATGGCCAAACCCCGGTATAATGATTTAAAAAAAAAATAATTTTGATGACATTTTAGACTTAAATTTTGTGTTTAGGTTGACTCATAAACTCTTTTTATTTATGGGTGGGGTGAACACTGTCATTTTGGGGTACAGTTTACTACAGTGGAGTCTATTTATAACATGAGATAGGTTATGCGGAACCTCATGTTAAATCAATTTCATGTTAAATGGTGACATATACAGTAATCACTCTAATATCCGGACGCCCAATAACCGAACATCCCCACTACCCGGACCTTATCGTCCTGGGATCCAACATTCCCAAAATGGTCCGAAAACCCCCCAAAATTAAAAATCGATTTTTTGCCATCAGTAATTTGAACTTGCCGCGCGCGCCGCGGGAGAGCATTGTTTTGGTTCGTCATTCCTCCGACGTCCGATAGAGCGCCGCTGCATCCTCCCCACTTCCCGCCTGTCTCTCACCGTGACTGGACCTACTCTTCGCAATGGCTGCCCACGTGCTCGCTTTTGTGGTGGTGCCGTACTTGCTGCAAGGCCTCCTGCTGCTCTCGGCCCTCCTCTTAGTATGTGTGATGATGGCCCCGCCACCTGAGAAAAGGAAGAGAGTGGTGTTGACTCTGGAAAAGAAGAGGGAGATATTGGAGAAAGTTGATGCGGGTTGGTCTTCTTCCCGCATTCTCCGCGAGTATAACCTGGCCCGGTCGACTTTGTTTGATATCAAGAGGTCCCGAGACAAACTCATGCAGTACACGGCTGACTTCTTGTCGAGAAGCAAATGCAACGTGGAAAGGAAGGTTATGTTTACCCCCAAGTTTGCAGAAATCGACCGATCCAAGTTGATTTGGTACCGACAGCAACGTCCAGCTGGTGTGATGGTACGTGGAATGGAGCTGAAGGCTGCTGCTGAGAAGTTTGCAAGGCTTCACGACGCCCTAGACTTCAAGGCATCAGAGGGTTGGCTCTTCGTGTTCAAGTTGCGACATGGCCTTACTAACCGTAAAGCACATGGCGAAGCATTGGACGCTAACGAGGATGGAGTTGACGAGTTTCGGCACAAGGTGAAAGGCTTGATCGACAGGGAGGGCCTCACAATCGGTCGTCTATAACGCAGACGAAACTGGCCTATTCTATCGCTCGCTGCCAACGAACACTCAAGCCGAGGAGACGGAGAAGCGTGTACCTGGCCGCAAGCTTTCTAAGGAACGGATATCTGCTTTGTGTTGTGCCAGTGCTAATGGCATGCACCGGCTTAAGCCCATTGTTGTTGGCCGTGCAAAGCAGCCTCGGTGCCTTCGTGGGGTGATGGATGTCCTTCCTGTCGTATGGTACCATTCTTTGAAAGCACGGTTCACAGCTGTGATTTTCAAAGACTGGTTTCACTGTCACTTCGTCAAGGAGGTCATCCAGTACCAGACAAAGACACTGGGAATCCCTCGCGACCAGGTAAAGGCTCTTCTGCTCGACAATGCACCTGCCCACCCGTGCAACAAGGACTTGGTTGCTGAGAATGGCCGTATTAGGTGCATGTTTCTGCCACCTAATACGACTGCTCTCATTCAACCCATGGACCAAGGAGTGATCGTGGCAACAAAGCGCCTGTACCGTCGGAAGTTCCTGGACGAGGTGATGGTTGTTCTCGAGGACGAGGACGAGCGCAGGGAAGGATGTGACACTCGAGGCAAGCGGACTTTGGAAAACCTTCGCCGCTACGTCAAGTCTGCGCTGTACAACTGGGCTAGTGCATGGAAGGAAGTCTCTGTGAAAACTCTTGAAAATGGTTGATCTCGTCTGCTTCTTGGAACAGATGTGGAGTACGATTTTCTGGCCTTTGACGTGGATGACTTCCATGCATGGCTACGTACGCACGGCGACGTTGTTGATGTGGACGATGTACGTGAGTGGTTGGACGACGATGAGGGCGATCCTGGGTATCAGACGTTGTCTGATATCGAGATCGCGTCTTCGGTTGCTGGTGTCAGTCCCGAACTTGAAGATTCCAACGATGAAGGCGACGATGATGCGGACTCCTCTCAGCAGGACACTACTCCAGCCATCCCCAAGCTGAGCGCACTCCGGGAACATCTAGAGTTCGTCCTAGACTACCTGGAACACCCGGACTGCGACAGGGAGATGGGGCCCTTGGGACTCGTGGAGGAAGTGCGTGCTTTCAGGCAGCGCATCATCAATCGCCAGAATCGTCGGTCCTTGCGTCAGTCAACGACTGACAGTTTTTTCAGGCCCGTGACCCCTGCTGTGCCAAGCCCTGGCTCCACTCCGTTGCCTCCCCAAGACAGGCCCTCATGCTCCGAGCCACAGCCCAGCACATCAGCTACAGTGGAGTCACCGCTCGATGTGAGTTTGCGGCTTTCGTCAGAGTCTTCTGCAGTCGGTACGCCATCACCATGACCCAGCGATGCACCCCTTGGTCGCCTGCCAGTGATACTCTCGGACTCTGACAGTGAATAAACAGCAAGAACTTCTCCACTAGACCACACGGGAATTTTGAGTGTTGTGCAGTGAAAAAAACGGTGTGTTGTGTTAAGGTTTTCGAAATGAAAGAAAAGTCTCATTGGAAACAAAATTTAATGTAACTAACCTTCTTTGTTTTGGCTTTGGAAAATAAAAAAAAACTTGGGAAAAGTTAATGTGCAACACTAAATTAAAATGGAACATTATTTGGACTAAAGTGAACACTGTGAAGAGAACGGACTTCTGTGTGTTATTGACTAAGTTCAGTGCAAGACTTCAGGAAGAGTGTACTGCAAGTGCTTCAGGAAATCGTTCTTACTGTCAGAGTACGAGAGGAGGCGGTTATTCATCGAGGTGGCCAGGGACTTGCTGTAAGTAGCCAGAATGTTTCATACTGTACTTTTTTCCATACTATACTTACCAGAATGTTTCATACTGTACTTTTTTCCATACTATACTTACCAGAATGTTTCATACTGTACTTTTTTCCATACTATACTTACCTCATGCATGTGCGGTAGGAATGTGTTTTTCAGAGTTAGGCTAGGTTAGGGTCCATAAGTACCAGAATGTTTATTAATGTATGAACATACAGTACTTCTAAACCCTCATTTTATGTTTCTTTTGCATTTATTTCAGTCATTTATGTGCCTTATTGGTGTGATTTGGGTGTTAAATAGGTGCTATGCATGTCCAGAGGGAGTTGTATAGGTGTTTCTCTGAGTTAGGATCCATAAGTTCAAGTCCATAAGCTGGGGCCCAATATCCGGACGAAACCAATAACCGAACCTACCGATGGCTCTATTACTCCGGATATTGGACTGATTACTGTACTTACATGTAAAACAGGGGGTTAGGTTTTGGAGACCACATATTTTCCCCAAAATATATGAAATTCTTCAGATATGGGGTGGTGCATCCCATTAGCACTTGCACAGCAAAACACCGAGGCATGTTGTTTGGACAACTTCCGACCACGCACAGTCTTCTCTTGCACTTCTGCCAGGGTGCTGGTGGGAAAAGAATGGAAGAACAGGCCAGTTTCATAAGCTTAGTACACCTGACTGAGAGCAAGGCCCTCCTCCTCGATCAAACATTGAACTTTCTGGCGAAATGGCTCAACATCCTCCACTGTTGCATCCAAAGCCTCGCCATGTGCTTTACGGCCATCAAATATGTGTTGAAGTTTCAACCGCAAGAGCCAACCCTCAGATGCCTTGAAGCTGTGCACGTTGTGCAGATGTGAAAACTTCTCGGCTGCAGTCTTCAACTCAGTTCCGTGTACAAGCACGCCGGCATCCCACTGCTGTTGGAACCAAACCATAGTTGACTGGTCAATGATGGCGTTGCGGGGCTGGAACATCACCTTCCGGTCACCTTTCCTAGTTATATCACCATAGTCTTGGCTGTTTCGTAAGCTTGTCCTGTGATTTCTTGCTATTAGGCAAAACTGAACGGGGCAAGTCAAATTTCACACAGAATGCATGAAGTTCGTTAGCCCGTGTCAACATTGCCTAATATCTCATGCTTCTTCTCCAGAGTCAGAAACCTTCCTCTTGCATTTCTCAGGTGGTGGTGGGACCATTAACACACACACGAGAACACCACAGAGGAGAATTAACCCCTAAACCGCAGGGTTGTTTTGGCTCGACTTGCGTGTCCGGCTAGGATATTCGCGCTCCAACAGACTCTGTAAAAATATTTGCCAAAAATCAGTTATTAGTCCTAGAACATTATAATTATATATGCAAATGGCACATACCTTTAGCTTTCTCCTGGGATGTTTACTGAGCCTTCATCGAGTACCATAGGACTTGTGGAGACTTCTGAAGTTGGGTAACGAAGTCTCCACTTTACACTTCCCGACAACCCGTAATATGATTACCACAGCCTGATATTTTCACTAGAAACGCTATTCTATGATTTTAAAAATAGTTTGGAATCCATACTCCAAAAAAAAAAACACTGAAAGCAATGAAAATTACAAGCGCATATGACCTTCCCACTTGCGCTCGTTCGCCGCTGGTATTCTGTCATTTATTATTCATAAAAACACTCACACTTTATATTCCTATTACTATATAACACTTATATATATCTGCAGTCTTTATCCATAAGTTTCCTTCAGTAATAGTAGTTTATTGTCACTGTAGGCATTCAATTTCTCTTTCAGTAAAATACGTAGCATTCACTTTCTCGTCCTGTATACTAGCGTTGAGAACGAATCTGTCACTTTCACTTCCACATTCATAACTCATAGTGTTCATACATGCTAGAATGAAACTTTCACTTTCATTACTCCTAGTATATATACTCGTATTCTTATATTACTACTCATTTACATTTCTATTAACATTCTCTATTTTATTTACATTATTTACATTTCTACTTTATTTACACTGTGTTATGCACTGTCACTTGCAGTAACTTATAAAACTATTTTCCACTTCACTTATATTTACATTCATTGCTTTCACTTGTTGTTTACACATTATTTACACTTCCACTTGCACTGTTTTAGTCACCATAAAGATCATTGTCACTGTCCATCATTTTCATTGATAAATTAGCCAGTTCACGTTCCACAGCAGTCACTTAGCCCTTTACCCCTTTCCACACGAGGTTTAGTAGGGGTAGAGGTCACAGGGCGCTTCACATGGGGCTAAAAAGCGGAGGAACTGGACAAGCGCAAATCCAATGTGATTTCACCTTGAAAGACGACAGTAAACTGAATGCTGTGGTGGCCTAGGGGGAGTGCAACGCTGCCACTGTCAGCTTGGTGACAGCTGCTAATATATAGCAGTGAAATGATTGGCAGGAAATCTAGACAATACATAATAAATTAGGTAGTTCCAGGTGAATGTAAATATCACTTAGGCTTCTCCCTTCCTTTCTTATATATATTTTCATTACGAGAATAGATTATACGGCATATTTCAAGGGGAAATAAACAGGGAAACTTAGCGAACGAGTGCAAGTGAGGTGTTGTCAGGTGATAATTAGCCAATTCCAGGTGTATGGCACTATCACTTACCTTATTTTTTTTTTTGTATATATTATTTGTTATAAGAATAGGGCATAGGGCTTATTTCAATGGATGAAATCAGTGGAAAATTCCGGGGAAGATTTACTTAGCACAGCGTGGCCAGGCAGACGAGAGGAGAGGGTAATGGAGGGGAGGTAGGGAGGGGAGTCAAGAACGGGGAGAAATGGCTAAATTGTCATCAATGGATGGGAGTACAGATGAGATTAGGAGTGCTAACTAGTGATGGACATTGGCAGTACTGATAGATGATACAAGCCACCACTTGAAAGCCTGGGCGATTTCAAAATAACACAGAATCACAAAAGTGACGCCCCGCGGTATGATCCCTTGCTCCCAAGCGTCACGAAAGTGACGCCCTGCGGTTAAGGGGTTAAGGCCTGCAAAAGGTGGGGCACCATCACAACCTGAATAATGGAAGCTGCCATTGTTAAACCTCTGCTAAACATGTCCACACACAGAGAAACAAAGCCGGGAACAGAGGTGTTATAGTGCCTGGGAGTGTACAGCATTGCCATGTCTCTACCCACACTTGGCTATGAAAATGCTAGCAAAAAATAGGCCACTGACCCACGAGTGCAAGGGTTCTTTTCACTCACCCAGGCAAATGTATATAATGTAGCAGAAACACCAGGGCCCCCTACATCATAGGCCTAAGGAGTGGCCAAGTAATATGGAGGGCGATGCGACTTATACCACTCGGTAAGGGGGCGAATGCCCGTGCGTGGCCAAGAGTTTCTGACTAATCCGGGCAACCAGGGGGATTTCAACCATATGATAGGGATCCATACAGCCATTCTCGTTCACCTTGTGGATTACGCACTGTCTTCCTCATGCGCTTGCGGAATGTACCGGTGATCGGGGTGGCCGGGGGATTTCCACAATTCGGTAGGGACCTGAAAAGCCATTCTTGCTCAGCTTGTGGTTTACTTCTGATATCCTCAAGTGCTGCTGGAATGTCTACATCGACTGGGGAGGCCTGGTGATTTTGACCATATGTTAGGGATCCATACTGATATTCTCGTTCACCTTAAGGGTTTCATTCTACAGTCGAGTCACCTAATCCATGGCAATATGGTTCTGGACCAGTGCTGTTCTTTAGAAATTTTGTGGTTAATAAACAACATAACTTATAGGAAAAAGTACTTATGATTCTGGCCTCTCAGCCAAGTTGCCACCTATCACCCTACCTACACCCAACTAGTCACCAGCGAACATTAGCACACTCAAATAATTATTTAATGCATGTATTACCTGGAATAAAAATATTAAACATTAAATAAACAATATTAAAGGGTCTTACCTGACTCCAACCAACGACAATACTTGAGTGGTAGGGGTGGGAGGTGGGGGTTCCGAGACTAGAGGCAAACTAGGGCCTCTCAGCATGAGGCGAGTGTGATGGTGCCTCATGGTGTTGCTGCCTCAGGCCCGCTTCTTTCTCCTCAGCCTCCCTCAAGAACCCCTCAAAGTCCGCTGCAGAGATGACTGAAGCAGTGTCGCTGTCATTCTCAGCTGTCTCCACGTCACCAGGTGAATGTGAGGGGCCAGGCTGTGGGTCAGGTTGTGCTCCTACCCGGGCAAAGTAGCAGGTGATCAGCTCCTGGTGATGCTCGTTAACTCACTTGTTGAGCATTTCCTTGTAAAATGCCACCGCTTTTTCCATACAGGCCACAAAGTCATCATGCCTTTCTTCATATCTCTCAGAGGCTACTACTTTTTCCATCAGAATGTACACACCCACTACCACATCACTCAGGTCCTTCATGGAAGGCTCATGCCTCTCCACCATACTCCCTTCACCTGCCTGACGTTCACTTTCCAAATAAACAATGGTGGGAAGTAGTGCACTTACTTGCCACCAGGGAAAGGTTATGAATGGCTTCTCATTGCTTGTCATGCTTGCCCAGGAATGGCTGATGGCCGCAGTTGGCGGCACACACGCGCGCTATAGAAATCTCAACAGAAATGTGTCACTTTGGTGCCGAAAGTCCGTGCTTTAAGCATATAACCGTGGTTTCTACTACTTTTGGTTCTGAGCAGGAACCATGTTGTGGATCAGAAAACTGTGGCTTAAAAACATGATTTCTATGTGACTTGACTGTATTAACAGCATGTGGACAGGGAGGCCGGTGGGCCAGCCAATGCACTTTTATGACTTTGTAGGCCAGCCTGGGTGGTCAGTGATTTCAACCATTTGGTAGGGATCCATACAGCCATTCTCGCTTACCTTGTGGGTTACGCTCTGTCTTCCTCACACGCTGCTGGTATGTTACCAGTGATCAGGGTGGCCAGGTGATTTTGACCACACGTTAGGGATCCGTACAGCCATCCTCGCTCACCTTGTGGGTTAGAATCTATTACCCACACGTGGACAGAGAAGTCAGTGGGCCATGTAACACATTTTTTTTTCACTTTGTAGGATGGCTGGCTAGCCGCCGAAGCCAGAACATTTATGTCCGGTTACGGACAAATAAATCCGGATATGATTATAGTATGGCCAAGGCCTAATGAACAGATAATCAAGGGATTATTGTAGTTCTGTGTTTAACATGTATGCAATACACACCATGAACAATGAATATCTGAAGGCATTTCAGTCAAGTATATATGTACTTTTGAGAGAACATAATTATGAATTCATCTATATTTTTCTGTATGTGTCTTATCATAAAATTGGTCACTTTTTGTCTTTATCTTAAAAGTAGAAGCATTTTGATATCTGGAATGAAACTTTGCATCAATAATCTTCAAATGAATAAAAATACATGGCAAAAAAATACAGCTTCTCATTAACTGCCATCATGATAATCTTGTTTGAATAAAGCACATTTTTTCTTTATAAAAAAAAAAAAAAAAAAAAAAAAAAAAAAAGTTATTATTTTGACAGAATCTTCTGGCTAAAATTTTGTGTATTAAAAGCTTTTGTCAGCACGGGCAAGTGAACCTGCACCATGATCGACAATACAAGAATTCAGAACTCTCAGGCATGAACCACTATCCTGCAGTGGGGCCTAGAAGTAGTTGCATGATTTGCAAAATTGGCCTTTTATTCATTTTTGGAACTTTATGGAAGATAAGTGAAAAGAGACTTTTCTCCTTTGACTACAGAAATGAAAAATACAGTAAAAGTTAGCTGTAGTCAAAGGCTATGAACACTGTAGCAATCTTACTGGTTGGTGGGGGTGCTCACCATCCACTCACTCGATGTAATGCTACTCTTGGGTGCCTGTCTTTTCCTCTCTTCTTTCCTTGGTCTTCTCTTTCTTTCCTTCATTCTTTCCTCTTTCTTCTGTCTATGGGTGACTCTACACTGAATAACAAACCAAATGGTTTCCTGTACACCAGGAAACCATTCACTGTGCTGGGTAGTAACCATGTAACCAAATTATGACGCCTGCTGGTTTAGTGGGTAATTAGGGTGTTCAAATTGGATTGACCCTGTGGAGATTTATATCCAAGGGGTGATTGCAGTTTACTGCTCATGTAATGCCACTCAGGGATGAGTGAGGCTAGTCACTCTCATCACAAATGTCAGGACCAACTTGCCTCTAGCCCAAGGCACCTACACTCCTCATGGGACAACACTGGATTAGATGATGAAGATGATGATGATGATGAGATAAACTTCACCAAACTTTGATGTAAATGCATTTTTTTTTTTTTTTTTTTTTTTGGGGGGGGGGAGCTTTTCTCAAGGTCTTATCTCGGAAACTATTGCATGTCGATCTATCTATCTATTGCCAGAAGCCTTAACCCCTCCCGTCCAGGTGGCACGTATACGTGACAACCTGGGGACATCCGGGTGACATGTATACATGATCTAGTGTTTAGTAGTATTATTGTTCATTCATTCATTCATTGCCAGACGCCATGTATCCCAAAAGGGGTGGCCAAGGGCCTAGAGTTAATTGTTTTACAGGGAGGGGCACTAATCCTCCACCAACCCCACTTGACACGTAGGGAGAACGTTATGCCAACAGCATCTGGTGTTCCCAGGCGGTCACCCATCCAAGTACTAACCAGATCCAACGTTGCTTAACTTCGCTGATCGGACGGGAAGCGGTATTACTGTATTATTATTATGATTATTGCATCATGTTATAACAGCATATTATACTATAATTTTACATTATGGGTAGAGAAGGGAGAAAAAGTAAGCAGGTGGAAGGAACACTTTAAGGAATTGCTGAACATACAGGATGGAAGTAATGCGAGTATAAGTGGCTGGGGAATGGCTGGGAGAAGGAAGGAGGTGAGAAGACAGGAAGAAATCAGTAGGATAGAAGTTGTGAAAGCAATGAAGAAAGTTAAAATGGGGAAAGCCCCAGGAATTGATGGAGTGTGTGGTGAAATGCTGAAGCATGGGAGAGAGATAGTAGTAGAATGGATGTGGAAGATGTGTAGATTGGCCTGGGAGGAAGGTAGAGTCCCAGAGGATTGGAAGTCAGGTATAATTATTCCCTTGTACAAAGGAAAAGGGGAAAAAGAAGTGTGTGGTAATCATAGGGGCATTTGTCTTCTTAGTATAATAGGAAAAGTGTATGGTAGGATACTTATTGACAGAGTTAGAGAAAGAACAGAGGAATTAGTTGGAGAAGAACAGGGAGGCTTTAGGAAGGGAAGAGGTTGTGTAGATCAGATATTCATTCTTAGATCTTTAGTGGAAAAGTTTCTAGAGAAAGGAAAGAAGTTGTATGCGGCTTTCATGGATTTGGAGAAAGCATCTGACAGGGTGGATAGACAAGGATTGTGGAAAGTATTAAGAATATATAGAGTGGATGGGAAGTTGTTGAATGCTGTGAAGAGTATGTATGATGGTGCTAAGGCTGCAGTGCGTGTGGATGGTGAACTAAGTGAATTTTTCTCTTTGAAGGTTGGGTTGAAACAGGGATGTGTCATGTCTCCATGGTTGTTCAATCTGTACATGGATGGGGTAATAAAAGAGGTACAAGGTAGGGTAGTGGATGTTGGAGTGGCCCTGGTGAGAGAGGATAGTGTTTGGAAACTCCCTGTACTGTTGTTTGCAGATGATACTGTGTTGTTGAGTCAAGACGAAGGGGAGCTGCAAGGCTTGGTGGATGAGTTTGGGAGAGTGTGTAAGAAACGGAATGTAAAGGTGAATGTAGGGAAGAGGAAAGTGATGGTCTTTGAGAGAGGTGAAGTCAGTGAATGTACAGCGAGGTTAGATGGTGAGGAATTGGAAAATGTGAGTACGTTTAAGTACAGTACTTGGGTAGTGTGATGAGTAAGGATGGAGGTTTGGAGGGTGAAGTGCTTGGAAGGGTACAGCAGGGAAGAAAGGTTGCTGGTTCTTTGAAAGCAGTGATAAGAAACAGGGAAGTGAGCATGGAAGTGAAAAAGTTACTGCATGACAGTATTGTGATACCAACTCTAACGTATGGTAGTGAAGCTTGGACGTTGTTGAAAGGACACAAGTCAAGAGTGAGACCAGTGGAAATGAGTTATTTAAGAGAAGCCTGTGGAGTCACATGGAGACAGGCTGACGAATGAGGATGTGGATGTGATAGGAAGCGTTATGAGGAACACACTGAGGTGGTTTGGCCATGTGGAGAGGATGGAGGGTGAAAGACTGACGAAAAGAGTGTATGTGAGTGAGGTGGAGGGGGGAAGAGGGAGGGGGAGGTCAAGGATGAGATGGAGGGATGGGGTGGAGGGGTATATGAGAGAGGGGGCTGTGAGTTGGGAGCAGAGCAGTGAAATGGTGGGGGACAGGGCGAAGTGGAGGCGATTTGTTTGTGGCCACTCCAAATGGGATTGAGGCGTCTGGCAATAGATAGATAGATAGATAGATAGGTTTAGCTGAAAAATTATGGTTTAAATAACAGTGATTTTTAAGAAAAACACCTGCTGGTGGTTTGGGTGGTCAACCCCCGGACAAGATGGGTTAATCCCGCAAAGGGTGGCCACAAACAAATTGCCTCCATGTTGCTCTGTCCTCTGCCATTTCACTGCCTTGCTCCCAGCTCGCACCCTCCTCTCTCATATACCTCTCCACTCCATCCCTCTGCCTCATCTTTGGTCTCCCTCTCCCTCTCCCCCCCCCCCTCCACCTCACTCACATACACTATCCTCATCAGTCTCACACTCCATCCTCTCCACATGGCAAAACCATCTCAGTGTGGTTCTCCTAATGCTTCCTATCAGATCCACATCCACACCACATTGCTCCTCCACATCCTCATTTGTCAGTCTGTCTCCCCATGTGACTCCATATGCTCCTCTCAAATAACTCATTTCCACTGCTCTCACTCTTGACTTGTGTCTCTCCAACAAGATCCAAGCTTCACTTCCATATGTTTGCGTTAGTATCTCAATACTGTCATGTAGTAGCTTTTTCACTTCCATGCTCACTTCCCTGTTTCTTATCACTGCTTTCAAGGAACCAGCAATCGTTCTTCCTTGCTGCACCTTTTCAAGCACTTCACCCTCTAAACTTCCATCCTTACTCATCACACTACCCAAGTATGTAAATGCACTCACATTCTCCATTTCCTCCCCATCCAATCTCTCTGTACATTCACTGACTTCACTTCTCTCAAAGACTACTCCTCCCTACACTTACCTTTAGATTCCATTTCTTACTCTCCCAAACTCATCCACTAAGCTTTGCAGCTCCACTTCGTCTTTACTTAACTACACAGTATTATCTGCAAACAACAGTACAGGGAGCTTCCAAACACTACCCCCTCTCACCAGGGCCACTCCAACATCCACTACCCTACCTTGTACCTCTTTCATTACCCCATCCAAGTACAGATTGAACAACCATGGAGACATGACACATCCCCGTTTCAACCCTACCTTAAAAGAGAAAAATTCACTCAGTTCACCATCCACACGCACTGCAGCCTTAGCACCATCATACATACTCTTCACAGCATTCAACAACTTCCCATCTGCTCCATATATTCTTAATACTTTCCACAATCCTTGCCTATCCACCCTGTCATATGCTTTCTCCAAATCTATGAAGGCTGCATACAACTTCTTTCCCTTCTCTAGAAATTTTTCCACTAAAGATCTAAGAATGAATATCTGATCTACACAACCTCTTCCCTTCCTAAAATCTCCCTGTTCTTCTCCAACTAATTCCTCTGTTATTTCCCTAATTCTGTCAATAAGTATCGTACCATATACTTTTCCTATTACACTAAGAAGGCATATGCCCCTATGATTACCGCACACTTCTTTTTCCTCTTTTCCTTTGTACAGGAGAACAATTATACCTGACTTTCAATCCTCCGGGACTCTACCTTCCTCCCAGGCCAGTCTGCATGTGTTGTCCTAAAATTTGGGATATATGGAACTCTGATGGTACTATATGTCTGAATGTTTTCAAAGTTTTCTTAGATGGTGACCTGAGGCATTTTTCAAAATTTGGGTGATTTGGCATGTAATGATCCCTAAATCTATTGCAGCTGCCACAGTCGTGCTTTGGTTTAATATCAAGGCCTTCACAGTACCAGGAACTTTCATTCCCTGTGCCACTCTACAGTACTTTCCACTTCCTTTCCACATTTATTTCTCTTTTCTACCACTATATTCAGGCCCTTAAACTCTCTGACCAAATGAAGTCTCTCCATTCACCATAACACCACAGTTACCTCTCTCAACAACCATCACTTTACTGTACTTTTATCTGCATTTGCTTTAAAAATAAAATGCTCACAGACATCATGGCTCTGTACTAGTCTGCAAAGTTGCTGTTCACTCTTAGCAACTTGCACATCATAACCAGCATACAAGCGATTTGAGATATTCCACTTTCCACCAGTGGTTTACAACCTCATCCCTATCTCCATAACTTAATTCTTACCTCTCTCATAACCCCATTCATATAAATGAACATGGGGACATCACACATCCATGTCTCATTCCAACACTAATATCAAACTATTTACGGTACCTAGGTCAACAGCCTAGTTATACAGGCTTTGCTACCATCATAAAAATTCATGACAGCAATCAACAGCTTTCCATCCACACCATCCATATGCAAAACCTTTCATAATCCCTCTCTGTGAGCCTTGTTATATGTTTTTCCAGGTTGATAAATGGTATTATTACCTTAGTCTTTTCCAGAAGCTTTCATCATTATCAGTCCCACTGTGAATATTTGATCCACTCAAACCACTATCATTTGTACAACCATCCTGCTTGTTAGTAATGTAATTAAGCCTTATGATATAATATTTATTTTCTGTATACTAAGTCTCTTATATATCTCTCCTGCAACACTCAACAAACATTAACACATTGTAATTCTTGAACTCGCTTTTTTTTTTTTTTCCTACATGAGCACAATCAGTCTTCTTCCACATTACTGTTAACTGTTGCCACTGATTTAGATTT